>NC_059453.1:99132099-99489599 GCF_905237065.1 Salmo salar
CATTTTAAGGTGAGTTGATGATTGGTGTTTTTGGGAGAGTGGGAGGAATCTGTTGTTTTTACTGGCTGAGGGGTTCTTCACTGAGAAATGACATTTACATTTTAATAATGAAATCGAACAAGAGAATCTATATAGACAGGACATGGAATCACTGGCCACTTTAATAATGTTGACATACTGCTTTAGTCGTCTCATATGTATATACTGTATTCTATTCTACTGTATTTTAGTCAACGCCACTCCGACATTGCTCGTCCTAATATTTATGTATTTCTTAATTCCCTTCTACTTTTTTCGATTTGTGTGTATTGTTGTGAATTGTTAGATATTACTGCACTGTTGGAGCTAGAAACACAAGCATTTCACTACACCCGCAATAACATCCGCTAAACATGTATATGTGACAAATAAAATAAATTAATTTGCATATATGCTTAATTTTACTGCTTGTTACACCAAAGAATAGAAATGGGTTTGAAATATTCTAGTAGGTATTTATTGTGGAAGTTGGCTGTTCTTGTGTATTCAGTATCTCGCCCCCTGGTGGTGGGATTGTAGAATTGCACCTGATGGAGACAGACTGACTGACTGTGGTCTTCTCTCTAAATAAACAGTTAGCCAATGGAAAGTGGAAACGGCTGAGCCACTACTGTCCCTTGGACCTGTTCTCAGGGTAAGTAACAGTACACGTCACCTGCCCAGTTATCAATGTCCCTTGTGGCATACTTGGAGGGCTTGACATTTCACTTTTTTAGCCACTTGTCCTTCAGATAACAGGACAGATTTTTTTTGTAGATTTTTTTTTTTTACTTGTCCGAAAGCTGAAGTCACTTGTCCCGACGACAACGAAAGAGGTCCGTCAACCCCGTCGGCCAAAAGTGTGACTGAAATGAGTGAAGTATGTAAGTAACTGTCTATACTATCGTGCCTTAGCAGCCATCCAAAAATAATGGATGGGGGAAAAAGGAGTCATTGACAAAAGATATTTAGGGGAGCCAGTTATTTTCTAGTAGCCTTTTCCTCTATGGTGGAGCTGTGGTACTAAAGAGATGTGTGGTAGTCTAGGTCTGTCTGCGGAGTAGTCTGGGTCTGTCTGCGGAGTAGTCTGGGTCTGTCTGCGGAGTAGTCTGGGTCTGTCTGCGGAGTAGTCTGGGTCTGTCTGCGGAGTAGTCTGGGTCTGTCTGCGGAGTAGTCTGGGTCTGTCTGCGGAGTAGCCTGGGTCTGTCTGCGGAGTAGTCTGGGTCTGTCTGCGGAGTAGTCTGGGTCTGTCTGCGGAGTAGTCTGGGTCTGTCTGCGGAGTAGCCTGGGTCTGTCTGCGGAGTAGCCTGGGTCTGTCTGCGGAGTAGCCTGGGTCTGTCTGCGGAGTAGTCTGGGTCTGTCTGTGGTACTAAAGAGCTGTGTAGTAGTCTAGGTCTGTCTGCGGAGTAGCCTGGGTCTGTCTGCGGAGTAGTCTGTGTCTGTCTGTGGTACTAAAGAGCTGTGTGGTAGTCTAGGTCTGTCTGCGGAGTAGTCTGGGTCTGTCTGCGGAGTAGTCTGGGTCTGTCTGCGGAGTAGTCTGGGTCTGTCTGCGGAGTAGTCTGGGTCAGTCTGCGGAGTAGTCTAGGTCTATCTGCGGAGTAGTCTGGGTCTATCTGTGGTAGAAGCGTGCAGATAGAGCAGGTGACAGTCAAGGAGTCTCGCTGGCTGTGCACCTTGTGATGGTTGTAAATCATCATGGGCTGCAGAGCAACTCTCCTGTCCTCAGAACTGAACCACTATAAACTGATCCCATGTTTTCCTCCTCTCTTAGGCCTAGGCTACTACTATGTGTTGTAGTAGGTTGCACATTGCTAGAATAATCTGGAGATAGACTTAAGGCCAGCTACGTGTTTCTTTCCTCAGCTTTCCTTCGCTGTAGCCTCAGTTTTCTTTTGACACCTCATTACATTTTCCCTTCTTCATATTGTTTGTTCAACTTCACTTATTGTGGCCTAAAATATTTGTCATTCAAAATAATTCTGTGATTGACAACAGCATAGACTCCAACTGACATAATTGTAACTTTAAGAAATTAAACACCTATTAGAATAATTTGGAAAATACTCTTCATAACTTTAATTTGTGTTAATGCTTTTATGATATTTCAGTTAGTAGGATTAGGCTTTTGGTTGTTTTGGTTCGCAATAGGAAGGAAAGATTAGTATTTTCTGGCCTCATGCATTCACCGTGTCTGTCTTGTAATGCTTTGCTCAACTGCAAGGTTTGTTAAACATTAAGCTTTTTTTGATTTTTATATATGGCTATCTCTTTCGTTATTACCTCAAGACCTTCCATGTTTTTGGGTTATTAAAAAAAATGAAACTTTCTCTAACTCTGTTAGATTTATTCATTGTTTGATCGTGAAACAGTGTGTCAGGAGTACTCTGACCTGCGTTCAACTGGCCAGGTCACTGAGGGGTTTAATAGACCAGGTCACTGAGGGGTTTAATAGACCAGGTCACTGAGGGGTTTAATAGACCAGGTCACTGAGTGGTTTAACAGGCCAGGTCACTGAGGGGTTTAATAGACCAGGTCACTGAGGGGTTTGACAGGCCAGGTCACTGAGGGGTTTGATAGACCAGGTCACTGAGGGGTTTAATAGACCAGGTCACTGAGGGGTTTAACAGACCAGGTCACTGAGGGGTTTAATAGACCAGGTCACTGAGTGGTTTAATAGACCAGGTCACTGAGTGGTTTAACAGACCAGGTCACTGAGGGGTTTAACAGACCATGTCACTGAGGGGTTTAACAGACCAGGTCACTGAGGGGTTTAACAGGCCAGGTCACTGAGGGGTTTAATAGGCCAGGTCACTGAGGGGTTTAATAGGCCAGGTCACTGAGGGGTTTAATAGGCCAGGTCACTGAGGGGTTTAATAGACCAGGTCACTGAGGGCTTTAATAGACCAGGTCACTGAGGGGTTTAATAGACCAGGTCACTGAGGGGTTTAATAGGCCAGGTCACTGAGGGGTTTAATAGGCCAGGTCACTGAGGGGTTTAATGGGCCAGGTCACTGAGGGGTTTAATGGGCCAGGTCACTGAGGGGTTTAATAGGCCAGGTCATATCCACTGAGGGGTTTAATAGGCCAGGTCACTGAGGGGTTTAATAGGCCAGGTCACTGAGGGGTTTAATAGGCCAGGTCACTGAGGGGTTTAATAGACCAGGTCACTGAGGGGTTTAATAGACCAGGTCCACTGAGGGGTTTAATAGACCAGGTTTCCACTGAGGGGTTTAATAGGCCAGGTCACTGAGGGGTTTAACAGGCCAGGTCACTGAGGGGTTTAACAGACCAGGTCACTGAGGGGTTTAACAGACCAGGTCACTGAGGGGTTTAATAGACCAGGTCACTGAGGGGTTTAATAGGCCAGGTCACTGAGGGGTTTAATAGGCCAGGTCACTGAGGGGTTTAATAGACCAGGTCACTGAGGGGTTTAACAGACCAGGTCACTGAGGGGTTTAACAGACCAGGTCACTGAGGGGTTTAATAGACCAGGTCACTGAGGGGTTTAATAGGCCAGGTCACTGAGGGGTTTAATAGACCAGGTCACTGAGGGGTTTAATAGGCCAGGTCACTGAGGGGTTTAATAGACCAGGTCACTGAGGGGTTTAATAGGCCAGGTCACTGAGGGGTTTAATAGGCCAGGTCACTGAGGGGTTTAATAGACCAGGTCATATCCACTGAGGGGTTTAATAGGCCAGGTCACTGAGGGGTTTAATAGACCAGGTCACTGAGGGGTTTAATAGACCAGGTCACTGAGGGGTTTAACAGACCAGGTCACTGAGGGGTTTAACAGACCAGGTCACTGAGGGGTTTAATAGGCCAGGTCACTGAGGGGTTTAATAGGCCAGGTCACTGAGGGGTTTAATAGACCAGGTCACTGAGGGCTTTAATAGGCCAGGTCACTGAGGGCTTTAATAGGCCAGGTCACTGAGGGCTTTAATAGGCCAGGTCACTGAGGGGTTTAATAGGCCAGGTCACTGAGGGGTTTAATAGGCCAGGTCACTGAGGGGTTTAATAGACCAGGTCACTGAGGGGTTTAATAGACCAGGTCACTGAGGGGTTTAATAGACCAGGTCACTGAGGGGTTTAATAGGCCAGGTCACTGAGGGGTTTAATAGACCAGGTCACTGAGGGGTTTAATAGACCAGGTCACTGAGGGGTTTAATAGACCAGGTCACTGAGGAGTTTAATAGACCAGGTCACTGAGGGGTTTAATAGACCAGGTCACTGAGGGGTTTAACAGACCAGGTCACTGAGGGGTTTAATAGACCAGGTCACTGAGGGGTTTAATAGGCCAGGTCACTGAGGTAAAGGCCAGGTCACTGAGGGGTTTAATAGACCAGGTCACTGAGGGGTTTAATAGACCAGGTCACTGAGGGGTTTAATAGGCCAGGTCACTGAGGGGTTTAATAGGCCAGGTCACTGAGGGGTTTAATAGGCCAGGTCACTGAGGGGTTTAATAGGCCAGGTCACTGAGGGGTTTGACACAACAATCAGACAGACACTGGAGTTTCCGCTAGAAAAATACCCTTCAGCTATTGGCCCAGATCATCCAACATTCGAGAAACTATATTTCCTGAGCTTATATTTTCTGCCGCTTTGGTGAGACTGTTAGCTCTGTCTACATTGTTCTCTTGCTTTGTGTAAATATAACCTATTTATTGAAATAGGTTATAGGAACATAGGCAATTTACTCAATGTCAACGATGCACTGCCTGATCCAATTCTGATCAGAGTTTGATTTTGTGATTTTATATTTTGTGTGTGTGTCCAATCGGACAACTGAAATCTATATTCTGGTTGTTTGACCTTTTTTTCTTATTTTTGACTAGCCCCGTTGTGTTGGAACAATATCAAGCCCTGTTTAGAGTAGGGCTTGGTGCTCTTTAAAACATCCCGTTGGGGTGTTTTTGATTCCACAGCATGTCAATAAAAGATAAATGAATACTCACCCTGATTCTCTCTGCCCAGGAACAAACAGAGAATGTCTCTAGCCATCAAGCACTTGATAGAGGAACCACAGAATAACTTCAACATTTTCAAGGTATGTCAGATATCCCTGCTTTCACCAAGGTCAGTTTTTATCCGAATGCCAACAAGCATTTCGATACACTCGCAATAATATCCCCTAACCGTGACCAGTGAAATGTGATTTATCCTGTGCCACGGTCTAGGTAACCAAGATGTAGGTTAATTTCTGTTATAGTATAGACCCTGCAGAACTAGAGGGGGGGACACTGATTGGCTTGTAGTGATGGTGGAAAAAATCAATAGTTGCATTTCGGGATATTATTGTTGATATATCACAATATTACTTTTGTCAATAATATTTTTTTTTGCCCTAGTTGGTTGTACCTGCACCAAAACTCCTGTATTTTCCCCTTCATAGCTTGTTCTCCGTCTTTAAGTAGTAAGCCAACATGTTTTCAGCACTTTATTTCCGTGACTGGACAAAACGTGTTTTTCTCACGGCTCTATCGAATCACTCTGCAGCAGACGTAATGGTGAGCAATATGTTTGGAGAATCGAATCACAAAATCGGCAATACATATAGAATCTGCATCTAAGTATTGTGATATCATATCGTTTGGTCTCTGGCAATTCCCAGCCCTATTGGCTTGACAAATAAGTTACAGCACATTTTTTATTTTATCTTTCCTTACTGTCTGTCCAGGGTTTTATCTTTCCTTACCGTCTGTCCAGGGTTTGTAAATCTTACCTTCCTCTATCTGTCCAGGGTGGAGAATGTATCTACACCTGTAATGATGATGCAGACGTGTTTCAGGACCTAGATGAATTGGCTCAGCATCTACGACCGTACTTCCTCCCTAGTGGCAGCCTTCTCAGCAGGCAGCAGTCTAGTAAAGTTGGTATCCAAAGTTTGACTTTCCTTTTTAATGTTGGTTGTTGTGGGTGACGTTGTGGGTGATGGGTTTTCTGGTTACAAGCAGGATTTTGGTCATATTTGGGTGTCGAAATTGGTTAGCAGATGTATAATGTTTCTGTGTTGGATACTTTGTCCAGCCCTTGTTATTATGGGTAAAACACCCCCCCCCCTTCATCGTTTCCCTACTCACCCTGCACATGCAAGTTTATTTACACTGAACAAAAATATAAACGCAACATGCAACAATTTCAAAGATTTTATTGAGGTACAGTTCATATAAGGAAATCAGTCAATTTGAAAATACTCATTAAACCCTAATCTATGGATTTCACATGACTGGGAATACAGATGCATCTGTTGGTCACAGATCCCTTTAAAAAAAAAAAAAAAAGGTAGGGGCGTGGATCAGAAAACAAAATTAGACATTTTTAAATGGCCTTTTCTTGTCCCCAGCACAAGGTGCACCTGTGTAATGATCATACTGTTTTAAATCAGCTTTGTTGAAATGCCACACCTGTCAGGTGGAAAGGAGAAATGCTCACTAACAGGGATGTAAACACACGTGATAGATATGTTCTTTGTGTGTATGGAACATTCCTGGGATCTTTTTTTTTTATATTGTTGTTCAGTATATTTACGTCGTTGTCACTCTGTCAACAACAACACAATACAGGATATTTGAGTAATATGTTTTTTTATTATTATTTTTTTAAACCCCAGGTGGTTCTGAATGAGTTAATCCAGGTGATCGTGAGCGCCCTGTTGAGCACCTGGGACTGTCCTCGCTCCGGGCAGCTCAGGAAGACACACCTGTCTGAGGGCAGAGTGACGTGTGAAGCCAGCCTGCTGCACCGGGACCTGCTACGCAACGGTGAGACTTCGACAGGGAGACTTGGCTCTAGGCTGATCTGGTGCACGGGGACCAGGTTTACGCTATGCTTCACTGCAGTGTTTTCTAATGACTTCACAGATGTGGATCAACCTGTTATGTCTTCATCAGGGCGTGATGTCAACGAATGGCCCGTTTTTTAACTCTTTAAGATGTATACAATGTGGCCAGTTTATTAGGTACACCACCCTGTTCAAACGGTTCGCTCCTACAGACCCTGAGTAACTTGGTTGTGGCTTGTTATATAAAGCAGGCAGACAGGCATCAAGACATTCAGTTACTGTTCGGTTGAATGTTACAATGGACTAAACCAGTGACCTAAGCAACTTTGAGTGTGGTGGGATCGTCGGTGCCAGGCGTGCCAGTTCCAGTACCTCAGAAACGTCCTCCTGGGCTTTTCACGCTCCACGGTGTCTAGGCTTTACAGAGAATGGTGGGACAAACAAAACATCCAGTCAGAACCGGTCCTGTGGGAGAGAAAACAGCTTGGTAATGAGAGAGGTCTAAGGAGAATGGTAAGAGTCACACAAGCTAACAGACGGGCCACAAACAGACAAATAACGGTTCAGTACAACAGTGGTGTGCAGAACAGCATCTCGGAACAAACAACTCGTCGGTCCTCGTCACGGATGGGCTACTGCAGCAGACGACCACACCGGGTTCCAATCAGCTAAAAACAAGAAGAAGCGGCTCCAGTGGGCAGGTGATCACTGACACTGGACAACTGAGGAGTGGGGAAAAAAACATTGCCTGGTCCGACAAATCCTGCTTCCTGTTACGTCATTCTGATGGCAGAGTCAGGATTTGGCGTAAACAGCATGAGTCCATGGGCCCCGTCCTGCCTGGTGTCAACGGTACAGGCTGGTGGCGGTGGTGTAATAGTGTGGGGAATGTTTTCCTGGAACACATTAGGTCCCTTGATACCGATTGAGCAACGTTTCCATGCCCCGAAGAATTCAGGCTGTTCTGGAAGCATAAAGGGGTCCGACCCAGTACTAGATAATAATAATAAATTAACTGGTCGCTGAGCGTATTGTTTTTTTGTTTTTTTTGTCTAATCAATCTTTTTATTTCAGGTAACCACTGCCTACCCAAAGATTGTGTCTTGGACAAAATCCTGTCGACTCAGATGTTGGATAATTTAGACATTGAGGGTTTGAGCCCCCTTTTTAAACGAGTGGAACAGCATCTACAGATGTTCCCCAAAGAGAGGTGAGAACCTGAACCAGATGAATGGGACCTTCCCATTCAAATCACTGTTCTATCATGGGGGGGACCGGCGGCCATATTGAAGTGTACCTTAACTGTAATGTCGTATGTTTTTTGTACTGTTCTCCAGTGAAGTATTTAGATGTACTGTGTAAATTCATGAACTAATTTGGCGTGTACTAAGACACGGTCAAATCACAAGTGTAGGTTACTTTCTAAATGTAATACATTAGTTACTAGTTATGGTAATACAATTGTAATCAGTAACCTCCATTTTTGTATAACACAAACTCAGTAATGTAATCGGATTACTTTCAGTTACTTTTAGGTGACAATAAGGATCCCTCGGACCCATCTCGCTCTGCTGGTACATTCTTAGCTAGGGCTGGGCCGTATGGCCTTATATATTTATATATAATATACAAATATTCTTTAAATAAGCTCTGTTGTGTAAACGGAGAGGAAGAGGTGAATATCACGCAAAAACTCATTTGAAATGATTGAATTTGATAAATTGCACGTCATTCAGAACAAAGGTGTCATAATGAATTATAATGTCAATGTCATAATGTATTACTGTATTTTACCAACATCCTCTCTGAAGTCATCCAACAAGTAATCAGCTAGTTTTTTTCAGAAGTATTATTTTCTTGTAAGTTAACAGATAATTTTTTTTTTTTTTGTAATCAGAATACGTGTGCTCTCTAACCCTGCAAATCAGTCTCATGTAGGCTTACACATGATCTGATTGGTGTTCCTGGTAGTCTCTACTGGAATCGTGGTCTGGTAGTCGCTACTGGAATCGTGGTCTGGTCTGGTAGTCTCTACTGGAATCGTGGTCTGGTAGTCTCTACTGGAATCGTGGTCTGGTAGTCTCTACTGGAATCGTGGTCTGGTCTGGTAGTCTCTACTGGAATCGTGGTCTGGTAGTCTCTACTGGAATCGTGGTCTGGTCTGGTAGTCTCTACTGGAATCGTGGTCTGGTAGTCGCTACTGGAATCGTGGTCTGGTAGTCTCTACTGGAATCGTGGTCTGGTAGTCTCTACTGGAATCGTGGTCTGGTAGTCTCTACTGGAATCGTGGTCTGGTAGTCTCTACTGGAATCGTGGTGGTCTGGTAGTCTCTACTGGAATCGTGGTCTGGTAGTCTCTACTGGAATCGTGGTCTGGTAGTCTCTACTGGAATCGTGGTCTGGTAGTCTCTACTGGAATCGTGGTCTGGTAGTCTCTACAGGAATCGTGGTCTGGTAGTCTCTACTGGAATCGTGGTCTGGTCTGGTAGTCTCTACTGGAATCGTGGTCTGGTAGTCTCTACTGGAATCGTGGTCTGGTCTGGTAGTCTCTACTGGAATCGTGGTCTGGTCTGGTAGTCGCTACTGGAATCGTGGTCTGGTCTGGTAGTCTCTACTGGAATCGTGGTCTGGTCTGGTAGTCGCTACTGGAATCGTGGTCTGGTAGTCTCTACTGGAATCGTGGTCTGGTAGTCTCTACTGGAATCGTGGTCTGGTAGTCTCTACTGGAATCGTGGTCTGGTAGTCTCTACTGGAATCGTGGTCTGGTAGTCTCTACAGGAATCGTGGTCTGGTAGTCTCTACTGGAATCGTGGTCTGGTCTGGTAGTCTCTACTGGAATCGTGGTCTGGTAGTCTCTACTGGAATCGTGGTCTGGTAGTCTCTACTGGAATCGTGGTCTGGTAGTCTCTACTGGAATCGTGGTCTGGTCTGGTAGTCTCTACTGGAATCGTGGTCTGGTAGTCTCTACTGGAATCGTGGTCTGGTCTGGTAGTCTCTACTGGAATCGTGGTCTGGTAGTCTCTACTGGAATCGTGGTCTGGTAGTCTCTACTGGAATCGTGGTCTGGTAGTCTCTACTGGAATCGTGGTCTGGTCTGGTAGTCGCTACTGGAATCGTGGTCTGGTCTGGTAGTCTCTACTGGAATCGTGGTCTGGTAGTCTCTACTGGAATCGTGGTCTGGTAGTCTCTACTGGAATCGTGGTCTGGTAGTCTCTACTGGAATCGTGGTCTGGTAGTCTCTACTGGAATCGTGGTCTGGTAGTCGCTACTGGAATCGTGGTCTGGTAGTCGCTACTGGAATCGTGGTCTGGTAGTCGCTACTGGAATCGTGGTCTGGTAGTCTCTACTGGAATCGTGGTCTGGTCTGGTAGTCGCTACTGGAATCGTGGTCTGGTAGTCGCTACAGTAATCGTGGTCTGGTCTGGTAGTCTCTACTGGAATCGTGGTCTGGTAGTCTCTACTGGAATCGTGGTCTGGTAGTCTCTACTGGAATCGTGGTCTGGTAGTCTCTACTGGAATCGTGGTCTGGTCTGGTAGTCTCTACTGGAATCGTGGTCTGGTAGTCTCTACTGGAATCGTGGTCTGGTAGTCTCTACTGGAATCGTGGTCTGGTCTGGTAGTCTCTACTGGAATCGTGGTCTGGTCTGGTAGTCTCTACTGGAATCGTGGTCTGGTCTGGTAGTCTCTACTGGAATCGTGGTCTGGTAGTCTCTACTGGAATCGTGGTCTGGTAGTCTCTACTGGAATCGTGGTCTGGTAGTCTCTACTG
This sequence comes from Salmo salar, assembly GCF_905237065.1. Classification (NCBI taxonomy): domain Eukaryota; kingdom Metazoa; phylum Chordata; class Actinopteri; order Salmoniformes; family Salmonidae; genus Salmo; species Salmo salar. The sequence continues at coordinate 99,142,664 of NC_059453.1, forward strand.
GAATCGTGGTCTGGTAGTCTCTACTGGAATCGTGGTCTGGTAGTCTCTACTGGAATCGTGGTCTGGTAGTCGCTACTGGAATCGTGGTCTGGTCTGGTAGTCGCTACTGGAATCGTGGTCTGGTAGTCTCTACTGGAATCGTGGTCTGGTCTGGTAGTCTCTACTGGAATCGTGGTCTGGTAGTCTCTACTGGAATCGTGGTCTGGTAGTCTCTACTGGAATCGTGGTCTGGTAGTCTCTACTGGAATCGTGTTGGTCTGGTAGTCTCTACTGGAATCGTGGTCTGGTAGTCTCTACTGGAATCGTGGTCTGGTAGTCTCTACTGGAATCGTGGTCTGGTAGTCTCTACTGGAATCGTGGTCTGGTAGTCTCTACTGGAATCGTGGTCTGGTCTGGTAGTCTCTACAGGAATCGTGGTCTGGTCTGGTAGTCTCTACAGGAATCGTGGTCTGGTCTGGTAGTCTCTACAGGAATCGTGGTCTGGTCTGGTAGTCTCTACAGGAATCGTGGTCTGGTCTGGTAGTCTCTACAGGAATCGTGGTCTGGTAGTCTCTACTGGAATCGTGGTCTGGTCTGGTAGTCTCTACTGGAATCGTGGTCTGGTAGTCTCTACTGGAATCGTGGTCTGGTCTGGTAGTCTCTACTGGAATCGTGGTCTGGTCTGGTAGTCTCTACAGGAATCGTGGTCTGGTAGTCTCTACTGGAATCGTGGTCTGGTCTGGTAGTCTCTACAGGAATCGTGGTCTGGTCTGGTAGTCGCTACTGGAATCGTGGTCTGGTCTGGTAGTCTACTGGAATCGTGGTCTGGTAGTCTCTACTGGAATCGTGGTCTGGTCTGGTAGTCGCTACTGGAATCGTGGTCTGGTAGTCGCTACTGGAATCGTGGTCTGGTAGTCTCTACTGGAATCGTGGTCTGGTCTGGTAGTCTCTACTGGAATCGTGGTCTGGTAGTCGCTACTGGAATCGTGGTCTGGTAGTCTCTACTGGAATCGTGGTCTGGTAGTCGCTACTGGAATCGTGGTCTGGTAGTCTCTACTGGAATCGTGGTCTGGTAGTCTCTACTGGAATCGTGGTCTGGTAGTCTCTACTGGAATTGTGGTCTGGTCTGGTAGTCTCTACTGGAATCGTGGTCTGGTCTGGTAGTCTCTACTGGAATCGTGGTCTGGTAGTCTCTACTGGAATCGTGGTCTGGTAGTCGCTACTGGAATCGTGGTCTGGTCTGGTAGTCGCTACTGGAATCGTGGTCTGGTAGTCTCTACTGGAATCGTGGTCTGGTAGTCTCTACTGGAATCGTGGTCTGGTAGTCTCTACTGGAATTGTGGTCTGGTCTGGTAGTCTCTACAGGAATCGTGGTCTGGTAGTCGCTACTGGAATCGTGGTCTGGTAGTCTCTACTGGAATCGTGGTCTGGTAGTCTCTACTGGAATCGTGGTCTGGTCTGGTAGTCTCTACTGGAATCGTGGTCTGGTAGTCTCTACTGGAATCGTGGTCTGGTAGTCGCTACTGGAATCGTGGTCTGGTAGTCGCTACTGGAATCGTGGTCTGGTAGTCTCTACTGGAATCGTGGTCTGGTAGTCTCTACTGGAATCGTGGTCTGGTAGTCTCTACTGGAATCGTGGTCTGGTAGTCTCTACTGGAATCGTGGTCTGGTAGTCTCTACAGGAATCGTGGTCTGGTAGTCTCTACTGGAATCGTGGTCTGGTCTGGTAGTCTCTACTGGAATCGTGGTCTGGTAGTCTCTACTGGAATCGTGGTCTGGTCTGGTAGTCGCTACTGGAATCGTGGTCTGGTAGTCTCTACTGGAATCGTGGTCTGGTCTGGTAGTCGCTACTGGAATCGTGGTCTGGTAGTCTCTACTGGAATCGTGGTCTGGTAGTCTCTACTGGAATCGTGGTCTGGTAGTCTCTACTGGAATCGTGGTCTGGTAGTCGCTACTGGAATCGTGGTCTGGTCTGGTAGTCGCTACTGGAATCGTGGTCTGGTCTGGTAGTCGCTACTGGAATCGTGGTCTGGTAGTCTCTACTGGAATCGTGGTCTGGTAGTCTCTACTGGAATCGTGGTCTGGTAGTCTCTACTGGAATCGTGGTCTGGTCTGGTAGTCTCTACTGGAATCGTGGTCTGGTAGTCTCTACTGGAATCGTGGTCTGGTCTGGTAGTCGCTACTGGAATCGTGGTCTGGTAGTCTCTACTGGAATCGTGGTCTGGTAGTCTCTACTGGAATCGTGGTCTGGTCTGGTAGTCTCTACTGGAATCGTGGTCTGGTAGTCTCTACTGGAATCGTGGTCTGGTAGTCTCTACTGGAATCGTGGTCTGGTCTGGTAGTCTCTACTGGAATCGTGGTCTGGTCTGGTAGTCTCTACTGGAATCGTGGTCTGGTAGTCTCTACTGGAATCGTGGTCTGGTAGTCGCTACTGGAATCGTGGTCTGGTAGTCTCTACTGGAATCGTGGTCTGGTAGTCTCTACTGGAATCGTGGTCTGGTAGTCTCTACTGGAATCGTGGTCTGGTAGTCTCTACTGGAATCGTGGTCTGGTAGTCTCTACTGGAATCGTGGTCTGGTAGTCTCTACTGGAATCGTGGTCTGGTAGTCTCTACTGGAATCGTGGTCTGGTAGTCTCTACTGGAATCGTGGTCTGGTCTGGTAGTCGCTACTGGAATCGTGGTCTGGTAGTCTCTACTGGAATCGTGGTCTGGTAGTCTCTACTGGAATCGTGGTCTGGTAGTCTCTACTGGAATCGTGGTCTGGTAGTCTCTACTGGAATCGTGGTCTGGTCTGGTAGTCTCTACAGGAATCGTGGTCTGGTAGTCTCTACTGGAATCGTGGTCTGGTAGTCTCTACAGGAATCGTGGTCTGGTCTGGTAGTCGCTACAGGAATCGTGGTCTGGTAGTCTCTACTGGAATCGTGGTCTGGTCTGGTAGTCTCTACTGGAATCGTGGTCTGGTAGTCTCTACTGGAATCGTGGTCTGGTAGTCTCTACTGGAATCGTGGTCTGGTAGTCTCTACTGGAATCGTGGTCTGGTAGTCTCTACTGGAATCGTGGTCTGGTAGTCTCTACTGGAATCGTGGTCTGGTCTGGTAGTCTCTACTGGAATCGTGGTCTGGTCTGGTAGTCTCTACTGGAATCGTGGTCTGGTAGTCTCTACTGGAATCGTGGTCTGGTAGTCTCTACTGGAATCGTGGTCTGACATGTCCAATATATGGATCATTCATTTAAATGCAAATGTCACAGAGCGGACCTACGGGGACTGACGCCCTCTCTCTCCTCCAGATGCAGGCTTCAGATGGACGGGCCGTACAATGCCAGCTTCCTGGAGAAGGTCCAGAACTGTCCCGCTGAAGACGACGGCTCTATCGAATACGCTGTAGGGAAGGTGAGGATCTCTTCTTCATGACCAATGTGACGTCTCTTGCTTCTTTACAGACGACTGTTTAAATATCAGTTGAATTGATGAGGGGCTTTTTGTGGCTGGTGTGTTTTCCCATTTTAGATGCAATTTTATATAATACGTTTTTCCATTGAAATGTCAATGTATATAATATGATATATGCAGTTTTATGTAATATAATGTTGTATAATATGGCTGCTTCCCATCAGGTCCACCAGTACAGAGTTGCCATGACAGCCAAGGACTGCTCCATCATGGTCGCCATAGCAACCTGTGGGGAAGACGACGGGTGAGAACTCTTACTGCTGGGCTGGAACAACACCCTGCATGCACACCAGGACACCTTACACCTAGGGTTGTCCAACCCTGCTTTTAAAGTGTACAAATGTGCTCTTCACTGTGCTTGTTGCTATTGTCTGTCTACTTTTTTAAAGTTTAAAAAAAAAAAATGAATAAAATAATACTTTACAGATTCTTAAAGATTTCCGGTATGTTTCCTGCGTGTAGGTTGGACCAGAGCCTGGAGATCCAACCTATGAAGCCTCGCTTCACGTGCTCCGTGTCCATCCTAGACCTGGACCCTAAACCCTACGAGAGCATCTCTCACCAGAGCAGACTGGACTATAAGATAGTCAACCACTACCTGAGACGGACACAGCCCGACAACCAGGAACTAGACAACCTGGAGGAACTGGCCAATCAGAGCCTGTTCCTGGGCCGGGACAGAGACGGAGAAGACTGTACTCTGGTGTTCCATCCTGTATAGCAACTCCCTCCGCCGCCTGGCCTTGTGCTGTCTGGCTGTTACCCCCCTCCCTCCCTCCCCTGTACCTGGACCCTAAACCCTCCTTGTACCCCCAGACCGACCGCTGCTGTGGAACTGAAATAATAATAATAATAATACAATTGAATGAACTGAACTGAGAAACTTATCCTTTTTTAGATTTCTCTTTTAAAAACAAAACATAATATGGCATGTATTTTTTTTGGTTTTCTAGACCTGAATGAAGGGGGGGGGCGGTGGGCTGGGATGATGAAGGGTGTTTAAAGGCATTGGTTATCGATGCATCCCAAATGACACACTATTCCCTGTAGGGCCCTGGTGAAATGGAGTGCACATACTGATCTCATGAAGCGCATGGCAGGAAGCAGGAAGTAGGAAGTGACATCTCACTGAGGCTGAGAGAGCAGGGACCAGGGGTCGTAGGTACTAGTAAGACTCTCTCTGGCACTGATACAAACGGCAGCGCAGATGCGTCCCAAAACAGCATCCTGTTGACCTATATAGTGCACTACAGCTCTGTGTTTTCATTCAAATGCCAAAAGTTGCTGGTGTGTTTTTAGCAAATGTTTTCTGCACATCGACCAGCCTTTCAGTAGTGGCGTGGCTGGCTGCCTGGTCGTGTGGCGTGGCTGGCTGCGTGGCTGCATGGTCGTGGTGCGTGGCTGCGCGGTGGCGTGGCGTGGCTGGCTGCATGGTGGCGTGGCTGCGTGGCGTGGCTGGCTGCATGGTGGCGTGGCTGCGTGGTACGTGGCTGGCTGCATGGTGGCGTGGCTGCATGGTGGCGTGGCTGCGTGGTACGTGGCTGGCTGCATGGTGGCTGGCTGCATGGTGGCGTGGCTGCGTGGTACGTGGCTGGCTGCATGGTGGCGTGGCTGCGTGGTACGTGGCTGGCTGCATGGTGGCGTGGCTGCGTGGTACGTGGCTGGCTGCATGGTGGCGTGGCTGCGTGGTACGTGGCTGGCTGCATTGTGGCGTGGCTGCGCGGTGGCGTGGCTGCATGGTGGCGTGGCTGGCTGCATGGTGGCTGGCTGCATAGTGGCGTGGCTGCGTGGTACGTGGCTGGCTGCATGGTGGCGTGGCTGCGCGGTATAGCTGGAGGTTGAAACAGAACATGCATCCCAAGTGGCACCATGACCCTAGGGAGCCCATAGAGCTCTGTTCAGAAGGAATTCCCCATATAGGGGATAGGGTGCTATTTCAGATGCAGGGTTTCAGAGGTTTCAGAGAGATATACTGGTCCTGGGACATTACATGGGGTTTCAGAGAGATATACTGGTCCTGGGACATTACATGGGGTTTCAGAGAGATATACTGGTCCTGGGACATTACATGGGGTTTCAGAGAGATATACTGGTCCTGGGACATTACATGGGGTTTCAGAGAGAGATATACTGGTCCTGGGACATTACATGGGGTTTCAGAGAGATATACTGGTCCTGGGACATTACATGGGGTTTCAGAGATATACTGGTCCTGGGACATTACATGGGGTTTCAGAGAGATATACTGGTCCTGGGACATTACATGGGGTTTCAGAGAGAGATATACTGGTCCTGGGACATTACATGAGGTTTCAGAGAGATATACTGGTCCTGGGACATTACATGGGGTTTCAGAGAGATATACTGGTCCTGGGACATTACATGGGGTTTCAGAGAGATATACTGGTCCTGGGACATTACATGGGGTTTCAGAGAGATATACTGGTCCTGGGACATTACATGGGGTTTCAGAGATATACTGGTCCTGGGACATTACATGGGGTTTCAGAGATATACTGGTCCTGGGACATTACATGAGGTTTCAGAGAGAGATATACTGGTCCTGGGACATTACATGAGGTTTCAGAGAGATATACTGGTCCTGGGACATTACATGGGGTTTCAGAGATATACTGGTCCTGGGACATTACATGGGGTTTCAGAGATATACTGGTCCTGGGACATTACATGGGGTTTCAGAGAGATATACTGGTCCTGGGACATTACATGGGGTTTCAGAGATATACTGGTCCTGGGACATTACATGGGGTTTCAAGAGATATACTGGTCCTGGGACATTACATGGGGTTTCAGAGATATACTGGTCCTGGGACATTACATGGGGTTTCAGAGATATACTGGTCCTGGGACATTACATGGGGTTTCAGAGAGATATACTGGTCCTGGGACATTACATGGGGTTTCAGAGAGATATACTGGTCCTGGGACATTACATGGGGTTTCAGAGAGAGATATACTGGTCCTGGGACATTACATGGGGTTTCAGAGAGATATACTGGTCCTGGGACATTACATGGGAGGCATCCCAAATGGTACCATTTTCCCTATTTAGTGCACTTCCTATGGACCCTGGTCGAAAGCAGTGCACTATTAGTGTGCCATTTTAAAATGAACAGTATCTCCTAATATAAAAGGCCTGACACCTAAAATGGGGTCTGAGGTAATCACGCTGTGCTTCAGGATGGGGGTTTCCAAAATGGGGTCTGAGGTAATCACGCTGTGCTTTAGGACGGGGGTTTCCAAAATGGGGTTCGAGGTAATCACGCTGTGCTTCAGGATGGGGGTTTCCAAAATGGGGTTCGAGGTAATCACGCTGTGCTTTAGGAGGGGGTTTCCAAAATGGGGTTCGAGGTAATCACGCTGTGCTTCAGGATGGGGGTTTCCAAAATGGGGTTCGAGGTAATCACGCTGTGCTTTAGGACGGGGGTTTCCAAAATGGGGTTCGAGGTAATCACGCTGTGCTTCAGGATGGGGGTTTTCAAAATGGGGTCTGAGGTACTGCAGGGGGTCCACAATGTATGTACAAATATTTTTGTGGGGTGAAAAATGATTTTATGACTATCGCTAGCTACAACAGGATACCATCCCGGATACCATGTTTGTCTCTGCTGCCAGCATGAAGGAAGTCAGAGGTAGTTTCACAAGTCAATGCTAACTAACGTTAGCGCAATGACTGGAAATCTACAGGAACAGTTAGTATGCAAGCTGTTCCTGTTAATCCGACTACTAAAGTAGATAAATGACTAAATTTCCAAAATCTCCAACTATCCCTTTTTAATATGGAAGAAATTAGTCATTGGTGCTAATTTACAGGGTTTTTTTCTGTATAGAAAATGATTAGGCAGACCGTTTTAAGTGGTCATTTTCGGGATGGAAAGATCGCTTGTATCAACTTTTTAAACGACCAAAAACCAGATAGAAAGCATTAAAAAAAAAAAGAATATTGAATTGTATGTATAATTTTTTTTTTACATAACACCATCTTTCAGAACTAGCAATCAAATAAAAGCTAGACAGTCCTGGAAAATCAAATTCCCAAAACAAGGCGTTCAGGGACACTGTATTAGAATGGCAGGAAATTAGCTTTTAAAACGGACCAATGTTCTTTCGGGCTAAATGTAAACCTAATTTAACACATTGTTTTTCCAACCATACCATTTTTTTTTTCTTCTTCTTCTACGTTGCCAAGATTTTTTTTATTTTTTTTATTTCACCTTTATTTAACCAGGTAGGCAAGTTGAGAACAAGTTCTCATTTACAATTGCGACCTGGCCAAGATAAAGCAAAGCAGTTCGACAACATACAACAACACAGAGTTACACATGGAGTTAAACAAACATACAGTCAATGATACAGTAGAAAAGTCTATATACAATGTGAGCAAATGAGGTGAGATAAGGGAGGTAAAGGCAAAAAAGTCCAAGGTGGCAAAGTAAATACAATATAGCAAGTAAAACACTGGAATGGTAGATTTGTAGTGGAAGAAAGTGACTTAGCCTTTTCTAATAGATGGTTAGTTTACACATCCTCTTGCAATTAACTGCAGGTCGTTCAAAATAATGAAACCGTCTACCAAATCTATTCATTTGAAAATGTTGATTTACTTCTGCTTGCCGTTTATTATTTACGTGATGATACAAGATGTGACTTTTTAATGTTTTTGCTAACATATGATGGGGGGGTCCCTTTGTCGCCGGTTTGCCTGGGCGGGGGTCCCTGGGTCATGGGCTTGCCTGGACGGGGGTCATGGGCTTGCCTGGACGGGGGTCTGGGTTTGCCTGGGCGGGGGCTGTATAACAGCAAACTCTGTCTTCAATGGCCCCTTATTCACGACAGGTGGCCAGGGCCCATAGAGGTGTAGATGGACACCAGGGCCCATAGAGGACTAGATGGACACCAGTGGCCAGGGCCCATAGAGGTCTAGATGGACACCAGTGGCCAGGGCCCATAGAGGTGTAGATGGACACTAGTGGCCAGGGCCCATAGAGGTGTAGATGGACACCAGTGGCCAGGGCCCATAGAGGTGTAGATGGACACCAGGGCCCATAGAGGTCTAGATGGACACCAGTGGCCAGGGCCCATAGTGGTGTAGATGGACACCAGTGGCCAGGGCCCATAGAGGACTAGATGGACACCAGTGGCCAGGGCCCATAGAGGTGTAGATGGACACTAGTGGCCAGGGCCCATAGAGGTCTAGATGGACACCAGTGGCCAGGGCCCATAGAGGTGTAGATGGACACCAGTGGCCAGGGCCCATAGAGGTGTAGATGGACACTAGTGGCCAGGGCCCATAGAGGTCTAGATGGACACCAGTGGCCAGGGCCCATAGAGGTGTAGATGGACACCAGTGGCCAGGGCCCATAGAGGTGTAGATGGACACCAGTGGCCAGGGCCCATAGAGGTGTAGATGGACACCAGTGGCCAGGGCCCATAGAGGTCTAGATGGACACCAGTGGCCAGGGCCCATAGAGGTGTAGATGGACACCAGTGGCCAGGGCCCATAGAGGTCTAGATGGACACCAGTGGCCAGGGCCCATAGAGGTGTAGATGGACACCAGGGCCCATAGAGGTCTAGATGGACACCAGTGGCCAGGGCCCATAGAGGTGTAGATGGACACCAGTGGCCAGGGCCCATAGAGGTGTAGATGGACACCAGTGGCCAGGGCCCATAGAGGTGTAGATGGACACCAGTGGCCAGGGCCCATAGAGGTCTAGATGGACCATTTTCAGGACAGATCCAGGAACATTGGAACGAGCAGATGGAGAAACTAACCACTGATCTGATTAGTAACTTTGTTAGAATGACTGGATTAAAACCAACGTTTCGCTCTGAAATAGAACCTTTATTCCCTATATAGTGGACTGCTTTTGACGCTGTAGTGCCTTAAATAGGGAATAGGGTGCCATTTTGGATGCGCACTCTGAAACCTAAGATATAACACTTAGGTGTACAGTATAAATACATAGGACATTGCTGTCTAGCGTTTTTGTATTTAAATTATTTATTTTTTTAGATATCGTACTAATGCTATATTTGACATGCGTATATAAATGTGTACATACATGTTGGGTTAACAGATATTTCGGGTAACACTAGACACCCAGTGTCATATAACATGTTATGACACTGTCATATAACCATCTCATAACTGTTGACATAACTTGTCATAACACTCATGATGTATATTTACACATGTCGTGACATTTTGTTAGTTTATGGCTGGTTATGACGCCTGCGTAAGTGTCCAAACCAACATTTTATTAAAAATGTGTTTTTCCCTGCCAAGAAGTTTCCTTTCGTTTGAAAAGTTTATTTCAATTTAAGTCTTTTAGTCGTATTTCTTTTTCCTGGTTTTTAAAGTAACTTGTAGAAAATACACTTTATAACACTGTCATGAAGCATTATGACCGTCATAACCATATACGCCAGATAGTCGTATCACGTACATGTCCTTACGTCAGTCATCAGTGGAAAAGAGATTGTCCTGCTCCTGAAATCTGCTCCTGTGTTCATCCCAGTCATCAGAAACAGAGCACTGGGGAAGGTGCATGTCTGACGGCAATTTCAGAGAATGTTATGTAACATTTTAACAACCTGTTCACCAGTAGTCTCTGATGTAATGGTATGTTTTGCCTTGTGTTGTAGGTTTGGACCCTTATGGAGGTGTTATAACCAGCCTTAAAATAACACAATATATGTCACAACAGGTCTAAGTATGTCATGACAGGTTATGAACATGTCATGACAGGTTATGAACATGTCATGACAGGTTATGAACATGTCATGACAGGTTATGAACATGTCATGACAGGTTATGAACATGTCATGACAGGTTATGAACATGTCATGACAGGTTATGAACATGTCATGACAGGTTATGAACATGTCATGACAGGTTATGAACATGTCATGACAGGTTATGACACTGGGTGTCTAGTAAAGTGTTACTGATGTTTCTAAGAAGGTGATTGTAAAGAGGTGTTTTTATAATGATTAAATTACACCACTGGATTCACACGTTCATTAGGATACGCCTCTCACAGCATTACACCACTGGATTCTCACGTTCATTAGGATACGCTGACTCTCACAGCGGGGCTGCGTTCATTAGGATACGCTGACTCTCACAGCGGGGCTGTGTTCATTAGGCAGCGGGGCTGCGTTCATTAGGATACGCTGACTCTCACAGCGGGGCTGTGTTCATTAGGATACGCTGACTCTCACAGCGGGGCTGCGTTCATTAGGATACGCTGACTCTCACAGCGGGGCTGCGTTCATTAGGATACGTTCATTAGGATACGCCCGACTCTCACAGCGGGGCTGCGTTCATTAGGATACGCTGACTCTCACAGCGGGGCTGCGTTCATTAGGATACGCCCGACTCTCACAGCGGGGCTGCGTTCATTAGGATACGCCCGACTCTCACAGCGGGGCTGCGTTCATTAGGATACGCCCGACTCTCACAGCGGGGCTGCGTTCATTAGGATACGCCCGACTCTCACAGCGGGGCTGCGTTCATTAGGCAGCGGGGCTGCGTTCATTAGGATACGCCCGACTCTCACAGCGGGGCTGCGTTCATTAGGCTGATACGCCGACCTCACAGCGGGGCTGCGTTCATTAGGATGCGCCCGACTCTCACAGCGGGGCTGCGTTCATTAGGCTGCGTTCATTAGGCTGCGCCCGACTCTCACAGCGGGGCTGCGTTCATTAGGCTGCGTTCATTAGGCTGCGCCCGACTCACAGCGGGGCTGTGTTCATTAGGCTGCGGGGCTGTGTTCATTAGGCAGCGGGGCTGCGTTCATTAGGCTGCGGGGCTGCGTTCATTAGGCTGCGGGGCTGCGTTCATTAGGCTGCTGGGCTGCGTTCATTAGGCTGCGCTGACGTTCACAGCGTTGGATGCAGGAGGCTTTCACATAGATTGAATAAATAACTGCTATAGCCTACCGCCATCACGCGTTCGCTCTTCTTTCAAATTAACTATTGGCTGCTGTATTTAACTTTCCGCAAACAAGCGCTTGTGTCCCTCTTTGAATTTTCCATTGGTATAAGAAACGCTAAAACATGTCCAGCAAGCTAGTCTAGTCTAGCTTTTCCTGCATGGGACTCCCAAGAGCTAATGAGTGTTTAAGGAGAGAGGCCAGCGGAGCACAAGGAAGGGTGAAAGGGGGATACCTAGTCAGTTGGAAAGGGGGGATACCTAGTCAGTTGGAAAGGGGGGATCCCTAGTCAGTTGGAAAGGGGGGATACCTAGTCAGTTGGAAAGGGGGATACCTAGTCAGTTGGAAAGGGGGGGATACCTAGTCAGTTGGAAAGGGGGGATACCTAGTCAGTTGGAAAGGGGGGATACCTAGTCAGTTGGAAAGGGGGGATACCTAGTCAGTTGGAAAGGGGGGATACCTAGTCAGTTGGAAAGGGGGGATACCTAGTCAGTTGGAAAGGGGGATACCTAGTCAGTTGGAAAGAGGGGGATACCTAGTCAGTTGGAAAGAAAGGGGGATACCTAGTCAGTTGGAAAGCGAAAGGGGGGATACCTAGTCAGTTGGAAAGGGAAAGGGGGGATACCTAGTCAGTTGGAAAGGGAAAGGGGGGATACCTAGTCAGTTGGAAAGGGAAAGGGGGATACCTAGTCAGTTTGAAAGGGAAAGGGGGGATACCTAGTCAGTTGGAAAGGGAAAGGGGGATACCTAGTCAGTTGGAAAGGGAAAGGGGATACCTAGTCAGTTGGAAAGGGGGGATACCTAGTCAGTTGGAAAGGGGGGATACCTAGTCAGTTGGAAAGGGAAAGGGGGGGATACCTAGTCAGTTGGAAAGGGGGGGATACCTAGTCAGTTGGAAAGGGAAGGGGGATACCTAGTCAGTTGGAAAGGGAAAGGGGGATACCTAGTCAGTTGGAAAGGGGGGATACCTAGTCAGTTGGAAAGGGAAAGGGGGATACCTAGTCAGTTGGAAAGGGAAAGGGGGATACCTAGTCAGTTGGAAAGGGAAAGGGGGATACCTAGTCAGTTGGAAAGGGGGGATACCTAGTCAGTTGGAAAGGGGGGATACCTAGTCAGTTGGAAAGGGGGGATACCTAGTCAGTTGGAAAGGGGGATACCTAGTCAGTTGGAAAGAGGGGGGATACCTAGTCAGTTGGAAAGGGGGGATACCTAGTCAGTTGGAAAGGGGAGATACCTAGTCAGTTGGAAAGGGAAAGGGGGATACCTAGTCAGTTGGAAAGGGGGATACCTAGTCAGTTGGAAAAGGGGGATACCTAGTCAGTTGGAAAGGGGGATACCTAGTCAGTTGGAAAGGGGGGATACCTAGTCAGTTGGAAAGGGAAGGGGATACCTAGTCAGTTGGAAAGGGAAGGGGATACCTAGTCAGTTGGAAAGGGGGGATACCTAGTCAGTTGGAAAGGGGGGATACCTAGTCAGTTGGAAAGGGGGGGATACCTAGTCAGTTGGAAAGGGGGGATACCTAGTCAGTTGGAAAGGGGGGATACCTAGTCAGTTGGAAAGGGGGGATACCTAGTCAGTTGGAAAGGGAAAGGGGATACCTAGTCAGTTGGAAAGGGAAAGGGGGATACCTAGTCAGTTGGAAAGGGGGATACCTAGTCAGTTGGAAAGGGAAAGGGGGATACCTAGTCAGTTGGAAAGGGGGGATACCTAGTCAGTTGGAAAGGGGGGATACCTAGTCAGTTGGAAAGGGGGGATACCTAGTCAGTTGGAAAGGGAAAGGGGGGATACCTAGTCAGTTGGAAAGGGAAAGGGGGGATACCTAGTCAGTTGGAAAGGGGGGATACCTAGTCAGTTGGAAAGGGAAAGGGGGATACCTAGTCAGTTGGAAAGGGGGGATACCTAGTCAGTTGGAAAGGGGGGATACCTAGTCAGTTGGAAAGGGGGGGATACCTAGTCAGTTGGAAAGGGGGGGATACCTAGTCAGTTGGAAAGGGGGGATACCTAGTCAGTTGGAAAGGAAGGGGGGATACCTAGTCAGTTGGAAAGGGGGGATACCTAGTCAGTTGGAAAGGGGGGATACCTAGTCAGTTGGAAAGGGGGGATACCTAGTCAGTTGGAAAGGGGGGATACCTAGTCAGTTGGAAAGGGGGGATACCTAGTCAGTTGGAAAGGGAAAGGGGGATACCTAGTCAGTTGGAAAGGGAAAGGGGGGATACCTAGTCAGTTGGAAAGGGAAAGGGGGGATACCTAGTCAGTTGGAAAGAAGGGGGATACCTAGTCAGTTGGAAAGGGAAAGGGGGATACCTAGTCAGTTGGAACGGGGGGGATACCTAGTCAGTTGGAAGGGGGGATACCTAGTCAGTTGGAACGGGGGGATACCTAGTCAGTTGTACATCTGAAATGTCTTGTGCGTTTAACCCAACCCCTCTGAATCAGAGAGGTGCGGAGGGCTGACATGCTCACGTATTGCTCAAGAGACGGAGGCTATCAATTATGCATAACCCATCATTAATTAGCTAAATGTAAGGCTAATGGTGCATTGAATTTATTTGAGAGGCAGGCTAGGATGTCTCCATATATCAATCGAGAACAGGATTATCTATGTTGGATGCAATTTTGAATGGAGTTGATGGAGAGAGAGATACAGTGCTCGTGCGTGCAATGATTTTAATGCAATGATATTTGAGTGAGTCGTTTGAAATCTCTGCAGCTGCAATTTAAAAAAAATCTTTATAATAAAAAAAAAAAAGTTTACCCCACGAAGGCCGAATGGGGAAATTAGACGCGCATTCAGATCTTCACATTCGGAAGGTATTCAGACCCCTTGACCTTTTCTACATTTTGTTACGTTACAGCCTTATTCTAAAATTGATTAAATTGTTTTTCTCCTGAATCTACACACAACACCCCATAATGACAAAACAAAAACAAGTTTTTAGAAGTCTTTGAATTTATAAATAATGTAAACCTTCATTGTAACACAAATATTCAGACCTTTTACTCAGTACTTTGTTGAAGCACCTTTGGCAGCGATGTACAGTCTTGGGTATGACGCTACAAGCTTGGCACACCTGTATTTAGGGAGTTTCTCCCATTCTCTGGTTGGATGGGGAGCGTCGCTGCACAGCTATTTTCAGGTCTCTCCCAGAGATGTTCGATCGGGTTCAAGTCTGGGCTCTGGCTGGGCCGCTCAAGGACATTCAGAGACCTGTCCAGAAGCCACTCCTCCATTGTCTTGGCTGTGTGCTTGGGGTCGTTCGTTGTCCTGTTGGAAGGTGAACCTTCACTCCAGTCTGAGGTCCTGAGCGCTCTGAAGCAGGTTTTCAACAAGGATCTCTCTGTATTTTTCTCTGTTCATCTTTCCCTCGATCCTGACTAGTCTCCCAGTCCCTGCCGCTGAATAACATCCCCACAAGCATGCTTCACCGTAGGGATGCTGCCAGGTTTCCTCCAGACGTGACGCTTGGCATTCAAGCCAAAAAGTTAAATGTTGGTTTCATCAGAGCAGAAAATCTTGTTTCTCATGGTCAGAGTCTTTAGGTGACTTTTGGCAAACTCCAAGCAGGCTGTCATGTGCCTTTTACTGAGGAATGGCTTCCTTCTGGCCACTCTAACATAAAGGCTGGATTGGTGGAGTGCTGCAGAGATGGTTGTCCTTCTGGAAGGTTCTCCCATCTCCACAGAGGAACCCTGGAGCTCTGTCAGAGTGACCATCGGGTTCTTGGTCACCTCCCTTACCAAGGCCCTTCTCCCCTGATTGCTCAGTTTGGCCGGGCGGCCAGCTCTAGGAAGAGTCTTGGTGGTTCCAAACTAATTCCATTTAAGAATGATGGAGGCCACTGTGTTCTTGTGAACCTTCAATGCTGCAGAAATGTTTTGGTACCCTTCCCCAGATCTGTGCCTCGACACAATCCTGTCTCAGAGCTCAGCGGACAGTTCCTTCAACCTCATGCCTTGGTTTTTGCTCTGACATGCACTGTCAACTGTGGGACCTTTACATAGACAGGTGTGTGCCTTTACAAATCATGTCCAATCAATTGAATTTACCACAGTTGGACTCCAATCAAGTTGTAGAAACATCTCAAGGATGATCAATAGAAACAGGATGCACCTGAGCTCAATTTTGAGTCTCATTCAGGGTCTGAATACTTATGCAAATAAGTTTTGTTTGTTTTTAATAAATGTTCAAACATTTCTAAATGTTTTTTGCTTTGTCATTATGGGGTATTGTGTGTAGATTGAGGAACATTTATTGAATCAATTTTTGAATAAGGCTGTAACGTAACAAAGTGGAAAAAGGTAAGGGGTCTGAATACTTTGCGAATGCACTTCATTCTGTCTTTATTACTGTAGTGTAGGCTGTGCTGCAGCAAATGTAGGTCTACCTGTCACAAGAAAAATAAATAAGTTACCATGAGATGTTAGGACTACATCTCGAGATGGGCCGTCTGGCCCGCCATCCAGAGAACAAATCAAATGTATTTATAAAGCCCTTCTTACATCAGCTGATATCTCAAAGTGCTGTACAGAAACCCAGCCGAAAACCCCAAACAGCAATCAATGCAGGTGTAGAAGCACGGTGGCTAGGAAAAACTCCCTAGAAAGGCCAGAACCTAGGAAGAAACCTAGAGAGGAACCAGGCTATGAGGGGTGGCTAGGAAAAACTCCCTAGAAAGGCCAGAACCAAGGAAGAAACCTAGAGAGGAACCAGCCTATGAGGGGTGGCTAGGAAAAACTCCCTAGAAAGGCCAAAACCTAGGTAGAAACCTAGAGAGGAAATAGGCTACGGGATAAATAATTGAAAGAAACCGGTAAATTATAATAAATTATTTATATGAACAGCATGGCGTGAAATTGAACTGTAAAATAATATGTGATGTTTAAATCTGGCTTCTCTACGGCCTCTGAATGATGAATCATTAATGCTCAGGGTTAGGCCAGACGGCCCATCTCGAGATGGCGGGACAGACTGGGTTGGCTCCCCCCCTTGGGTTGTGCCGTGGCGGAGATCTTTGGGAGGCAGCGTAGCCTAGTGGTTAGAACGATGTTTCCTCCACAAGAGGTGTGTTCACCGTGTTTTAGGATGGGGTCTCCTCCTCTCTGTGTTTTAGGATGGGGTCTCCTCCTCCTCCCTGTGGTTTAGGATGGGGTCTCCTCCTCTCTGTGTTTTAGGATGGGGTCTCCTCCTCCTCTCTGTGTTTTAGGATGGGGTCTCCTCCTCCTCCCTGTGGTTTAGGATGGGGTCGTCTCCTCCTCCCTGTGGTTTAGGATGGGGTCTCCTCCTCCTCCCTGTGGTTTAGGATGGGGTCTCCTCCTCCCTGTGTTTTAGGATGGGGTCTCCTCCTCCTCTCTGTGGTTTAGGATGGGGTCTCCTCCTCCCTGTGGTTTAGGATGGGGTCTCCTCCTCCTCTCTGTGGTTTAGGATGGGGTCTCCTCCTCCCTGTGGTTTAGGATGGGGTCTCCTCCTCCTCCCTGTGGTTTAGGATGGGGTCTCCTCCTCTCTGTGTTTTAGGATGGGGTCTCCTCCTCCCTGTGGTTTAGGATGGGGTCTCCTCCTCCCTGTGGTTTAGGATGGGGTCTCCTCCTCCCTGTGGTTTAGGATGGGGTCTCCTCCTCCCTGTGGTTTAGGATGGGGTCTCCTCCTCCCTGTGGTTTAGGATGGGGTCTCCTCCTCCCTGTGTTTTAGGATGGGGTCTCCTCCTCCCTGTGTTTTAGGATGGGGTCTCCTCCTCCCTGTGTTTTAGGATGGGGTCTCCTCCTCCCTGTGTTTTAGGATGGGGTCTCCTCCTCCCTGTGTTTTAGGATGGGGTCTCCTCCTCCCTGTGGTTTAGGATGGGGTCTCCTCCTCCTCCCTGTGGTTTAGGATGGGGTCTCCTCCTCCTCCCTGTGGTTTAGGATGGGGTCTCCTCCTCCTCTCTGTGGTTTAGGATGGGGTCTCCTCCTCCTCCCTGTGGTTTAGGATGGGGGTCTCCTCCTCTCTGTGGTTTAGGATGGGGGTCTCCTCCTCTCTGTGGTTTAGGATGGGGTCTCCTCCTCCTCCCTGTGGTTTAGGATGGGGTCTCCTCCTCCCTGTGGTTTAGGATGGGGCCTCCTCCTCCCTGTGGTTTAGGATGGGGCCTCCTCCTCCCTGTGGTTTAGGATGGGGTCGCCTCCTCCTCTCTGTGGTTTAGGATGGGGTCTCCTCCTCCCTGTGTTTTAGGATGGGGTCTCCTCCTCCTCCCTGTGGTTTAGGATGGGGTCTCCTCCTCCTCCCTGTGGTTTAGGATGGGGTCGTCTCCTCCTCTCTGTGTTTTAGGATGGGGTCGTCTCCTCCTCTCTGTGTTTTAGGATGGGGTCTCCTCCTCCTCCCTGTGGTTTAGGATGGGGTCTCCTCCTCCCTGTGGTTTAGGATGGGGCCTCCTCCTCCCTGTGGTTTAGGATGGGGCCTCCTCCTCCCTGTGGTTTAGGATGGGGTCGCCTCCTCCCTGTGGTTTAGGATGGGGTCTCCTCCTCTCTGTGTTTTAGGATGGGGTCTCCTCCTCCTCCCTGTGGTTTAGGATGGGGTCTCCTCCTCCCTGTGTTTTAGGATGGGGTCTCCTCCTCCCTGTGTTTTAGGATGGGGTCGTCTCCTCCTCTCTGTGGTTTAGGATGGGGTCTCCTCCTCCCTGTGTTTTAGGATGGGGTCTCCTCCTCCTCTCTGTGGTTTAGGATGGGGTCTCCTCCTCCTCCCTGTGGTTTAGGATGGGGTCGTCTCCTCCTCCCTGTGGTTTAGGATGGGGTCTCCTCCTCCCTGTGGTTTAGGATGGGGTCTCCTCCTCCTCTCTGTGGTTTAGGATGGGGTCTCCTCCTCCCTGTGGTTTAGGATGGGGTCTCCTCCTCCTCCCTGTGGTTTAGGATGGGGTCTCCTCCTCTCTGTGTTTTAGGATGGGGTCTCCTCCTCCCTGTGGTTTAGGATGGGGTCTCCTCCTCCCTGTGGTTTAGGATGGGGTCTCCTCCTCCTCCCTGTGGTTTAGGATGGGGTCTCCTCCTCCCTGTGTTTTAGGATGGGGTCTCCTCCTCCCTGTGGTTTAGGATGGGGTCTCCTCCTCCCTGTGGTTTAGGATGGGGTCTCCTCCTCCTCCCTGTGGTTTAGGATGGGGTCTCCTCCTCCCTGTGGTTTAGGATGGGGTCTCCTCCTCCCTGTGGTTTAGGATGGGGTCTCCTCCTCCCTGTGGTTTAGGATGGGGTCTCCTCCTCCTCCCTGTGGTTTAGGATGGGGTCTCCTCCTCCTCCCTGTGGTTTAGGATGGGGTCTCCTCCTCCTCCCTGTGGTTTAGGATGGGGTCTCCTCCTCCTCCCTGTGGTTTAGGATGGGGTCTCCTCCTCCTCCCTGTGGTTTAGGATGGGGCCTCCTCCTCCCTGTGGTTTAGGATGGGGTCTCCTCCTCCTCTCTGTGGTTTAGGATGGGGTCTCCTCCTCCCTGTGGTTTAGGATGGGGTCTCCTCCTCTCTGTGGTTTAGGATGGGGCCTCCTCCTCCCTGTGGTTTAGGATGGGGTCTCCTCCTCCTCCCTGTGGTTTAGGATGGGGCCTCCTCCTCTCTGTGTTTTAGGATGGGGTCTCCTCCTCCTCCCTGTGGTTTAGGATGGGGTCTCCTCCTCCTCCCTGTGGTTTAGGATGGGGTCTCCTCCTCTCCTGTGGTTTAGGATGGGGTCTCCTCCTCCTCCCTGTGGTTTAGGATGGGGTCTCCTCCTCCCTGTGGTTTAGGATGGGGTCTCCTCCTCCCTGTGTTTTAGGATGGGGTCTCCTCCTCCTCCCTGTGGTTTAGGATGGGGTCTCCTCCTCCTCCCTGTGTTTTAGGATGGGGTCTCCTCCTCCCTGTGGTTTAGGATGGGGTCGTCTCCTCCTCTCTGTGTTTTAGGATGGGGTCTCCTCCTCCTCCCTGTGGTTTAGGATGGGGTCGTCTCCTCCTCCCTGTGGTTTAGGATGGGGTCTCCTCCTCCTCCCTGTGGTTTAGGATGGGGTCTCCTCCTCCTCCCTGTGGTTTAGGATGGGGTCTCCTCCTCCCTGTGGTTTAGGATGGGGTCTCCTCCTCCTCCCTGTGGTTTAGGATGGGGTCTCCTCCTCTCTGTGGTTTAGGATGGGGTCTCCTCCTCCCTGTGGTTTAGGATGGGGTCTCCTCCTCCCTGTGTTTTAGGATGGGGTCTCTCCTCCTCCCTGTGGTTTAGGATGGGGTCTCCTCCTCCTCCCTGTGGTTTAGGATGGGGTCTCCTCCTCCTCCCTGTGGTTTAGGATGGGGTCTCCTCCTCCTCCCTGTGGTTTAGGATGGGGTCTCCTCCTCCTCCCTGTGGTTTAGGATGGGGTCTCCTCCTCCTCCCTGTGGTTTAGGATGGGGTCTCCTCCTCCCTGTGGTTTAGGATGGGGTCTCCTCCTCCTCCCTGTGGTTTAGGATGGGGTCTCCCTAGACCCTAACAGCATCGTGGCTTCTACCAGGCTGCAGGAAGTCAGTCTGGATAGATGCGGGAAGCGGGTGCTCTCGTGATAACACAGCCAACGCCTGAATGTCAGACTAGGGATGTGCATCTTTCCATTTTGTCTATTGGATACGATACAGGAACGGTATGTTTAAGTTTGAAACGATTCGGTTTGATTAGAGGAACAAATCGATGCTGTTCGATGCACTAACTTTTACACATTCGTTTTCCATATAAGATAAAATATCTGCTGCTGATGGACCTCATGTGTTGGGCGTCTCTGAGCTGTGTGTGTGTGTGTGTGTGTGTGTGTGTGTGTGTGTGTGTGTCTAGGCCCTGGCCTGATCCATGAGGGGGAAACTAGGCATCTACCACCCTACTATCAGTTGGCTGGGGGGAATTCGTAACATTTTAATCCATTTTCTGACTACTGCGTGCTACATTTGGATCGGTTTGGTGTACCGCAGACCGATGGACCTGTACCTTAGCCTACTATTTCTGCACCCTCGCGGAAATCTAATTAACACATAATTAAAAAAAAAATCCACATCAAATACTGTCTAAGCTAGATATCTGTTTTTTTTTTGTTGCATGTGCTGCGTCTCAATCCACCGCCATTGCACTTCCGCACCGGCCATGAAAGGTGTCATAGCTAGAACCATGTTTGTCAGACCATGAGACATCCTGAAAATCGGTCTTCTCACAAAAAAAACTCTGTAGCGTCTCAACGGTTTGGCTTACGAAACTATTATGACCCCTCTATGGAAAGATGAGACTCTCACCACCACCAGGAGGAGGGTTTCCCAGTGAGCCTGTCCTCCCATAGAACAGGGGAGTCTATGGAAAGATGAGACTCTCACCAACACTAGGAACTTCTGCTGTAGAAGACTCTCAAGACTCGTCTGAAGATCCCCTGTTCCAGTAAAAAAATAAACAAAGTACTGTGTGTGTGTGTATGGAGAGTTTAGTGCCTGAAATAAATACAAATACATGTTTCCTGATCTTTCTTCTATCTCTCAGATATAGAACAGACACTTCAGAAACAAACTTCCTTTACATTTTCTGGGGGGGATTATCTGTTATGACTTTATATTGGCAGTATAAAGCCAAATTCCATGTTTCACCCAATTATTTTTGTTGATACCTTTAAAATTCTAAATGAAATAGCTAAATGATCCTCAGTATGACCATCTTAAAACAATTCCATGTGTTAGTTTAGAACCCCCGGCTTAGACTCTAGAGGGTTAAAGATTTGAACCTGGTCCGATGCATATTGGTAAATCATTTACAATCCCTATGTCAATATATCCCGGCAGTAGGACAGCTACGTAACTGGTACGTCCTGGCCCTGGTCCATGGAGGGTTGTCAAGAGCAAAGAGTTCCTCGGGCCCCTCGCTGCCGTAAAATGAAACAATCGCAGTAAAAAAACAGGATGAGGAAAAGCCGAAAGCGTTGGACTCGGGAGTACCAGATGGCTGTCTGGTGCTCTGACATATGGTGAGGGTGCCCCCCCCCCTCTTCCCTAAGATCCAGAAAGTCTCTAGCTCAATGGGACGTGTTTATAGGAGAGCCAAGTTGTCTTTTCCATGTAGGGGGGGGGTGGGAATCCTTAAAAGGGCTGAGGGGGTTTCCCAGCGAGCCATGGGAACCTGTCCTCCCATAGAACGAGGGAGTTGACTGGTTAGAGTTCCCCTTGCCTTTTTGTATAGAGTAGCCGCACCAGGGTGGAGAGGGAGTGAGGCACTCTGCAGCACAGAGAATAGGGTTTTGTCTTAACACAGCCCAACCTTCCCACTGCTGCGAAACTCCGAGAGGGGAAGGAGTAGTAGCAGTTAAACCCAAAGAGAGAGGGTAAGGCAGGGAGGCGTAGGTTCTGGCTGCCACGTAAGACTGCTTCCCTACAGGTTTGGCCCGGTTCAGGGGCCTAGCTTGAGTTTTGGCAGACTGCTGCATCAACTCAGTCCCCCAAGGCCAGCTTGTTGTCTCCTCCCAGCTGTGAGGCTGGGGCGAGATGCAGGAACCAATGGGCTGCCATGGGGCCTGCGTCGTGGCAATGATTTTGTCGCCGTTGGCTATAGAAAATAGTACACAGTAGAAAATGTTTTGATTTTCATAACGAACTGAAGCTTGCATCCCCTCGTAATAGACAGCCAATCCTTAGGGAGTAACTGTGTATGCTTTTTTCATTCTCCGCTACGAGAAGCCAGATGACTGTTGTTCACTTGAGGTAGTGTGACACTCTGGTGGCTTCACAGAGAGCCACTTTTATTGAAGTAACACATCCCTGTTCCCCTGGTTTAAAGTGATATATCTGGAGGCAAAGTGCTGTAGGCATGGAGTGGGGACTGACGTTTACTCGTCCAGTCTCGGCTTGAACCTCAAAAGAGCTTTAACTAGTGTTATGTGACCTATGCCAGAGAGCCAAGCTAACCAGTGTGCTTGCTGAGGCAGGCCGTGTGAGCGTTACACCTAGCCTAGATTAGCAGTGGTACAGCCAGCCATGTCGCGTTAGCTAGCCTGTTTCAAGCCGTCTCGTGGAACCGGATCACCTCATAGTGGGGCTGGTTCAGTTATTAGGCCTCAAAGCAACTCAATGCTAGCCAAACGAAATAGGAGAGCTAGAGACACTGGTTAGCTAGCTAGCATTAGCCATGAGGACTAGTAGCGTGGCTTAAGCTCAGCACAGGCCGGTATTGAGTAAAACTTTACAACACTCGCAGGACTCGTTTGAGAGTTGCCTGAGCATGATTGTTAACCATGGGGTACAGGGGCCCATAACACCGGGAGGAAACTTTTTTGTGTATGTAACCAATACACTTTGATTTGATCGATTTAACTGGGTTATGTGTGTTGTAGTCAACGCTTAGCTAGCTGGTGTTCACCTAGCTGGCTAATAGCCTAGCTAGCTAGTACCATGTTAGAAGACAACCACGTGAATAGCGATGTTTTTTTGGTCTTGAGAGTGTCTTTTGACCATAGCACCTTGAGGTCTAGCTGGTCAGTTTAGCCAACGAAAATGAAAGAAAGTTAAGTGTACTAAACGAGAGAAGTAAGATGGCCAGTAGTAGCTGGCTTTTCAGCATGGCTGCGTAAGCTATCTAGTTAGAAGCGTCGCGGTTAATGCTAGCTAGAGCGAGCATTGGTTATGGGTAAGCTAGCTAGCAGCTACCTCGTGGTTAAGGTATGATGTAGCTAGCATAGTGCTAGCCGGGGGGCGGGTTGGGACGGGGACGGGTTGGGACGGGGGACGGGTCGGGTGGAGCTGAGGGACGGGGGTGGGTTGGGACGAGGGACGGGGGGCGGGTTGGGACGGGGGGAGCTGAGGGACGGGGGCGGGTGGAGATGAGGGACGGGGGCGGGTTGAGCCTCCAACACATTTCTATTCTGAATGAAGTTTTACAACTACCTTCCTAAAACCATGTCTCTTTATTTCCACAATTCAACACAATCACAATAGCTTTAACGCGGGCTTAATGCTTTAACGCCGGCTTAATGCTTTAACGCGGGCTTAAGGCTTTAACGCCGGCTTAACACCTAACAAACACTTTGTACTGTTTTTTTTGCACGTTTAACACAGGCCCTGTTACTGTAACGGCCGTTGCAGGGAGTAGACCAAGGCGCATCATGGTTAGTGCTCATCATGTATTTATTTTACCGAGAACACAATAAACAGAGAAACAAAAGACGACAGCCAAACAGTTCTGTCAGGTAAGAAATACTAAACAGAAATAAACCACCCACAAAACCCAAAGGAAAACAGGCTACCTAAGTATGGCTCCCAATCAGAGACAACGATGTACAGCTGTCCCTGATTGAGAGCCATACCAGGCCAAAACAAAGAAATACAAAACATAGAAAAAAGGACATAGAATGCCCACCCTAGTCACACCCTGGCCTAACCAAAATAGAGAATGAAACCCTCTCTAGGGCGTGACAGTTACCTCATGTCCCAGGCCCTGTTGTTACCTCATGTCCCAGCGATAATGCCTAACATAACATTCATTATTAACATAGATCCTGTTGCCTTGCATTACGCCTGGGAAGAAAAAAAACGACATTTGCTCAACTTACCCCATTGCCTTTGGCTCAACTTACCCCATTGGCTCAACTTACCCCATTGCCTTTGGCTCAACTTACCCCATTGGCTCAACTTACCCCATTGCCATTGGCTCAACTTACCTTGTTGGCTCAACTTACCCCATTGCCATTGGCTCAACTTAATATGTAATATTACCCCAAAGCAAACATGTTGACTATATTAGCTCACATAGCTGCAAGGATGCACTTTCATGTCAGGTTTAATAACTTATATTGAACCTTATAAAGACCGCAACTAATGTATAGAACAATTTTTGAAGTGATTTACTTTGGTTTAGATACAAGCATCATGAAACCTCTAACAATACATTCATTTGACTTCAGTGAAAAGTGGCTTCCTAAGAAACAAGGGTGGCTTCAAACCACTTTCCTCTATAGTATGGAAGTGATTATTGTGACTGAGTTGTTGATGTGTTGTCTCACCCTTGTTACGAACCGGCTCTGAGTTCGCAACAAAAGGGAGACAACATGGAGACGAGGAGTATCAAAATATATATTTATTAAATAAAGTAACTAAGTAATTAACAATGGTGTGTGTAATCAGTAATCAGTAGTGTAAGTGAGTGTTTTGCATACCTGAATGTAATAATGCAGGGTGTTGAAAAGTGCCAAAGCAAATAATCCAAAAAGCCACCAAAATACTACAACCAACATCAACAAAGTGTCTGCGTGGAGAGAGTCTCCTCAATGACTGTGGAAGAGGTGCCTTTATCCTGGGACACATCCGAGCCCAGGTGTTTCCCATTTAGCTGACGACCCTCCCAACTCCGCCCACCGGCATCCTAATAAGGAAACAAGAGCAGAGAGAGAGAATACGGCAGACAGAGTGGGAGGGACCAACAAGGACCCCGGAACAACGTACCAGCCTCTGCGTCCCAAATTGACAAGGGGTTACGTGTTCACAGTTCCACCTGCCCCAACCAACCTCCTCCCCAGACCTCAGCAACCTTTACACAGGAAGCAACTTTTAAGAGGAAAGACGAAAACGAGACCAGGAGGGAACAGACAGGAATGAGTGGGAGGGTCGTCACACCCTTCTCTACCCTCTCTGGTCACCTCAGTGGTCCAGTACACCAGTCAGAGCACACCTGGAGGAATCACAGCCCTGTTAGCTGACGGGATCAATGTTGGAAAGTAAAACGGGGCGGTATGTTTCTAGCGTCTCAGTTCAGCAGAGGTGATCTAGGATCAGGTTCTATGTAATCTCATTCGTTGTGATCAAAAAGACAAAAGTGATCCTACTCTAACTCGATACATACGGCCCCAGTACCATCAACAAATCTTAAGTGGTAGATTATTGCCCGGGTAGTTTAGGAGACTGGATCAACATGGCATCTGCCCTGCAACCTCCTGGTAGACTGACCACCGCTGGGTAGTTCTCCCGGTAGACTGACCACCGCTGGGTACTTCTCCCGGTAGACTGACCACCGCTGGGTACTTCTCCCGGTAGACTGACCACCGCTGGGTACTTCTCCCGGTAGACTGACCACCGCTGGGTACTTCTCCCGGTAGACTGACCACCACCTGGGTACTTCTCCCGGTAGACTGACCACCACCTGGGTACTTCTCCCGGTAGACTGACCACCGCTGGGTACTTCTCCCGGTAGACTGACCACCGCTGGGTAGTTCTCCCGGTAGACTGACCACCGCTTGGTACTTCTCCCGGTAGACTGACCACCGCTGGGTAGTTCTCCCGGTAGACTGACCACCGCTGGGTACTTCTCCCGGTAGACTGACCACCGCTTGGTACTTCTCCCGGTAGACTGACCACCGCTTGGTACTTCTCCCGGTAGACTGACCACACACACCAGGAATAAGATCAATGTAGTCACACCATCGAAGGGATCAATCTCATGTCATTCTGTGGTTGTACAGTGAGGGGAAAAAAGTATTTGATCCTCTGCTGATTTTGTACGTTTGCCCACTGACAAAGAAATGATCAGTATATAATTTTAATGGTAGGTTTATTTGAACAGTGAGAGAGAGAATAACAACAACAAAAATCCTGAAAAACGCATGTCAAAAATGTTATAAAATGATTTGCATTTTAATGAGGGAAATAAGTATTTGACCCCTCAGACATCAGACGTTTCTTGTAGTTGGCCACCAGGTTTGCACACATCTCAGGAGGGATTTTGTCCCACTCCTCTTTGCAGATCTTCAGTCATTAAGGTTTCGAGGCTGACGTTTGGCAACTCGAACCTTCAGCTCCCTCCACAGATTTTCTATGGGATTAAGGTCTGGAGACTGGCTAGGCCACTCCAGGACCTTAATGTGCTTCTTCTTGAGCCACTCCTTTGTTGCCTTGGCCGTGTGTTTTGGGTCATTGTCATGCTGGAATACCCATCCACGACCCATTTTCAATGCCCTGGCTGAGGGAAGGAGGTTCTCACCCAAGATTTGACAGTACATGGCCCCGTCCATCGTCCCTTTGATGTGAAGTTGTCCTGTCCCCTTAGCAGAAAAACACCCCCAAAGCATAATGTTTCCACCTCCATGTTTGACGGTGGAGATGGTATTCTTGGGATCATAGGCAGCATTCCTCCTCCTCCAAACACGGTGAATTGAGTTGATGCCAAAGAGCTCCATTTTGGTCTCATCTGACCACAACACTTTCACCCAGTTGTCCTCTGAATCATTCAGATGTTCATTGGCAAACTTCAAACGGGCATGTATATGTGCTTTCTTGAGCAGGGGGACCTTGCGGGCACTGCAGGATTTCAGTCCTTCACGGCGTAGTGTGTTACCAATTGTTTTCTTGGTGACTATGGTCCCAGCTGCCTTGAGATCATTGACAAGATCCTCCCGTGTAGTTCTGGGCTGATTCCTCACCGTTCTCATGATTATTGCAACTCCACGAGGTGAGATCTTGCATGGAGCCCCAGGCCGAGGGAGATTGACAGTTCTTTTGTGTTTCTTCCATTTGCGAATAATCGCACCAACTGTTGTCACCTTCTCACCAAGCTGCTTGGCGATGGTTTTGTAGCCCATTCCAGCCTTGTGTAGGTCTACAATCTTGTCCCTGGCATCCTTGGAGAGGTCTTTGGTCTTGGCCATGGTGGAATCTGATTGATTGATTGCTTCTGTGGACAGGTGACTTTTATACAGGTAACAAGCTGAGATTAGGAGCACTCCCTTTAAGAGTGTGCTCCTAATTTCAGTTCGTTACCTGTATAAAAGACACCTGGGAGCCAGAAATCTTTCTGATTGAGAGGGGGTCAAATACTTATTTCCCTCATTAAAATGCAAATCAATTTATAACATTTTTGACATGCGTTTTTCTGGATTTGTTTGTTGTTATTCTGTCTCTCACTGTTCAAATAAACCTACCATTAAAATGATAGACTGATCATTTCTTTGTCAGTGGGCAAACGTACAAAATCAGCAGGGGATCAAATACTTTTTCCCCCTCACTGTATAGGTAGTACAATGAATCAATATAAATGCTTGGTCGACACCTCTGAGACCAAACTCCTTTAGAGTTCTATGTAAAACACGATGTAGAAATGATAATGTAACTATATGTTTTCAAATAAGTGCCCTTTTTTCAGGCCCGCAAATTGATTTTGACGAATAAATCGGTCCAACAAGAATAAGTGCAGCCATCTGTTGAATTTCCCGAATCCTGATGTGACCGTTGAGCCCCGAAAGGTGCCCACCCTGGGTATAATTCTCTTCTCTGTGTCTCTGTAGACCTGCAGACCACGGTCAGCAGTCAGTCAGGTAGTGGTTAGACCTGCAGACCACGGTCAGCAGGTAGTGGTTAGACCTGCAGACCACGGTCAGCAGTCAGTCAGGTAGTGGTTAGACCTGCAGACCACAGTCAGCAGTCAGTCAGGTAGTGGTTAAACCTGCAGACCACGGTCAGCAGGTAGTCAGGTAGTGGTTAGACCTGCAGACCACGGTCAGCAGGTAGTGGTTAGACCTGCAGACCACGGTCAGCAGTCAGTCAGGTAGTGGTTAAACCTGCAGACCACGGTCAGCAGGTAGTGGTTAGACCTGCAGACCACGGTCAGCAGGTAGTGGTTAGACCTGCAGACCACGGTCAGCAGGTAGTCGGGTAGTGGTTAAACCAAAGGTTAGAAGACCAAACTGTCGGCATCTTCAACCTGTTGGTCCTACAGTCCGTGTTTCGTTCTGACTGGTGCCTCCTAGTCGGGGGTGAGGAGGGAGAGTAGAAGCCCAAGAAATCCTGTGCTTGTCAGGTAGTTTAGTCGGACTCGGTCACTTCTGGGAGTTGAAGTTAGTTTGTTTCATTCACAGAAAAATAGAGAAGTCTTCTGAATGAAATAACATTTCCATTATCTGGGTAACGCCCTTCACTTGATCTGCCCCCACATACCACAGCACTGCTAAACATTATACAGCCAACCGAACAATGGGATCCTGTAGCTGATCCAAGATCACACACAACAGCCAGGACTGAGCTGATCCAAGATCACACACAACAGCCAGGACTGAGCTGATCCAAGATCACACACAACAGCCAGGACTGAGCTGATCCAAGATCACACACAACAGCCAGGACTGAGCTGATCCAAGATCACACACAACAGCCAGGACTAGGACTGAGCTGATCCAAGATCACACACAACAGCCAGGACTAGGACTGAGATGATCCAAGATCACACACACAACAGCCAGGACTGAGCTGATCCAAGATCACACACAATAGCCAGGACTGAGCTGATCCAAGATCACACACAACAGCCAGGACTAGGACTGAGCTGATCCAAGATCACACACAACAGCCAGGACTAGGACTGAGATGATCCAAGATCACACACACAACAGCCAGGACTGAGCTGATCCAAGATCACACACAACAGCCAGGACTGAGCTGATCCAAGATCACACACAACAGCCAGGACTGAGATGATCCAAGATCACACACAACAGCCAGGACTGAGATGATCCAAGATCACACACACAACAGCCAGGACTGAGATGATCCAAGATCACACACACAACAACCAGGACTGAGATGATCCAAGATCACACACAACAGCCAGGACTGAGAAGATCCAAGATCACACACAACAGCCAGGACTGAGATGATCCAAGATCACACACAACAGCCAGGACTGAGATAATCCAAGATCACACACAACAGCCAGGACTAGGACTGAGATGATCCAAGATCACACACACAACAGCCAGGACTGAGATGATCCAAGATCACACACAACAGCCAGGACTGAGATGATCCAAGATCACACACACAACAGCCAGGACTGAGCTGATCCAAGATCACACACACAACAGCCAGGACTGAGATGTTCTCAGAGACTGCCAAGACACATGGAGACAAAGCTGTTGAGGACACACAGACACAAGAGAAAGTTTAGCATGCGATTGAGCTACAGTCTAGCTATGGATTCTATGTAGAGCTATGGTCTGGCTGGATGGGTTATATAGAGCTATGGTCTGGCTGGATGGGTTATATAGAGCTATGGTCTGGCTGGATGGGTTATATAGAGCTATGGTCTGGCTGGATGGGTTATATAGAGCTATGGTCTGGCTGGGTGGGTTATATAGGGCTATGGTCTGGCTGGATGGGTTATATAGAGCTATGGTCTGGCTGGATGGGTTATATAGAGCTATGGTCTGTCTGGATGGGTTATATAGGGCTATGGTCTGGCTGGGTGGGTTATATAGAGCTATGGTCTGGCTGGATGGGTTATATAGGGCTATGGTCTGGCTGGATGGGTTATATAGAGCTATGGTCTGGCTGGATGGGTTATATAGAGCTATGGTCTGGCTGGATGGGTTATATAGGGCTATGGTCTGGCTGGGTGGGTTATATAGGGCTATGGTCTGGCTGGATGGGTTATATAGGGCTATGGTCTGGCTGGATGGGTTATATAGAGCTATGGTCTGGCTGGATGGGTTATATAGGGCTATGGTCTGGCTGGATGGGTTATATAGGGCTATGGTCTGGCTGGATGGGTTATATAGAGCTATGGTCTGGCTGGATGGGTTATATAGAGCTATGGTCTGGCTGGGTGGGTTATATAGAGCTATGGTCTGGCTGGATGGGTTATATAGAGCTATGGTCTGGCTGGATGGATTATATAGAGCTATGGTCTGGCTGGATGGGTTATATAGAGCTATGGTCTGGCTGGATGGGTTATATAGAGCTATGGTCTGGCTGGATGGGTTATATAGAGCTATGGTCTGGCTGGATGGGTTATATAGAGCTATGGTCTGGCTGGATGGGTTATATAGGGCTATGGTCTGGCTGGATGGGTTATATAGAGCTATGGTCTGTCTGGATGGGTTATATAGAGCTATGGTCTGGCTGGGTGGGTTATATAGAGCTATGGTCTGGCTGGATGGGTTATATAGAGCTATGGTCTGGCTGGATGGGTTATATAGAGCTATGGTCTGGCTGGATGGGTTATATAGAGATATGGTCTGGCTGGATGGGTTATATAGAGATATGGTCTGGCTGGATGGGTTATATAGAGCTATGGTCTGGCTGGATGGGTTATATAGAGCTATGGTCTGGCTGGATGGGTTATATTTTAAACTCGGACAAAACAGAGATGCTTGTTCTAGGTCCCAAGAAACAAAGAGATCTTCTGTTGAATCTGGCAATTAATCTGGATGGTTGTACAGTCGTCTCAAATAAAACTGTGAAGGACCTCGGCGTTACTCTGGACCCTGATCTCTCTTTTGAAGGACATATCAAGACTGTTTCAAGGACAGCTTTTTTCCATCTACGTAACATTGCAAAAATCAGAAATTTTCTGTCCAAAAATGACGCAGAAAAATTAATCCATGCTTTTGTTACTTCTAGGCTGGACTACTGCAATGCTCTACTTTCCGGCTACCTGGATAAAGCACTAAATAAACTTCAGTTAGTGCTAAATACGGCTGCTAGAATCCTGACTAGAACCAAAAAATTTGATCATATTACTCCAGTGCTAGCCTCCCTACACTGGCTTCCTGTTAAGGCAAGGGCTGATTTCAAGGTTTTACTGCTAACCTACAAAGCATTACATGGGCTTGCTCCTACCTATCTTTCCGATTTGGTCCTGCCGTACATACCTACACGTACGCTACGGTCACAAGACGCAGGCCTCCTAATTGTCCCTAGAATTTCTAAGCAAACGGCTGGAGGTAGGGCTTTCTCCTATAGAGCTCCATTCTTATGGAATGGTTTGCCTACCAATGTGAGAGACGCAGACTCAGTCTCAACCTTTAAGTCTTTACTGAAGACTTATCTCTTCAGTAGGTCCTATGATTAAGTATAGTCTGGCCCATGAGTGTGAAGGTGAACGGAAAGGCTGGAGCAACGAACCGCCCTTGCTGTCTCTGCCTTGCCGGTTCCCCTCTTTCCACTGGGATTCTCTGCCTCTAACCCTTTTACAGGGGCTGAGTCACTGGCCTACTGGTGTTCTTCCATGCCGTCCATGGGAGGGGTGCGTCACTTGAGTGGGTTGAGTCACTGACGTGGTCTTCCTGTCTGGGTTGGCGCCCCCCCTTGGGTTGTGCCATGGCGGAGATCGTTGTGGGCTATACTCGGCCTTGTCTTAGGACGGTAAGTTGGTGGTTGGAGACATCCCTCTAGTGGTGTGGGGGCTGTGCTTTGGCAAAGTGGGTGGGGTTATATCCTGCCTGTTTGGCCCTATCCGGGGTATCATCGGATGGGGCCACAGTGTCTTCTGATCCCTCCTGTCTCAGCCTCCAGTATTTATGCTGCAGTAGTTTATGTGTCGGGGGCTAGGGTCAGTCTGTTACATCTGGAGTATTTCTCTTGTCTTATCCGGTGTCCTGTGTGTATTTAAATATGCTCTCTCTAATTCTCTCTTTCTCTCTTTCTGTCTTTCTCTCGGAGGACCTGAGCCCTAGGACCATGCCTCAGGACTACCTGGTATGATGACTCCTTGCTGTCCCCAGTCCACCTGGCCGTGCTGCTGCTCCAGTTTCAACTGTTCCTCCTGCGGCTATGGAACCCTGACCTGTTCACCGGACGTGCTTGTTGCACCCTCGACAACTACTATGATTATTATTATTTGACCATGCTGGTCATTTATGAACATTTTAACATTTTAACATTTTGACCATGTTCTGTTATAATATCCACCCTGCATAGCCAGAAGAGGACTGGCCACCCCTCATAGCCTGGTTCCTCTCTAGGTTTCTTCCTAGGTTTTTGGCCTTTCTAGGGAGTTTTTCCTAGGGAGTTTTTCCTAGCCACCGTGCTTCTTTCACATGCTTTGCTTGCTGTTTGGGGTTTTAGGCTGGGTTTCTGTAAAGCACTTTGAGAATATCAGCTGATGTACGAAGGGCTATATAAAAATAAAATTTGATTTGATTTGATATAGGGCTATGGTCTGGCTGGATGGGTTATATAGAGCTATGGTCTGGCTGGATGGGTTATATAGAGCTATGGTCTGGCTGGATGGGTTATATAGAGCTATGGTCTGGCTGGATGGGTTATATAGAGCTATGGTCTGGCTGGATGGGTTATATAGAGCTATGGTCTGGCTGGATGGGTTATATAGAGCTATGGTCTGGCTGGATGGGTTATATAGAGCTATGGTCTGGCTGGATGGGTTATATAGAGCTATGGTCTGGCTGGATGGGTTATATAGAGCTATGGTCTGGCTGGATGGGTTATATAGAGCTATGGTCTGTCTGGATGGGTTATATAGAGCTATGGTCTGGCTGGATGGGTTATATAGAGCTATGGTCTGGCTGGATGGGTTATATAGAGCTATGGTCTGGCTGGATGGGTTATATAGGGCTATGGTCTGGCTGGATGGGTTATATAGAGCTATGGTCTGGCTGGGTGGGTTATATAGAGATATGGTCTGGCTGGATGGGTTATATAGAGCTATGGTCTGGCTGGAGGGTTTATATAGTCTAGTAAATATATATATATGTGTGTGTGTATCTAGTATATATATATTTCTCTAACCCATTACACTGTCTAGTAAGTAACCTCTCTCTCTAACCCATTACACTGTCTAGTAAGTAACCTCTCTCTCTAACCCATTACACTGTCTAGTAAGTAACCTCTCTCTCTCTAACCCATTACACTGTCTAGTAAGTAACCTCTCTCTCTCTCTCTAACCCATTACACTGTCTAGTAAGTAACCTCTCTCTCTCTAACCCATTACACTGTCTAGTCTAGTAAGTAACCTCTCTCTCTCTAACCCATTACACTGTCTAGTAAGTAACCTCTCTCTCTCTCTAACCCATTACACTGTCTAGTCTAGTAAGTAACCTCTCTCTCTCTCTAACCCATTACACTGTCTAGTCTAGTAAGTAACCTCTCTCTCTCTAACCCATTACACTGTCTAGTAAGTAACCTCTCTCTCTCTAACCCATTACACTGGCTAGTCTAGTAAGTAACCTCTCTCTCTCTCTAACCCATTACACTGTCTGGTAAGTAACCTCTCTCTCTCTAACCCATTACACTGTCTAGTAAGTAATCTCTCTCTCTCTAATCCATTACACTGTCTAGTCTAGTAAGTAACCTCTCTCTCTCTAACCCATTACACTGTCTAGTAAGTAACCCCTCTCTCTCTCTAACCCATTACACTGTCTAGTAAGTAACCTCTCTCTCTCTAACCCATTACACTGTCTAGTCTAGTAAGTAACCTCTCTCTCTCTCTAACCCATTACACTGTCTGGTAAGTAACCTCTCTCTCTCTAACCCATTACACTGTCTAGTAAGTAATCTCTCTCTCTCTAATCCATTACACTGTCTAGTCTAGTAAGTAACCTCTCTCTCTCTAACCCATTACACTGTCTAGTAAGTAACCCCTCTCTCTCTCTAACCCATTACACTGTCTAGTAAGTAACCTCTCTCTCTAACCCATTACACTGTCTAGTAAGTAACCTCTCTCTCTAACCCATTACACTGTCTAGTAAGTAACCTCTCTCTCTAACCCATTACACTGTCAATTAAGTAACCTCTCTCTCTCTCTAACCCGTTACACTGTCAATTAAGTAACCTCTCTCTCTCTCTAACCCATTACACTGTCTAGTAAGTAACCTCTCTCTCTCTAACCCATTACACTGTCTAGTCTAGTAAGTAACCTCTCTCTCTCTAACCCATTACACTGTCTAGTAAGTAACCTCTCTCTCTCTCTAACCCATTACACTGTCTAGTCTAGTAAGTAACCTCTCTCTCTCTCTAACCCATTACACTGTCTGGTAAGTAACCTCTCTCTCTCTAACCCATTACACTGTCTAGTAAGTAATCTCTCTCTCTCTAATCCATTACACTGTCTAGTCTAGTAAGTAACCTCTCTCTCTCTAACCCATTACACTGTCTAGTAAGTAACCCCTCTCTCTCTCTAACCCATTACACTGTCTGGTAAGTAACCTCTCTCTCTCTAACCCATTACACTGTCTAGTAAGTAATCTCTCTCTCTCTAATCCATTACACTGTCTAGTCTAGTAAGTAACCTCTCTCTCTCTAACCCATTACACTGTCTAGTAAGTAACCCCTCTCTCTCTCTAACCCATTACACTGTCTAGTAAGTAACCTCTCTCTCTAACCCATTACACTGTCTAGTAAGTAACCTCTCTCTCTAACCCATTACACTGTCTAGTAAGTAACCTCTCTCTCTAACCCATTACACTGTCAATTAAGTAACCTCTCTCTCTCTCTAACCCGTTACACTGTCTAGTAAGTAACCTCTCTCTCTCTCTAACCCATTACACTGTCAATTAAGTAACCTCTCTCTCTCTCTAACCCATTACACTGTCTAGTAAGTAATCTCTCTCTCTCTCTAACCCATTACACTGTCTAGTAAGTAACCTCTCTCTCTAACCCGTTACACTGTCTAGTAAGTAACCTCTCTCTCTCTAACCCATTACACTGTCTAGTAAGTAACCTCTCTCTCTCTAACCCATTACACTGTCTAGTAAGTAACCTCTCTCTCTAACCCATTACACTGTCTAGTAAGTAACCTCTCTCTCTAACCCATTACACTGTCTAGTAAGTAACCTCTCTCTCTCTAACCCATTACACTGTCTAGTCAGTAACCTCTCTCTCTCTCTAACCCATTACACTGTCTAGTAAGTAACCTCTCTCTCTAACCCATTACACTGTCTAGTAAGTAACCTCTCTCTCTCTAACCCATTACACTGTCTAGTAAGTAGCCTCTCTCTCTAACCCGTTACACTGTCTAGTAAGTAACCTCTCTCTCTCTAACCCATTACACTGTCTAGTAAGTAACCTCTCTCTCTCTAACCCATTACACTGTCTAGTAAGTAACCTCTCTCACCTAACCCATTACACTGTCTAGTAAGTAACCTCTCTCTTTAACCCATTACACTGTCTAGTAAGTAACCTCTCTTTCTCTAACCCATTACACTGTCTAGTCAGTAACCTCTCTCTCTCTCTAACCCATTACACTGTCTAGTAAGTATCCTCTCTCTCTCTAACCCATTACACTGTCTAGTAAGTAACCTCTCTCTCTAACCCATTACACTGTCTAGTAAGTAACCTCTCTCTCTCTAACCCATTACACTGTCTAGTCAGTAACCTCTCTCTCTCTAACCCATTACACTGTCTAGTAAGTAACCTCCTCTCTCTCTAACCCATTACACTGTCTAGTAAGTAACCTCTCTCTCTCTAACCCATTACACTGTCTAGTAAGTAACCTCTCTCTCTCTCTAACCCATTACACTGTCTAGTAAGTAACCTCTCTCTCTCTCTAACCCATTACACTGTCTAGTAAGTAACCTCTCTCTCTCTAACCCATTACACTGTCTAGTAAGTAACCTCTCTCTCTCTAACCCATTACACTGTCTAGTAAGTAACCTCTCTCTCTCTAACCCGTTACACTGTCTAGTAAGTAGCTCTCTCTCTCTAACCCGTTACACTGTCTAGTAAGTAACCTCTCTCTCTCTAACCCATTACACTGTCTAGTAAGTAACCTCTCTCTCTCTAACCCATTACACTGGTCTAGTAAGTAACCTCTCTCTCTAACCCATTACACTGTCTAGTAAGTAACCTCTCTCTCTAACCCGTTACACTGTCTAGTAAGTAACCTCTCTCTCTCTAACCCATTACACTGTCTAGTAAGTAACCTCTCTCTCTCTAACCCATTACACTGTCTAGTAAGTAACCTCTCTCTCTAACCCATTACACTGTCTAGTAAGTAACCCCTCTCTCTCTAACCCATTACACTGTCTAGTAAGTAACCTCTCTCTCTAACCCATTACACTGTCTAGTAAGTAACCTCTCTCTCTAACCCATTACACTGTCTAGTAAGTAACCCCTCTCTCTCTAACCCATTACACTGTTTAGTAAGTAACCTCTCTCTCTAACCCATTACACTGTCTAGTAAGTAACCTCTCTCTCTCTAACCCATTACACTGTCTAGTCTAGTAAGTAACCTCTGTCTCTCTCTAACCCATTACACTGTCTAGTAAGTAATCTCTCTCTCTCTAACCCATTACACTGTCTAGTAAGTAATATCTCTCTCTCTAACCCATTACACTGTCTATTCTAGTAAGTAACCTCTCTCTCTCTAACCCATTACACTGTCTAGTAAGTAACCCCTCTCTCTCTCTAACCCATTACACTGTCTAGTAAGTAACCTCTCTCTCTAACCCATTACACTTTCTAGTAAGTAACCTCTCTCTCTAACCCATTACACTGTCTAGTAAGTAACCTCTCTCTCTCTAACCCATTACACTGTCTAGTAAGTAACCTCTCTCTCTCTCTCTAACCCATTACACTGTCTAGTAAGTAACCTCTCTCTCTCTAACCCATTACACTGTCTAGTCTAGTAAGTAACCTCTCTCTAACTAACCCATTACACTGTCTAGTAAGTAACCTCTCTCTCTCTAACCCATTACACTGTCTAGTCTAGTAAGTAACCTCTCTCTCTCTCTAACCCATTACACTGTCTAGTAAGTAACCTCTCTCTCTCTAACCCATTACACTGTCTAGTCTAGTAAGTAACCTCTCTCTCTCTAACCCATTACACTGTCTAGTAAGTAACCTCTCTCTCTCTCTAACCCATTACACTGTCTAGTAAGTAACCTCTCTCTCTCTAACCCATTACACTGTCTAGTCTAGTAAGGAACCTCTCTCTCTCTCTAACCCATTACACTGTCTAGTAAGTAACCTCTCTCTCTAACCCATTACACTGTCTAGTAAGTAACCTCTCTCTCTCTAACCCATTACACTGTCTAGTAAGTAATCTCTCTCTCTCTAACCCATTACACTGTCTAGTAAGTAAACCCTCTCTCTCTCTAACCCATTACACTGTCTAGTAAGTAACCTCTCTCTAACCCATTACACTGTCTAGTAAGTAACCTCTCTCTCTAACCCATTACACTGTCTAGTAAGTAATCTCTCTCTCTCTAACCCATTACACTGTCTAGTAAGTAACCTCTCTCTCTCTAACCCATTACACTGTCTAGTAAGTAACCTCTCTCTCTCTAACCCATTTCACTGTCTAGTAAGTAACCTCTCTCTAACCCATTACACTGTCTAGTAAGTAACCTCTCTCTCTCTCTAACCCATTACACTGTCTAGTCTAGTAAGTAACCTCTCTCTCTCTAACCCATTACACTGTCTAGTAAGTAACCTCTCTCTCTAACCCGTTACACTGTCTAGTAAGTAACCTCTCTCTCTAACCCGTTACACTGTCTAGTAAGTAACCTCTCTCTCTCTAACCCATTACACTGTCTAGTCTAGTAAGTAACCTCTCTCTCTCTAACCCATTACACTGTCTAGTAAGTAACCTCTCTCTCTCTCTCTAACCCATTACACTGTCTAGTAAGTAACCTCTCTCTCTCTAACCCATTACACTGTCTAGTCTAGTAAGTAACCTCTCTCTCTCTCTAACCCATTACACTGTCTAGTAAGTAACCTCTTTCTCTAACCCATTACACTGTCTAGTAAGTAACCTCTCTCTCTCAATCCCATTACACTGTCTAGTAAGTAACCTCTCTCTCTCTAACCCATTACACTGTCTAGTAAGTAACCTCTCTCTCTCTAACCCATTACACTGTCTAGTAAGTAACCTCTCTCTCTAACCCATTACACTGTCTAGTAAGTAACCTCTCTCTCTCTAACCCATTACACTGTCTAGTAAGTAACCTCTCTCTAACCCATTACACTGTCTAGTAAGTAATCTCTCTCTCTCTCTAACCCATTACACTGTCTAGTCTAGTAAGTAACCTCTCTCTCTCTAACCCATTACACTGTCTAGTAAGTAATCTCTCTCTCTCTAACCCATTACAATGTCTAGTCTAGTAAGTAACCTCTCTCTCTCTAACCCATTACACTGTCTAGTAAGTAACCTCTCTCTCTAACCCGTTACACTGTCTAGTAAGTAACCTCTCTCTCTAACCCGTTACACTGTCTAGTAAGTAACCTCTCTCTCTCTAACCCATTACACTGTCTAGTAAGTAACCTCTCTCTCTCTAACCCATTACACTGTCTAGTCTAGTAAGTAACCTCTCTCTCTCTAACCCATTACACTGTCTAGTAAGTAACCTCTCTCTAACCCGTTACACTGTCTAGTAAGTAACCTCTCTCTCTAACCCGTTACACTGTCTAGTAAGTAACCTCTCTCTCTCTAACCCATTACACTGTCTAGTAAGTAACCTCTCTCTCTCTATCCCATTACACTGTCTAGTAAGTAACCTCTCTCTCTAACCCGTTACACTGTCTAGTAAGTAATCTCTCTCTCTAACCCATTACACTGTCTAGTAAGTAACATCTCTCTCTAACCCGTTACACTGTCTAGTAAGTAATCTCTCTCTCTAACCTATTACACTGTCTAGTAAGTAACCTCTCTCTCTCTCTAACCCATTACACTGTCTAGTAAGTAACCACTCTCTCTATAACCCGTTACACTGTCTAGTAAGTAACCTCTCTCTCTAACCCATTACACTGTCTAGTAAGTAAACTCTCTCTCTAACCCATTACACTGTCTAGTAAGTAACCTCTCTCTCTCTAACAAATTACACTGTCTAGTCAGTAACCTCTCTCTCTCTCTAACCCATTACACTGTCTAGTAAGTAACCTCTCTCTCTAACCCATTACACTGTCTAGTAAGTAACCTCTCTCTCTCTCTAACCCATTACACTGTCTAGTAAGTAACCTCTCTCTCTAACCCATTACACTGTCTAGTCTAGTAAGTAACCTCTCTCTCTCTAACCCATTACACTGTCTAGTAAGTAACCTCTCTCTCTCTAACCCGTTACACTGTCTAGTAAGTAACCTCTCTCTCTCTAACCCATTACACTGTCTAGTAAGTAACTCTCTCTCTCTAACCCATTACACTGTCTAGTCTTGTAAGTAAACTCTCTCTCTCTAACCCATTACACTGTCTAGTAAGTAACCCCTCTCTCTCTCTAACCCATTACACTGTCTAGTAAGTAACCTCTCTCTCTCTCTAACCCATTACACTGTCTAGTAAGTAACCTCTCTCTCTAACCCATTACACTGTCTAGTAAGTAACCTCTCTCTCCAACCCATTACACTGTCTAGTAAGTAACCTCTCTCTCTCTAACCCATTACACTGTCTAGTAAGTAACCTCTCTCTAACCCATTACACTGTCTAGTAAGTAACCTCTCTCTCTCTCTAACCCATTACACTGTCTAGTAAGTAACCTCTCTCTCTCTCTAACCCATTACACTGTCTAGTAAGTAACCTCTCTCTCTCTCTAACCCATTACACTGTCTAGTAAGTAATCTCTCTCTCTCTAACCCATTACACTGTCTAGTAAGTAACCTCTCTCTCTAACCCATTACACTGTCTAGTCTAGTAAGTAACCTCTCTCTCTCTCTAACCCATTACACTGTCTAGTAAGTAACCTCTCTCTCTCTCTAACCCATTACACTGTCTAGTAAGTAATCTCTCTCTCTAACCCATTACACTGTCTAGTCTAGTAAGTAACCTCTCTCTCTCTACCCATTACACTGTCTAGTAAGTAACCCCTCTCTCTCTCTAACCCATTACACTGTCTAGTAAGTAACCTCTCTCTCTAACCCATTACACTGTCTAGTAAGTAACCTCTCTCTCTAACCCATTACACTGTCTAGTAAGTAACCTCTCTCTCTAACCCATTACACTGTCTAGTAAGTAACCTCTCTCTCTCTCTCTCTCTAACCCATTACACTGTCTAGTAAGTAACCTCTCTCTCTCTCTCTCTAACCCATTACACTGTCTAGTAAGTAACCTCTCTCTCTCTCTAACCCATTACACTGCAGTCTAGTAAGTAACTCTCTCTCTCTCTAACCCATTACACTGTCTGTCTAGTAAGTAACCTCTCTCTCTCTCTAACCCATTACACTGTCTAGTAAGTAACCTCTCTCTCTCTAACCCATTACACTGTCTAGTCTAGTAAGTAACCTCTCTCTCTCTCTAACCCATTACACTGTCTAGTCTAGTAAGTAACCTCTCTCTCTCTCTAACCCATTACACTGTCTAGTAAGTAACCTCTCTCTCTCTAACCCATTACACTGTCTAGTCTAGTAAGTAACCTCTCTCTCTCTAACCCATTACACTGTCTAGTAAGTAACCTCTCTCTCTCTCTAACCCATTACACTGTCTAGTAAGTAAACTCTCTCTCTCTAAACCATTACACTCTCTAGTCTAGTAAGTAACCTCTCTCTCTCTCTAACCCATTACACTGTCTAGTAAGTAACCTCTCTCTCTCTAACCCATTACACTGTCTAGTAAGTAACCTCTCTCTCTCTAACCCATTACACTGTCTAGTAAGTAATCTCTCTCTCTGTAACCCATTACACTGTCTAGTCTAGTAAGTAACCTCTCTCTCTCTAACCCATTACACTGTCTAGTAAGTAACCCGTCTCTCTCTCTAACCCATTAAACTGTCTAGTAAGTAACCTCTCTCTCTAACCCATTACACTGTCTAGTAAGTAACATCTCTCTCTAACCCATTACACTGTCTAGTAAGTAACCTCTCTCTCTAACCATTACACTGTCTAGTAAGTAACCTCTCTTTCTCTCTCTCTCTCTAACCCATTACACTGTCAAGTAAGTAACCTCTCTCTCTCTAACCCATTACACTGTCTAGTCTAGTAAGTAACCTCTCTCTCTCTAACCCATTACACTGTCTAGTAAGTAACCTCTCTCTCTCTCTAACCCATTACACTGTCTAGTCTAGTAAGTAACCTCTCTCTCACTCTAACCCATTACACTGTCTAGTAAGTAACCTCTCTCTCTCTAACCCATTACACTGTCTAGTAAGTAACTCTCTCTCTCTCTAACCCATTACACTGTCTAGTAAGTAACCACTCTCTCTATAACCCGTTACACTGTCTAGTAAGTAACCTCTCTCTCTAACCCATTACACTGTCTAGTAAGTAAACTCTCTCTCTAACCCATTACACTGTCTAGTAAGTAACCTCTCTCTCTCTAACAAATTACACTGTCTAGTAAGTAACCTCTCTCTCTCTAACCCATTACACTGTCTAGTAAGTAACCTCTCTCTCTAACCCATTACACTGTCTAGTAAGTAACCTCTCTCTCTCTCTAACCCATTACACTGTCTAGTAAGTAACCTCTCTCTCTAACCCATTACACTGTCTAGTCTAATAAGTAACCTCTCTCTCTCTAACCCATTACACTGTCTAGTAAGTAACCTCTCTCTCTAACCCGTTACACTGTCTAGTAAGTAACCTCTCTCTCTAACCCATTACACTGTCTAGTAAGTAATATCTCTCTCTCTAACCCATTACACTGTCTAGTCTTGTAAGTAACCTCTCTCTCTCTAACCCATTACACTGTCTAGTAAGTAACCCTCTCTCTCTCTAACCCATTACACTGTCTAGTAAGTAACTCTCTCTCTCTCTAACCCATTACACTGTCTAGTAAGTAACCTCTCTCTCTCTAACCCATTACACTGTCTAGTAAGTAACCTCTCTCTCTAACCCATTACACTGTCTAGTAAGTAACCTCTCTCTCTCTAACCCATTACACTGTCTAGTAAGTAACCTCTCTCTCTAACCCATTACACTGTCTAGTAAGTAACCTCTCTCTCTCTCTAACCCATTACACTGTCTAGTAAGTAACCTCTCTCTCTCTCTAACCCATTACACTGTCTAGTAAGTAACCTCTCTCTCTCTAACCCATTACACTGTCTAGTAAGTAATCTCTCTCTCTCTAACCCATTACACTGTCTAGTAAGTAAACTCTCTCTCTCTAAACCATTACACTCTCTAGTCTAGTAAGTAACCTCTCTCTCTCTCTAACCCATTACACTGTCTAGTAAGTAACCTCTCTCTCTCTAACCCATTACACTGTCTAGTAAGTAACCTCTCTCTCTCTAACCCATTACACTGTCTAGTAAGTAATCTCTCTCTCTGTAACCCATTACACTGTCTAGTCTAGTAAGTAACCTCTCTCTCTCTAACCCATTACACTGTCTAGTAAGTAACCCCTCTCTCTCTAACCCATTAAACTGTCTAGTAAGTAACCTCTCTCTCTAACCCATTACACTGTCTAGTAAGTAACATCTCTCTCTAACCCATTACACTGTCTAGTAAGTAACCTCTCTCTCTAACCCATTACACTGTCTAGTAAGTAACTCTCTCTCTCTCTCTAACCCATTACACTGTCAAGTAAGTAACCTCTCTCTCTCTAACCCATTACACTGTCTAGTCTAGTAAGTAACCTCTCTCTCTCTAACCCATTACACTGTCTAGTAAGTAACCTCTCTCTCTCTAACCCATTACACTGTCTAGTCTAGTAAGTAACCTCTCTCTCCTCTAACCCATTACACTGTCTAGTAAGTAACCTCTCTCTCTCTAACCCATTACACTGTCTAGTAAGTAACCTCTCTCTCTCTAACCCATTACACTGTCTAGTAAGTAACCTCTCTCTCTATAACCCGTTACACTGTCTAGTAAGTAACCTCTCTCTCTAACCCATTACACTGTCTAGTAAGTAAACTCTCTCTCTAACCCATTACACTGTCTAGTAAGTAACCTCTCTCTCTCTAACAAATTACACTGTCTAGTCAGTAACCTCTCTCTCTCTCTAACCCATTACACTGTCTAGTAAGTAACCTCTCTCTCTAACCCATTACACTGTCTAGTAAGTAACCTCTCTCTCTCTCTAACCCATTACACTGTCTAGTAAGTTACCTCTCTCTCTAACCCATTACACTGTCTAGTCTAATAAGTAACCTCTCTCTCTCTAACCCATTACACTGTCTAGTAAGTAACCTCTCTCTCTAACCCGTTACACTGTCTAGTAAGTAACCTCTCTCTCTCTAACCCATTACACTGTCTAGTAAGTAATATCTCTCTCTCTAACCCATTACACTGTCTAGTCTTGTAAGTAACCTCTCTCTCTCTAACCCATTACACTGTCTAGTAAGTAACCCCTCTCTCTCTCTAACCCATTACACTGTCTAGTAAGTAACCTCTCTCTCTCTCTAACCCATTACACTGTCTAGTAAGTAACCTCTCTCTCTCTAACCCATTACACTGTCTAGTAAGTAACCTCTCTCTCCAACCCATTACACTGTCTAGTAAGTAACCTCTCTCTCTCTAACCCATTACACTGTCTAGTAAGTAACCTCTCTCTAACCCATTACACTGTCTAGTAAGTAACCCTCTCTCTCTCTAACCCATTACACTGTCTAGTAAGTAACCTCTCTCTCTCTAACCCATTACACTGTCTAGTAAGTAACCTCTCTCTCTCTAACCCATTACACTGTCTAGTAAGTAATCTCTCTCTCTCTAACCCATTACACTGTCTAGTAAGTAACCTCTCTCTCTAACCCATTACACTGTCTAGTCTAGTAAGTAACCTCTCTCTCTCTAACCCATTACACTGTCTAGTAAGTAACCTCTCTCTCTCTCTAACCCATTACACTGTCTAGTAAGTAATATCTCTCTCTCTAACCCATTACACTGTCTAGTCTAGTAAGTAACCTCTCTCTCTCTACCCCATTACACTGTCTAGTAAGTAACCTCTCTCTCTCTAACCCATTACACTGTCTAGTAAGTAACCTCTCTCTCTAACCCATTACACTGTCTAGTAAGTAACCTCTCTCTCTAACCCATTACAATGTCTAGTAAGTAACCTCTCTCTCTAACCCATTACACTGTCTAGTAAGTAACCTCTCTCTCTCTCTCTAACCCATTACACTGTCTAGTAAGTAACCTCTCTCTCTCTCTCTAACCCATTACACTGTCTAGTAAGTAACCTCTCTCTCTCTCTAACCCATTACACTGTCTAGTCTAGTAAGTAACCTCTCTCTCTCTCTAACCCATTACACTGTCAGTCTAGTAAGTAACCTCTCTCTCTCTAACCCATTACACTGTCTAGTAAGTAACCTCTCTCTCTCTAACCCATTACACTGTCGTCTAGTAAGTAACCTCTCTCTCTCT
Organism: Salmo salar; assembly: GCF_905237065.1. Lineage (NCBI taxonomy): Eukaryota > Metazoa > Chordata > Actinopteri > Salmoniformes > Salmonidae > Salmo > Salmo salar. Next base: position 99,186,944 of record NC_059453.1, read on the forward strand.
CTAACCCATTACACTGTCTAGTCTAGTAAGTAACCTCTCTCTCTCTCTCTAACCCATTACACTGTCTAGTAAGTAACCTCTCTCTCTCTAACCCATTACACTGTCTAGTCTAGTAAGTAACCTCTCTCTCTCTAACCCATTACACTGTCTAGTAAGTAACCTCTCTCTCTCTCTAACCCATTACACTGTCTAGTAAGTAAACTCTCTCTCTCTAAACCATTACACTCTCTAGTCTAGTAAGTAACCTCTCTCTCTCTCTAACCCATTACACTGTCTAGTAAGTAACCTCTCTCTCTCTAACCCATTACACTGTCTAGTAAGTAACCTCTCTCTCTCTAACCCATTACACTGTCTAGTAAGTAATCTCTCTCTCTGTAACCCATTACACTGTCTAGTCTAGTAAGTAACCTCTCTCTCTCTAACCCATTACACTGTCTAGTAAGTAACCCGTCTCTCTCTCTAACCCATTAAACTGTCTAGTAAGTAACCTCTCTCTCTAACCCATTACACTGTCTAGTAAGTAACATCTCTCTCTAACCCATTACACTGTCTAGTAAGTAACCTCTCTCTCTAACCATTACACTGTCTAGTAAGTAACCTCTCTCTCTCTCTCTCTAACCCATTACACTGTCTAGTAAGTAACCTCTCTCTCTCTAACCCATTACACTGTCTAGTCTAGTAAGTAACCTCTCTCTCTCTAACCCATTACACTGTCTAGTAAGTAACCTCTCTCTCTCTAACCCATTACACTGTCTAGTCTAGTAAGTAACCCCTCTCTCTCTCTAACCCATTACACTGTCTAGTAAGTAACCTCTCTCTCTAACCCATTACACTGTCTAGTAAGTAACCTCTCTCTCTCTAACCCATTACACTGTCTAGTAAGTAACCTCTCTCTCTCAACCCATTACACTGTCTAGTAAGTAACCTCTCTCTCTCTAACCCATTACACTGTCTAGTAAGTAACCTCCTCTCTCTAACCCATTACACTGTCTAGTAAGTAACCTCTCTCTCTCTAACCCATTACACTGTCTAGTAAGTAACCTCTCTCTCTCTCTAACCCATTACACTGTCTAGTAAGTAACCTCTCTCTCTCTAACCCATTACACTGTCTAGTAAGTAACTCTCTCTCTCTCTAACCCATTACACTGTCTAGTAAGTAACCCTCTCTCTCTAACCCATTACACTTAGTCTAGTAAGTAACCTCTCTCTCTCTCTAACCCATTACACTGTCTAGTAAGTAACCTCTCTCTCTCTAACCCATTACACTGTCTAGTAAGTAATATCTCTCTCTCTAACCCATTACACTGTCTAGTCTAGTAAGTAACCTCTCTCTCTCTACCCCATTACACTGTCTAGTAAGTAACCCCTCTCTCTCTCTAACCCATTACACTGTCTAGTAAGTAACCTCTCTCTCTAACCCATTACACTGTCTAGTAAGTAACCTCTCTCTCTAACCCATTACACTGTCTAGTAAGTAACCTCTCTCTCTAACCCATTACACTGTCTAGTAAGTAACCTCTCTCTCTCTCTCTCTAACCCATTACACAGTCTAGTAAGTAACCTCTCTCTCTCTCTCTCTCTAACCCATTACACTGTCTAGTAAGTAACCTCTCTCTCTCTCTAACCCATTACACTGTCTAGTCTAGTAAGTAACCTCTCTCTCTCTCTAACCCATTACACTGTCTAGTCTAGTAAGTAACCTCTCTCTCTCTCTAACCCATTACACTGTCTAGTAAGTAACCTCTCTCTCTCTAACCCATTACACTGTCTAGTCTAGTAAGTAACCTCTCTCTCTCTCTAACCCATTACACTGTCTAGTCTAGTAAGTAACCTCTCTCTCTCTCTAACCCATTACACTGTCTAGTAAGTAACCTCTCTCTCTCTAACCCATTACACTGTCTAGTCTAGTAAGTAACCTCTCTCTCTCTAACCCATTACACTGTCTAGTAAGTAACCTCTCTCTCTCTCTAACCCATTACACTGTCTAGTAAGTAAACTCTCTCTCTCTAAACCATTACACTCTCTAGTCTAGTAAGTAACCTCTCTCTCTCTCTAACCCATTACACTGTCTAGTAAGTAACCTCTCTCTCTCTAACCCATTACACTGTCTAGTAAGTAACCTCTCTCTCTCTAACCCATTACACTGTCTAGTAAGTAATCTCTCTCTCTGTAACCCATTACACTGTCTAGTCTAGTAAGTAACCTCTCTCTCTCTAACCCATTACACTGTCTAGTAAGTAACCCGTCTCTCTCTCTAACCCATTAAACTGTCTAGTAAGTAACCTCTCTCTCTAACCCATTACACTGTCTAGTAAGTAACATCTCTCTCTAACCCATTACACTGTCTAGTAAGTAACCTCTCTCTCTAACCATTACACTGTCTAGTAAGTAACCTCTCTTTCTCTCTCTCTCTCTAACCCATTACACTGTCTAGTAAGTAACCTCTCTCTCTCTAACCCATTACACTGTCTAGTCTAGTAAGTAACCCCTCTCTCTCTCTAACCCATTACACTGTCTAGTAAGTAACCTCTCTCTCTAACCCATTACACTGTCTAGTCTAATAAGTAACCTCTCTCTCTCTCTAACCCATTACACTGTCTAGTAAGTAACCTCTCTCTCTAACCCGTTACACTGTCTAGTAAGTAACCTCTCTCTCTCTAACCCATTACACTGTCTAGTAAGTAACTCTCTCTCTCTAACCCATTACACTGTCTAGTAAGTAATCTCTCTCTCTCTCTAACCCATTACACTGTCTAGTAAGTAACCCTCTCTCTCTCTAACCCATTACACTGTCTAGTCTAGTAAGTAACCTCTCTCTCTCTAACCCATTACACTGTCTAGTAAGTAACCTCTCTCTCTCTCTAACCCATTACACTGTCTAGTAAGTAACCTCTCTCTCTAACCCATTACACTGTCTAGTCTAGTAAGTAACCTCTCTCTCTCTCTAACCCATTACACTGTCTAGTAAGTAACCTCTCTCTCTCTCTAACCCATTACACTGTCTAGTAAGTAACCTCTCTCTCTCTAACCCATTACACTGTCTAGTAAGTAATCTCTCTCTCTAACCCATTACACTGTCTAGTCTAGTAAGTAACCTCTCTCTCTCTAACCCATTACACTGTCTAGTAAGTAACCCTCTCTCTCTCTAACCCATTACACTGTCTAGTAAGTAATCTCTCTCTCTCTAACCCATTACACTGTCTAGTAAGTAACCCTCTCTCTCTAACCCATTACACTGTCTAGTAAGTAACCTCTCTCTCTCTAACCCATTACACTGTCTAGTAAGTAACTCTCTCTCTCTCTCTCTCTAACCCATTACACTGTCTAGTAAGTAACTCTCTCTCTCTAACCCATTACACTGTCTAGTAAGTAACCTCTCTCTCTCTAACCCATTACACTGTCTAGTAAGTAAACTCTCTCTCTCTCTAACCCATTACACTGTCTAGTCTAGTAAGTAACCTCTCTCTCTCTCTAACCCATTACACTGTCTAGTAAGTAACCTCTCTCTCTCTAACCCATTACACTGTCTAGTCTAGTAAGTAATCTCTCTCTCTCTAACCCATTACACTGTCTAGTAAGTAACCTCTCTCTCTCTCTAACCCATTACACTGTCTAGTCTAGTAAGTAACCTCTCTCTCTCTAACCCATTACACTGTCTAGTAAGTAACCCTCTCTCTCTCTAACCCATTACACTGTCTAGTAAGTAATCTCTCTCTCTAACCCATTACACTGTCTAGTAAGTAACCTCTCTCTCTAACCCATTACACTGTCTAGTAAGTAACCTCTCTCTCTCTAACCCATTACACTGTCTAGTCTAGTAAGTAACCTCTCTCTCTCTAACCCATTACACTGTCTAGTAAGTAACCTCTCTCTCTCTCTAACCCATTACACTTTCTAGTAAGTAACCTCTCTCTCTAACCCATTACACTGTCTAGTCTAGTAAGTAACCTCTCTCTCTCTCTAACCCATTACACTGTCTAGTAAGTAACCTCTCTCTCTCTCTAACCCATTACACTGTCTAGTAAGTAACCTCTCTCTCTCTAACCCATTACACTGTCTAGTAAGTAATCTCTCTCTCTCTAACCCATTACACTGTCTAGTCTAGTAAGTAACCTCTCTCTCTCTAACCCATTACACTGTCTAGTAAGTAACCCCTCTCTCTCTCTAACCCATTACACTGTCTAGTAAGTAATCTCTCTCTCTAACCCATTACACTGTCTAGTAAGTAACCTCTCTCTCTAACCCATTACACTGTCTAGTAAGTAACCTCTCTCTCTCTAACCCATTACACTGTCTAGTAAGTAACCTCTCTCTCTCTCTCTCTAACCCATTACACTGTCTAGTAAGTAACCTCTCTCTCTCTAACCCATTACACTGTCTAATCTAGTAAGTAACCTCTCTATCTCTAACCCATTACACTGTCTAGTAAGTAACTCTCTCTCTCTCTAACCCATTACACTGTCTAGTCTAGTAAGTAACCTCTCTCTCTCTCTAACCCATTACACTGTCTAGTAAGTAACCTCTCTCTCTCTAACCCATTACACTGTCTAGTCTAGTAAGTAATCTCTCTCTCTCTAACCCATTACACTGTCTAGTAAGTAACCTCTCTCTCTCTCTAACCCATTACACTGTCTAGTCTAGTAAGTAACCTCTCTCTCTCTAACCCATTACACTGTCTAGTAAGTAACCCCTCTCTCTCTCTAACCCATTACACTGTCTAGTAAGTAATCTCTCTCTCTAACCCATTACACTGTCTAGTAAGTAACCTCTCTCTCTAACCCATTACACTGTCTAGTAAGTAACCTCTCTCTCTCTAACCCATTACACTGTCTAGTAAGTAACCTCTCTCTCTCTCTCTCTAACCCATTACACTGTCTAGTAAGTAACCTCTCTCTCTCTAACCCATTACACTGTCTAATCTAGTAAGTAACCTCTCTCTCTCTAACCCATTACACTGTCTAGTAAGTAAACTCTCTCTCTCTCTAACCCATTACACTGTCTAGTCTAGTAAGTAACCTCTCTCTCTCTCTAACCCATTACACTGTCTAGTAAGTAACCTCTCTCTCTCTAACCCATTACACTGTCTAGTCTAGTAAGTAATCTCTCTCTCTCTAACCCATTACACTGTCTAGTAAGTAACCTCTCTCTCTCTCTAACCCATTACACTGTCTAGTAAGTAAACTCTCTCTCTCTAACCCATTACACTCTCTAGTCTAGTAAGTAACCTCTCTCTCTCTAACCCATTACACGGTCTAGTAAGTAACCTCTCTCTCTCTAACCCATTACACTGTCTAGTAAGTAACCTCTCTCTCTCTAACCCATTACACTGTCTAGTAAGTAATCTCTCTCTCTGTAACCCATTACACTGTCTAGTCTAGTAAGTAACCTCTCTCTCTCTAACCCATTACACTGTCTAGTAAGTAACCCGTCTCTCTCTCTAACCCATTACACTGTCTAGTAAGTAACCTCTCTCTCTAACCCATTACACTGTCTAGTAAGTAACCTCTCTCTCTAACCCATTACACTGTCTAGTAAGTAACCTCTCTCTCTCTAACCATTACACTGTCTAGTAAGTAATCTCTCTCTCTCTCTCTCTCTAACCCATTACACTGTCTAGTCTAGTAAGTAACCTCTCTCTCTCTCTAACCCATTACACTGTCTAGTAAGTAACCTCTCTCTCTAACCCATTACACTGTCTAGTAAGTAACCTCTCTCTCTCTCTAACCCATTACACTGTCTAGTCTAGTAAGTAACCTCTCTCTCTCTCTAACACATTACACTGTCTAGTAAGTAACCTCTCTCTCTCTCTAACACATTACACTGTCTAGTAAGTAACCTCTCTCTCTCTAACCCATTACAATGTCTAGTCTAGTAAGTAACCTCTCTCTCTCTAACCCATTACACTGTCTAGTAAGTAACCTCTCTCTCTAACCCGTTACACTGTCTAGTAAGTAACCTCTCTCTCTAACCCGTTACACTGTCTAGTAAGTAACCTCTCTCTCTCTAACCCATTACACTGTCTAGTCTAGTAAGTAACCTCTCTCTCTCTAACCCATTACACTGTCTAGTAAGTAACCTCTCTCTCTCTCTCTAACCCATTACACTGTCTAGTAAGTAACCTCTCTCTCTCTAACCCATTACACTGTCTAGTAAGTAACCTCTCTCTCTCTCTAACCCATTACACTGTCTAGTAAGTAACCTCTCTCTCTAACCCATTACACTGTCTAGTAAGTAACCTCTCTCTCTCTCTCTAACCCATTACACTGTCTAGTAAGTAACCTCTCTCTCTCTCTAACCCATTACACTGTCTAGTAAGTAACCTCTCTCTCTAACCCATTACACTGTCTAGTAAGTAACCTCTCTCTCTCTAACCCATTACACTGTCTAGTAAGTAGCCTCTCTCTCTCTCTAACCCATTACACTGTCTAATAAGTAACCTCTCTCTCTCTCTAACCCATTACACTGTCTAGTCTAGTAAGTAACCTCTCTCTCTCTAACCCATTACACTGTCTAGTAAGTAACCTCTCTCTCTCTAACCCATTACAATGTCTAGTCTAGTAAGTAACCTCTCTCTCTCTAACCCATTACACTGTCTAGTAAGTAACCTCTCTAACCCGTTACACTGTCTAGTAAGTAACCTCTCTCTCTAACCCGTTACACTGTCTAGTAAGTAACCTCTCTCTCTCTAACCCATTACACTGTCTAGTAAGTAACCTCTCTCTCTCTAACCCATTACACTGTCTAGTAAGTAACCTCTCTCTCTAACCCGTTACACTCTCTAGTAAGTAATCTCTCTCTCTAACCCATTACACTGTCTAGTAAGTAACCTCTCTCTCTAACCCGTTACACTGTCTAGTAAGTAATCTCTCTCTCTAACCTATTACACTGTCTAGTAAGTAACCTCTCTCTCTCTCTAACCCATTACACTGTCTAGTAAGTAACCACTCTCTCTATAACCCGTTACACTGTCTAGTAAGTAACCTCTCTCTCTAACCCATTACACTGTCTAGTAAGTAAACTCTCTCTCTAACCCATTACACTGTCTAGTAAGTAACCTCTCTCTCTCTAACCCATTACACTGTCTAGTCAGTAACCTCTCTCTCTCTCTAACCCATTACACTGTCTAGTAAGTAACCTCTCTCTCTAACCCATTACACTGTCTAGTAAGTAACCTCTCTCTCTCTCTAACCCATTACACTGTCTAGTAAGTTACCTCTCTCTCTAACCCATTACACTGTCTAGTCTAATAAGTAACCTCTCTCTCTCTAACCCATTACACTGTCTAGTAAGTAACCTCTCTCTCTAACCCGTTACACTGTCTAGTAAGTAACCTCTCTCTCTAACCCGTTACACTGTCTAGTAAGTAACTCTCTCTCTCTCTAACCCATTACACTGTCTAGTAAGTAACCTCTCTCTCTCTCTAACCCATTACACTGTCTAGTCTAGTAAGTAACCTCTCTCTCTCTAACCCATTACACTGTCTAGTAAGTAACCTCTCTCTCTCTCTAACCCATTACACTGTCTAGTAAGTAACCTCTCTCTCTAACCCATTACACTGTCTAGTAAGTAACCTCTCTCTCTCTCTAACCCATTACACTGTCTAGTAAGTAACCTCTCTCTCTAACCCATTACACTGTCTAGTCTAATAAGTAACCTCTCTCTCTCTCTAACCCATTACACTGTCTAGTAAGTAACCTCTCTCTCTCTCTAACCCATTACACTGTCTAGTAAGTAACCTCTCTCTCTCTAACCCATTACACTGTCTAGTAAGTAATATCTCTCTCTCTAACCCATTACACTGTCTAGTCTTGTAAGTAACCTCTCTCTCTCTAACCCATTACACTGTCTAGTAAGTAACCCCTCTCTCTCTCTAACCCATTACACTGTCTAGTAAGTAACCTCTCTCTCTCTCTCTAACCCATTACACTGTCTAGTAAGTAACCTCTCTCTCTCTAACCCATTACACTGTCTAGTAAGTAACCTCTCTCTCTAACCCATTACACTGTCTAGTAAGTAACCTCTCTCTCTCTAACCCATTACACTGTCTAGTAAGTAACCTCTCTCTAACCCATTACACTGTCTAGTAAGTAACCTCTCTCTCTCTCTAACCCATTACACTGTCTAGTAAGTAACCTCTCTCTCTCTAACCCATTACACTGTCTAGTAAGTAACCTCTCTCTCTCTCTAACCCATTACACTGTCTAGTAAGTAATCTCTCTCTCTCTCTAACCCATTACACTGTCTAGTAAGTAACCTCTCTCTCTAACCCATTACACTGTCTAGTCTAGTAAGTAACCTCTCTCTCTCGCTAACCCATTACACTGTCTAGTAAGTAACCTCTCTCTCTCTCTAACCCATTACACTGTCTAGTAAGTAACCTCTCTCTCTCTAACCCATTACACTGTCTAGTAAGTAATATCTCTCTCTCTAACCCATTACACTGTCTAGTCTAGTAAGTAACCTCTCTCTCTCTACCCCATTACACTGTCTAGTAAGTAACCCCTCTCTCTCTCTAACCCATTACACTGTCTAGTAAGTAACCTCTCTCTCTAACCCATTACACTGTCTAGTAAGTAACCTCTCTCTCTAACCCATTACAATGTCTAGTAAGTAACCTCTCTCTCTAACCCATTACACTGTCTAGTAAGTAACCTCTCTCTCTCTCTAACCCATTACACTGTCTAGTCTAGTAAGTAACCTCTCTCTCTCTCTAACCCATTACACTGTCTAGTCTAGTAAGTAACCTCTCTCTCTCTCTAACCCATTACACTGTCTAGTAAGTAACCTCTCTCTCTCTAACCCATTACACTGTCTAGTCTAGTAAGTAAGCTCTCTCTCTCTAACCCATTACACTGTCTAGTAAGTAAACTCTCTCTCTCTAAACCATTACACTCTCTAGTCTAGTAAGTAACATCTCTCTCTCTCTAACCCATTACACTGTCTAGTAAGTAACCTCTCTCTCTCTAACCCATTACACTGTCTAGTAAGTAACCTCTCTCTCTCTAACCCATTACACTGTCTAGTAAGTAATCTCTCTCTCTGTAACCCATTACACTGTCTAGTCTAGTAAGTAACCTCTCTCCCTCTAACCCATTACACTGTCTAGTAAGTAACCCGTCTCTCTCTCTAACCCATTAAACTGTCTAGTAAGTAACCTCTCTCTCTAACCCATTACACTGTCTAGTAAGTAACATCTCTCTCTAACCCATTACACTGTCTAGTAAGTAACCTCTCTCTCTAACCATTACACTGTCTAGTAAGTAACCTCTCTTTCTCTCTCTCTCTCTAACCCATTACACTGTCAAGTAAGTAACCTCTCTCTCTCTAACCCATTACACTGTCTAGTCTAGTAAGTAACCTCTCTCTCTCTAACCCATTACACTGTCTAGTAAGTAACCTCTCTCTCTCTCTAACCCATTACACTGTCTAGTCTAGTAAGTAACCTCTCTCTCACTCTAACCCATTACACTGTCTAGTAAGTAACCTCTCTCTCTCTAACCCATTACACTGTCTAGTAAGTAACCTCTCTCTCTCTCTAACCCATTACACTGTCTAGTAAGTAAACTCTCTCTCTCTAACCCATTACACTCTCTAGTCTAGTAAGTAATCTCTCTCTCTCTCTAACCCATTACACTGTCTAGTAAGTAACCTCTCTCTCTCTAACCCATTACACTGTCTAGTCTAGTAAGTAACCTCTCTCTCTCTAACCCATTACACTGTCTAGTAAGTAACCTCTCTCTCTCTCTAACCCATTACACTTTCTAGTAAGTAGTCTCTCTCTCTAACCCATTACACTGTCTAGTCTAGTAAGTAACCTCTCTCTCTCTCTAACCCATTACACTGTCTAGTAAGTAACCTCTCTCTCTCTCTAACCCATTACACTGTCTAGTAAGTAAGCTCTCTCTCTCTAACCCATTACACTGTCTAGTAAGTAATATCTCTCTCTCTAACCCATTACACTGTCTAGTCTAGTAAGTAACCTCTCTCTCTCTAACCCATTACACTGTCTAGTAAGTAACCCCTCTCTCTCTCTAACCCATTACACTGTCTAGTAAGTAATCTCTCTCTCTAACCCATTACACTGTCTAGTAAGTAACCTCTCTCTCTCTAACCCATTACACTGTCTAGTAAGTAACCTCTCTCTCTCTAACCCATTACACTGTCTAGTAAGTAATCTCTCTCTCTGTAACCCATTACACTGTCTAGTCTAGTAAGTAACCTCTCTCTCTCTAACCCATTACACTGTCTAGTAAGTAACCTCTCTCTCTCTAACCCATTACACTGTCTAGTAAGTAACCTCTCTCTCTAACCCATTACACTGTCTAGTAAGTAACCTCTCTCTCTAACCCATTACACTGTCTAGTAAGTAACCTCTCTCTCTCTAACCATTACACTGTCTAGTAAGTAATCTCTCTCTCTCTCTCTCTCTAACCCATTACACTGTCTAGTCTAGTAAGTAACCTCTCTCTCTCTCTAACCCATTACACTGTCTAGTAAGTAACCTCTCTCTCTCTAACCCATTACACTGTCTAGTCTAGTAAGTAACCTCTCTCTCTCTAACCCATTACATTGTCTAGTAAGTAACCTCTCTCTCTCTCTAACCCATTACACTGTCTAGTAAGTAACCTCTCTCTCTCTAACCCATTACACTGTCTAGTAAGTAACCTCTCTCTCTCTCTAACCCATTACACTGTCTAGTAAGTAACCTCTCTCTCTCTAACCCATTACACTGTCTAGTAAGTAATCTCTCTCTCTCTAACCCATTACACTGTCTAGTCTAGTAAGTAACCTCTCTCTCTCTAACCCATTACACTGTCTAGTAAGTAACCCTCTCTCTCTCTAACCCATTACACTGTCTAGTAAGTAATCTCTCTCTCTAACCCATTACACTGTCTAGTAAGTAACCTCTCTCTCTAACCCATTACACTGTCTAGTAAGTAACCTCTCTCTCTCTAACCCATTACACTGTCTAGTAAGTAACCTCTCTCTCTCTCTCTAACCCATTACACTGTCTAGCAAGTAACCGCTCTCTCTCTAACCCATTACACTGTCTAGTCTAGTAAGTAACCTCTCTCTCTCTAACCCATTACACTGTCTAGTAAGTAACCTCTCTCTCTCTAACCCATTACACTGTCTAGTCTAGTAAGTAACCTCTCTCTCTCTAACCCATTACACTGTCTAGTAAGTAACTCTCTCTCTCTCTAACCCATTACACTGTCTAGTAAGTAAACTCTCTCTCTCTAACCCATTACACTCTCTAGTCTAGTAAGTAACCTCTCTCTCTCTCTAACCCATTACACTGTCTAGTAAGTAACCTCTCTCTCTCTAACCCATTACACTGTCTAGTAAGTAACCTCTCTCTCTCTAACCCATTACACTGTCTAGTAAGTAATCTCTCTCTCTGTAACCCATTACACTGTCTAGTCTAGTAAGTAACCTCTCTCTCTCTAACCCATTACACTGTCTAGTAAGTAACCCGTCTCTCTCTCTAACCCATTACACTGTCTAGTAAGTAACCTCTCTCTCTAACCCATTACACTGTCTAGTAAGTAACCTCTCTCTCTAACCCATTACACTGTCTAGTAAGTAACCTCTCTCTCTCTAACCATTACACTGTCTAGTAAGTAATCTCTCTCTCTCTCTCTCTCTAACCCATTACACTGTCTAGTCTAGTAAGTAACCTCTCTCTCTCTAACCCATTACACTGTCTAGTAAGTAACCTCTCTCTCTCTAACCCATTACACTGTCTAGTCTAGTAAGTAACCTCTCTCTCTCTAACCCATTACACTGTCTAGTAAGTAACCTCTCTCTCTCTCTAACCCGTTACACTGTCTAGTTAGTAACCTCTCTCTCTCTCTTACTCCTTACACTGTCTAGTAAGTAACCTCTCTCTCTCTCTAACGCATTACACTGTCTAGTCTAGTAAGTAACCTCTCTCTCTCTAACCCATTACACTGTCTAGTAAGTTATCTCTCTCTCTCTAACCCATTACACTGTCTAGTAAGTAACCTCTCTCTCTCTAACCGATTACACTGTCTAGTAAGTAACCTCTCTCTCTCTCTAACCCATTACACTGTCTAGTAAGTAACCTCTCTCTCTAAATCATTACACTGTCTAGTAAGTAAACTCTCTCTCTAACCCATTACACTGTCTAGTAAGTAACCTCTCTCTCTCTAACCCATTACAATGTCTAGTCTAGTAAGTAACCTCTCTCTGTCTAACCCATTACACTGTTTAGTAAGTAATCTCTCTCTAACCCGTTACACTGTCTAGTAAGTAACCTCTCTCTAACCCGTTACACTGTCTAGTAAGTAACCTCTCTCTCTCTCTAACCCATTACACTGTCTAGTAAGTAACTTCTCTCTCTCTCTAACCCATTACACTGTCTAGTCTAGTAAGTAACCTCTCTCTCTCTAACCCATTACACTGTCTAGTAAGTAACCTCTCTCTCTAACCCATTACACTGTCTAGTAAGTAACCTCTCTCTCTCTAACCCATTACACTGTCTAGTAAGTAACCTCTCTCTCTCTCTAACCCATTACACTGTCTAGTAAGTAACCTCTCTCTCTCTCTAACCCATTACACTGTCTAGTAAGTAACCTCTCTCTCTAACCCATTACACTGTCTAGTAAGTAACCTCTCTCTCTCTAACCCATTACACTGTCTAGTAAGTAACCTCTCTCTCTAACCCGTTACACTGTCTAGTAAGTAACCTCTCTCTCTCTAACCCATTACACTGTCTAGTCAGTAACCTCTCTCTCTCTCTAACCCATTACACTGTCTAGTAAGTAACCTCTCTCTCTAACCCATTACACTGTCTAGTAAGTAACCTCTCTCTCTCTCTAACCCATTACACTGTCTAGTAAGTAACCTCTCTCTCTCTAACCCATTACACTGTCTAGTCTAGTAAGTAACCTCTCTCTCTCTCTAACCCATTAAACTGTCTAGTAAGTAACCTCTCTCTCTCTAACCCATTACACTGTCTAGTCTAGTAAGTAACCTCTCTCTCTCTAACCCATTACACTGTCTAGTAAGTAACCTCTCTCTCTCTAACCCATTACACTGTCTAGTAAGTAACCTCTCTCTCTAACCCATTACACTGTCTAGTCTAGTAAGTAACCTCTCTCTCTCTCTAACCCATTACACTGTCTAGTAAGTAACCTCTCTCTCTCTCTAACCCATTACACTGTCTAGTAAGTAACCTCTCTCTCTCTAACCCATTACACTGTCTAGTAAGTAATATCTCTCTCTCTAACCCATTACACTGTCTAGTCTAGTAAGTAACCTCTCTCTCTCTAACCCATTACACTGTCTAGTAAGTAATCTCTCTCTCTAACCCATTACACTGTCTAGTAAGTAACCTCTCTCTCTAACCCATTACACTGTCTAGTAAGTAACCTCTCTCTCTAACCCATTACACTGTCTAGTAAGTAACCTCTCTCTCTCTAACCCATTACACTGTCTAGTAAGTAACCTCTCTCTCTCTCTCTCTCTAACCCATTACACTGTCTAGTAAGTAACCTCTCTCTCTCTAACCCATTACACTGTCTAGTCTCGTAAGTAACCTCTCTCTCTCTCTAACCCATTACACTGTCTAGTAAGTAACTTCTCTCTCTCTAACCCATTACACTGTCTAGTCTAGTAAGTAACCTCTCTCTCTCTAACCCATTACACTGTCTAGTAAGTAAACTCTCTCTCTCTAACCCATTACACTGTCTAGTAAGTAACCTCTCTCTAACCCGTTACACTGTCTAGTAAGTAACCTCTCTCTCTCTCTAACCCATTACACTGTCTAGTAAGTAACCTCTCTCTCTCTCTCTAACCCATTACACTGTCTAGTAAGTAACTTCTCTCTCTCTCTAACCCATTACACTGTCTAGTCTAGTAAGTAACCTCTCTCTCTCTAACCCATTACACTGTCTAGTAAGTAACCTCTCTCTCTAACCCATTACACTGTCTAGTAAGTAACCTCTCTCTCTCTAACCCATTACACTGTCTAGTAAGTAACCTCTCTCTCTCTCTAACCCATTACACTGTCTAGTAAGTAACCTCTCTCTCTCTCTAACCCATTACACTGTCTAGTAAGTAACCTCTCTCTCTAACCCATTACACTGTCTAGTAAGTAACCTCTCTCTCTCTAACCCATTACACTGTCCGGTCAGTAACCTCTCTCTCTCTCTAACCCATTACACTGTCTAGTAAGTAACCTCTCTCTCTAAACCATTACACTGTCTAGTAAGTAACCTCTCTCTCTCTCTCTAACCCATTACACTGTCTAGTAAGTAACCTCTCTCTCTCTAACCCATTACACTGTCTAGTCTAGTAAGTAACCTCTCTCTCTCTCTAACCCATTAAACTGTCTAGTAAGTAACCTCTCTCTCTCTAACCCATTACACTGTCTAGTCTAGTAAGTAACCTCTCTCTCTCTAACCCATTACACTGTCTAGTAAGTAACCTCTCTCTCTCTCTAACCCATTACACTGTCTAGTAAGTAACCTCTCTCTCTAACCCATTACACTGTCTAGTCTAGTAAGTAACCTCTCTCTCTCTCTAACCCATTACACTGTCTAGTAAGTAACCTCTCTCTCTCTCTAACCCATTACACTGTCTAGTAAGTAACCTCTCTCTCTCTAACCCATTACACTGTCTAGTAAGTAATATCTCTCTCTCTAACCCATTACACTGTCTAGTCTAGTAAGTAACCTCTCTCTCTCTAACCCATTACACTGTCTAGTAAGTAACCCCTCTCTCTCTCTAACCCATTACACTGTCTAGTAAGTAACCTCTCTCTCTAACCCATTACACTGTCTAGTAAGTAACCTCTCTCTCTAACCCATTACACTGTCTAGTAAGTAACCTCTCTCTCTCTAACCCATTACACTGTCTAGTAAGTAACCTCTCTCTCTCTCTCTCTCTAACCCATTACACTGTCTAGTAAGTAACCTCTCTCTCTCTAACCCATTACACTGTCTAGTCTCGTAAGTAACCTCTCTCTCTCTCTAACCCATTACACTGTCTAGTAAGTAACTTCTCTCTCTCTAACCCATTACACTGTCTAGTCTAGTAAGTAACCTCTCTCTCTCTAACCCATTACACTGTCTAGTAAGTAAACTCTCTCTCTCTAACCCATTACACTCTCTAGTCTAGTAAGTAACCTCTCTCTCTCTCTAACCCATTACACTGTCTAGTAAGTAACCTCTCTCTCTCTAACCAATTACACTGTCTAGTCTATTAAGTAACCTCTCTCTCTCTCTAACCCATTAAACTGTCTAGTAAGTAACCTCTCTCTCTCTAACCCATTACACTGTCTAGTCTAGTAAGTAACCTCTCTCTCTCTAACCCATTACACTGTCTAGTAAGTAACTCTCTCTCTCTCTAACCCATTACACTGTCTAGTAAGTAACCTCTCTCTCTAACCCATTACACTGTCTAGTCTAGTAAGTAACCTCTCTCTCTCTCTAACCCATTACACTGTCTAGTAAGTAACCTCTCTCTCTCTAACCCATTACACTGTCTAGTAAGTAACCTCTCTCTCTCTAACCCATTACCCTGTCTAGTAAGTAATATCTCTCTCTCTAACCCATTACACTGTCTAGTCTAGTAAGTAACCTCTCTCTCTCTAACCCATTACACTGTCTAGTAAGTAACCTCTCTCTCTCTAACCCATTACACTGTCTAGTAAGTAACCTCTCTCTCTAACCCATTACACTGTCTAGTAAGTAACCTCTCTCTCTAACCCATTACACTGTCTAGTAAGTAACCTCTCTCTCTCTAACCCATTACACTGTCTAGTAAGTAACCTCTCTCTCTCTCTCTCTCTCTAACCCATTACACTGTCTAGTAAGTAACCTCTCTCTCTCTAACCCATTACACTGTCTAGTCTCGTAAGTAAACTCTCTCTCTCTCTAACCCATTACACTGTCTAGTAAGTAACTTCTCTCTCTCTAACCCATTACACTGTCTAGTCTAGTACGTAACCTCTCTCTCTCTAACCCATTACACTGTCTAGTAAGTAAACTCTCTCTCTCTAACCCATTACACTCTCTAGTCTAGTAAGTAACCTCTCTCTCTCTCTAACCCATTACACTGTCTAGTAAGTAACCTCTCTCTCTCTAACCAATTACACTGTCTAGTAAGTAAGCTCTCTCTCTCTAACCCATTACACTGTCTAGTAAGTAAACTCTCTCTCTCTAACCCATTACACTGTCTAGTCTAGTAAGTAACCTCTCTCTCTAACCCATTACACTGTCTAGTAAGTAACCTCTCTCTCTCTCTCTAACCCATTACACTGTCTAGTAAGTAATCTCTCTCTCTCTAACCCATTACACTGTCTAGTCTAGTAAGTAACCTCTCTCTCTCTCTAACCCATTACACTGTCTAGTAAGTAACCTCTCTCTCTCTCTAACCCATTACACTGTCTAGTAAGTAACCTCTCTCTCTCTAACCCATTACACTGTCTTGTAAGTAATCTCTCTCTCTCTAACCCATTACACTGTCTAGTCTAGTAAGTAACCTCTCTCTCTCTAACCCATTACACTGTCTAGTAAGTAACCTCTCTCTCTAACCCATTACACTGTCTAGTAAGTAACCTCTCTCTCTAACCCGTTACACTGTCTAGTAAGTAACCTCTCTCTCTCTAACCCATTACACTGTCTAGTAAGTAACCTCTCTCTCTCTCTAACCCATTACACTGTCTAGTAAGTAACCTCTCTCTGTCTAACCCATTACACTGTTTAGTAAGTAATCTCTCTCTCTAACCCGTTACACTGTCTAGTAAGTAACCTCTCTCTCTAACCCGTTACACTGTCTAGTAAGTAACCTCTCTCTCTCTCTAACCCATTACACTGTCTAGTAAGTAACTTCTCTCTCTCTAACCCATTACACTGTCTAGTAAGTAACCTCTCTCTCTCTCTAACCCATTACACTGTCTAGTAAGTAACCTCTCTCTCTCTAACCCATTACACTGTCTAGTAAGTAACCTCTCTCTCTAAAACATTACACTGTCTAGTAAGTAACCTCTCTCTCTCTAACCCATTACACTGTCTAGTCAGTAACCTCTCTCTCTCTCTAACCCATTACACTGTCTAGTAAGTAACCTCTCTCTCTAACCCATTACACTGTCTAGTAAGTAACCTCTCTCTCTCTCTAACCCATTACACTGTCTAGTAAGTAACCTCTCTCTCTCTAACCCATTACACTGTCTAGTCTAGTAAGTAACCTCTCTCTCTCTCTAACCCATTAAACTGTCTAGTAAGTAACCTCTCTCTCTCTAACCCATTACACTGTCTAGTCTAGTAAGTAACCTCTCTCTCTCTAACCCATTACACTGTCTAGTAAGTAACCTCTCTCTCTCTCTAACCCATTACACTGTCTAGTAAGTAACCTCTCTCTCTAACCCATTACACTGTCTAGTCTAGTAAGTAACCTCTCTCTCTCTCTAACCCATTACACTGTCTAGTAAGTAACCTCTCTCTCTCTCTAACCCATTACACTGTCTAGTAAGTAACCTCTCTCTCTCTAACCCATTACACTGTCTAGTAAGTAATATCTCTCTCTCTAACCCATTACACTGTCTAGTCTAGTAAGTAACCTCTCTCTCTCTAACCCATTACACTGTCTAGTAAGTAACCCCTCTCTCTCTCTAACCCATTACACTGTCTAGTAAGTAACCTCTCTCTCTAACCCATTACACTGTCTAGTAAGTAATCTCTCTCTCTAACCCATTACACTGTCTAGTAAGTAACCTCTCTCTCTAACCCATTACACTGTCTAGTAAGTAACTCTCTCTCTCTCTCTCTCTCTCTCTCTAACCCATTACACTGTCTAGTAAGTAACCTCTCTCTCTCTAACCCATTACACTGTCTAGTCTCGTAAGTAACCTCTCTCTCTCTCTAACCCATTACACTGTCTAGTAAGTAACTTCTCTCTCTCTAACCCATTACACTGTCTAGTCTAGTAAGTAACCTCTCTCTCTCTAACCCATTACACTGTCTAGTAAGTAAACTCTCTCTCTCTAACCCATTACACTCTCTAGTCTAGTAAGTAACCTCTCTCTCTCTTTAACCCATTACACTGTCTAGTAAGTAACCTCTCTCTCTCTAACCCATTACACTGTCTAGTAAGTAACCTCTCTCTCTCTAACCCATTACACTGTCTAGTAAGTAAACTCTCTCTCTCTAACCCATTACACTGTCTAGTCTAGTAAGTAACCTCTCTCTCTCTAACCCATTACACTGTCTAGTAAGTAACCTCTCTCTCTCTCTAACCCATTACACTGTCTAGTAAGTAATCTCTCTCTCTCTAACCCATTACACTGTCTAGTCTAGTAAGTAACCTCTCTCTCTCTCTAACCCATTACACTGTCTAGTAAGTAACCTCTCTCTCTCTAACCCATTACACTGTCTAGTAAGTAACCTCTCTCTCTCTAACCCATTACACTGTCTTGTAAGTAATCTCTCTCTCTCTAACCCATTACACTGTCTAGTCTAGTAAGTAACCTCTCTCTCTCTAACCCATTACACTGTCTAGTAAGTAACCCCTCTCTCTCTCTAACCCATTACACTGTCTAGTAAGTAACCTCTTTCTCTCTAACCAATTACACTGTCTAGTAAGTAACCTCTCTCTCTCTAACCCATTACACTGTCTAGTAAGTAACCTCTCTCTCTCTAACCCATTACACTGTCTAGTAAGTAACCTCTCTCTCTAACCCATTACACTGTCTAGTAAGTAACCTCTCTCTCTAACCCATTACACTGTCTAGTATGTAACCTCTCTCTCTCTAACCCATTACACTGTCTAGTCAGTAACCTCTCTCTCTCTCTCTAACCCATTACACTGTCTAGTAAGTAACCTCTCTCTCTAACCCATTACACTGTCTAGTAAGTAACCTCTCTCTCTCTCTCTAACCCATTACACTGTCTAGTAAGTAACCTCTCTATCTCTAACCCATTACACTGTCTAGTCTAGTAAGTAACCTCTCTCTCTCTAACCCATTACACTGTCTAGTAAGTAACCTCTCTCTCTCTAACCCATTACACTGTCTAGTCTAGTAAGTAACCTCTCTCTCTAACCCATTACACTGTCTAGTAAGTAACCTCTCTCTCTCTCTAACCCATTACACTGTCTAGTAAGTAATCTCTCTCTCTCTAACCCATTACACTGTCTAGTCTAGTAAGTAACCTCTCTCTCTCTCTAACCCATTACACTGTCTAGTAAGTAACTCTCTCTCTCTCTAACCCATTACACTGTCTAGTAAGTAACCTCTCTCTCTCTAACCCATTACACTGTCTAGTAAGTAATCTCTCTCTCTCTAACCCATTACACTGTCTAGTCTAGTAAGTAACCTCTCTCTCTCTAACCCATTACACTGTCTAGTAAGTAACCCCTCTCTCTCTCTAACCCATTACACTGTCTAGTAAGTAACCTCTCTCTCTCTAACCAATTACACTGTCTAGTAAGTAACCTCTCTCTCTAACCCATTACACTGTCTAGTAAGTAACCTCTCTCTCTCTAACCCATTACACTGTCTAGTAAGTAACCTCTCTCTCTCTAACCCATTACACTGTCTAGTAAGTAACCTCTCTCTCTAACCCATTACACTGTCTAGTAAGTAACCTCTCTCTCTCTAACCCATTACACTGTCTAGTAAGTAACCTCTCTCTCTCTAACCCATTACACTGTCTAGTCTAGTAAGTAACCTCTCTCTCTCTAACCCATTAAACTGTCTAGTAAGTAACCTCTCTCTCTCTAACCCATTACACTGTCTAGTCTAGTAAGTAACCTCTCTCTCTCTCTAACCCATTACACTGTCTAGTAAGTAACCTCTCTCTCTCTAACCCATTACACTGTCTAGTAAGTAACCTCTCTCTCTCTAACCCATTACCCTGTCTAGTAAGTAATATCTCTCTCTCTAACCCATTACACTGTCTAGTCTAGTAAGTAACCTCTCTCTCTCTAACCCATTACACTGTCTAGTAAGTAACCCCTCTCTCTCTCTAACCCATTACACTGTCTAGTAAGTAACCTCTCTCTCTAACCCATTACACTGTCTAGTAAGTAACCTCTCTCTCTAACCCATTACACTGTCTAGTAAGTAACCTCTCTCTCTCTAACCCATTACACTGTCTAGTAAGTAACCTCTCTCTCTCTCTCTCTCTCTAACCCATTACACTGTCTAGTAAGTAACCTCTCTCTCTCTAACCCATTACACTGTCTAGTCTCGTAAGTAACCTCTCTCTCTCTCTAACCCATTACACTGTCTAGTAAGTAACTTCTCTCTCTCTAACCCATTACACTGTCTAGTCTAGTAAGTAACCTCTCTCTCTCTAACCCATTACACTGTCTAGTAAGTAAACTCTCTCTCTCTAACCCATTACACTCTCTAGTCTAGTAAGTAACCTCTCTCTCTCTCTAACCCATTACACTGTCTAGTAAGTAACCTCTCTCTCTCTAACCCATTACACTGTCTAGTAAGTAACCTCTCTCTCTCTAACCCATTACACTGTCTAGTAAGTAAACTCTCTCTCTCTAACCCATTACACTGTCTAGTCTAGTAAGTAACCTCTCTCTCTCTAACCAATTACACTGTCTAGTAAGTAACCTCTCTCTCTAACCCATTACACTGTCTAGTAAGTAATCTCTCTCTCTAACCCATTACACTGTCTAGTAAGTAACCTCTCTCTCTAACCCGTTACACTGTCTAGTAAGTAACCTCTCTCTCTCTAACCAATTACACTGTCTAGTAAGTAACCTCTCTCTCTCTAACCCATTTCACTGTCTAGTAAGTAACCTCTCTCTCTAACCCATTACACTGTCTAGTAAGTAACCTCTCTCTCTAACCCATTACACTGTCTAGTAAGTAACCTCTCTCTCTCTAACCCATTACACTGTCTAGTAAGTAACCTCTCTCTCTAACCCATTACACTGTCTAGTAAGTAACCTCTCTCTCTCTCTAACCCATTACACTGTCTAGTAAGTAACCTCTCTCTCTCTAACCCATTACACTGTCTAGTCTAGTAAGTAACCTCTCTCTCTCTCTAACCCATTAAACTGTCTAGTAAGTAACCTCTCTCTCTCTAACCCATTACACTGTCTAGTCTAGTAAGTAACCTCTCTCTCTCTAACCCATTACACTGTCTAGTAAGTAACCTCTCTCTCTCTCTAACCCATTACACTGTCTAGTAAGTAACCTCTCTCTCTCTAACCCATTACACTGTCTAGTAAGTAATATCTCTCTCTCTAACCCATTACACTGTCTAGTCTAGTAAGTAACCTCTCTCTCTCTAACCCATTACACTGTCTAGTAAGTAACCCTCTCTCTCTCTAACCCATTACACTGTCTAGTAAGTAACCTCTCTCTCTAACCCATTACACTGTCTAGTAAGTAACCTCTCTCTCTAACCCATTACACTGTCTAGTAAGTAACCTCTCTCTCTCTAACCCATTACACTGTCTAGTAAGTAACCCTTCTTCTCTCTCTCTCTCTCTAACCCATTACACTGTCTAGTAAGTAACCTCTCTCTCTCTAACCCATTACACTGTCTAGTCTCGTAAGTAACCTCTCTCTCTCTCTAACCCATTACACTGTCTAGTAAGTAACTTCTCTCTCTCTAACCCATTACACTGTCTAGTCTAGTAAGTAACCTCTCTCTCTCTAACCCATTACACTGTCTAGTAAGTAAACTCTCTCTCTCTAACCCATTACACTGTCTAGTCTAGTAAGTAACTCTCTCTCTCTCTAACCCATTACACTGTCTAGTAAGTAACCTCTCTCTCTCTAACCCATTACACTGTCTAGTAAGTAACCTCTCTCTCTCTAACCCATTACACTGTCTAGTAAGTAAACTCTCTCTCTCTAACCCATTACACTTCTAGTCTAGTAAGTAACCTCTCTCTCTCTAACCAATTACACTGTCTAGTAAGTAACCTCTCTCTCTAACCCATTACACTGTCTAGTAAGTAATCTCTCTCTCTAACCCATTACACTGTCTAGTAAGTAACCTCTCTCTCTCTAACCCATTACACTGTCTAGTAAGTAACCTCTCTCTCTCTAACCAATTACACTGTCTAGTAAGTAACCTCTCTCTCTCTAACCCATTACACTGTCTAGTAAGTAACCTCTCTCTCTAACCCATTACACTGTCTAGTAAGTAACCTCTCTCTCTAACCCATTACACTGTCTAGTAAGTAACCTCTCTCTCTCTAACCCATTACACTGTCTAGTAAGTAACCTCTCTCTCTCTCTAACCCATTACACTGTCTAGTAAGTAACTCTCTCTCTCTAACCCATTACACTGTCTAGTAAGTAACCTCTCTCTCTCTCTAACCCATTACACTGTCTAGTAAGTAACCTCTCTCTCTCTAACCCATTACACTGTCTAGTCTAGTAAGTAACCTCTCTCTCTCTAACCCATTACACTGTCTAGTAAGTAACCTCTCTCTCTCTAACCCATTACACTGTCTAGTCTAGTAAGTAACCTCTCTCTCTAACCCATTACACTGTCTAGTAAGTAACCTCTCTCTTCTTAACCCAATACACTGTCTAGTAAGTAATCTCTCTCTCTCTAACCCATTACACTGTCTAGTCTAGTAAGTAACCTCTCTCTCTCTCTAACCCATTACACTGTCTAAACTCTCTCTCTCTAACCCATTACACTGTCTAGTAAGTAACCTCTCTCTCTCTAACCCATTACACTTTCTTGTAAGTAATCTCTCTCTCTCTAACCCATTACACTGTCTAGTAAGTAACCTCTCTCTCTAACCCATTACACTGTCTAGTAAGTAACCCCTCTCTCTCTCTAACCCATTACACTGTCTAGTAAGTAACCTCTCTCTCTAACCAATTACACTGTCTAGTAAGTAACCTCTCTCTCTAACCCATTACACTGTCTAGTAAGTAACCTCTCTCTCTCTCTAACCCAATACACTGTCTAGTAAGTAACCTCTCTCTCTCTAACCCATTACACTGTCTAGTCTAGTAAGTAAACTCTCTCTCTCTAACCCATTACACTGTCTAGTAAGTAACCTCTCTCTCTCTCTAACCCATTACACTGTCTAGTAAGTAATCTCTCTCTCTATAACCCATTACACTGTCTAGTATTGTAAGTAACCTCTCTCTCTAACCCATTACACTGTCTAGTAAGTAACCTCTCTCTCTCTCTAACCCATTACACTGTCTAGTAAGTAACCTCTCTCTCTAACCCATTACACTGTCTAGTCTAGTACGTAACCCCTCTCTCTCTCTAACCCATTACACTGTCTAGTAAGTAACCTCTCTCTCTATAACCCATTACACCGTCTAGTAAGTAACCTCTCTCTCTCTAACCCATTACACTTCTAGTCTAGTAAGTAACTCTCTCTCTCTCTAACCCATTACACTGTCTAGTAAGTAACCTCTCTCTCTAACCCATTACACTGTCTAGTAAGTAACCTCTCTCTCTCTCTAACCCATTACACTGTCTAGTAAGTAAACTCTCTCTCTCTCTAACCCATTACACTGTCTAGTAAGTAACCTCTCTCTCTCTAACCCGTTACACTGTCTAGTAAGTAACCCTCTCTCTCTAACCCATTACACTGTCTAGTAAGTAACCTCTCTCTCTCTAACCCATTACACTGTCTAGTAAGTAACCTCTCTCTCTCTCTAACCCATTACACTGTCTAGTAAGTAACCTCTCTCTCTCTAACCCATTACACTGTCTAGTCTAGTAAGTAACCTCTCTCTCTCTCTAACCCATTACACTGTCTAGTAAGTAACCTCTCTCTCTCTAACCCATTACACTGTCTAGTAAGTAACCTCTCTCTCTCTCTAACCCATTACACTGTCTAGTAAGTAACCTCTCTCTCTCTAACCCATTACACTGTCTAGTCTAGTAAGTAACCTCTCTCTCTCTCTAACCCATTAAACTGTCTAGTAAGTAACCTCTCTCTCTCTAACCCATTACACTGTCTAGTAAGTAACCTCTC
Source organism: Salmo salar (assembly GCF_905237065.1). NCBI lineage: Eukaryota > Metazoa > Chordata > Actinopteri > Salmoniformes > Salmonidae > Salmo > Salmo salar. Next base: position 99,210,905 of record NC_059453.1, read on the forward strand.
TCTCTCTAACCCATTACACTGTCTAGTAAGTAACCTCTCTCTCTCTCTAACCCATTACACTGTCTAGTAAGTAACCTCTCTCTCTCTAACCCATTACACTGTCTAGTAAGTAACCTCTCTCTCTCTCTAACCCATTACACTGTCTAGTAAGTAACCTCTCTCTCTCTCTAACCCATTACACTGTCTAGTAAGTAACCTCTCTCTCTCTAACCCATTACACTGTCTAGTAAGTAACCTCTCTCTCTCTAACCCATTACACTGTCTAGTAAGTAACCTCTCTCTCTCTAACCCATTACACTGTCTAGTAAGTAACCTCTCTCTCTCTCTAACCCATTACACTTTCTAGTAAGTAAACTCTCTCTCTCTAAACCATTACACTCTCTAGTCTAGTAAGTAACCTCTCTCTCTCTCTAACCCATTACACTGTCTAGTAAGTAACCTCTCTCTCTCTAACCCATTACACTGTCTAGTAAGTAACCTCTCTCTCTCTAACCCATTACACTGTCTAGTAAGTAAACTCTCTCTCTCTAACCCATTACACTGTCTAGTAAGTAACCTCTCTCTCTCTAACCCATTACACTGTCTAGTAAGTAACCTCTCTCTCTCTCTAACCCATTACACTGTCTAGTAAGTAACCTCTCTCTCTCTAACCCATTACACTGTCTAGTCTAGTAAGTAACCTCTCTCTCTCTCTAACCCATTACACTGTCTAGTAAGTAACCTCTCTCTCTCTCTAACCCATTACACTGTCTAGTAAGTAACTCTCTCTCTCTAACCCATTACACTGTCTAGTAAGTAACCTCTCTCTCTCTCTAACCCATTACACTGTCTAGTAAGTAAACTCTCTCTCTCTCTAACCCATTACACTGTCTAGTAAGTAACCTCTCTCTCTAACCCGTTACACTGTCTAGTCAGTAACCCTCTCTCTCTAACCCATTACACTGTCTAGTAAGTAACCTCTCTCTCTCTAACCCATTACACTGTCTAGTAAGTAACCTCTCTCTCTCTCTCTCTCTAACCCATTACACTGTCTAGTAAGTAACCTCTCTCTCTCTAACCCATTACACTGTCTAGTCTAGTAAGTAACCTCTCTCTCTCTAACCCATTACACTGTCTAGTAAGTAACCTCTCTCTCTCTCTAACCCATTACACTGTCTAGTAAGTAACCTCTCTCTCTCTCTAACCCATTACACTGTCTAGTAAGTAACCTCTCTCTCTCTAACCCATTACACTGTCTAGTCTAGTAAGTAACCTCTCTCTCTCTCTAACCCATTACACTGTCTAGTAAGTAACCTCTCTCTCTCTAACCCATTACACTGTCTAGTCTAGTAAGTAACCTCTCTCTCTCTAACCCATTACACTGTCTAGTAAGTAACCTCTCTCTCTCTCTAACCCATTACACTGTCTAGTAAGTAACCTCTCTCTCTAACCCATTACACTGTCTAGTCTAGTAAGTAACCTCTCTCTCTCTCTAACCCATTACACTGTCTAGTAAGTAACCTCTCTCTCTCTCTAACCCATTACACTGTCTAGTAAGTAACCTCTCTCTCTCTAACCCATTACCCTGTCTAGTAAGTAATATCTCTCTCTCTAACCCATTACACTGTCTAGTCTAGTAAGTAACCTCTCTCTCTCTAACCCATTACACTGTCTAGTAAGTAACCCTCTCTCTCTCTAACCCATTACACTGTCTAGTAAGTAACCTCTCTCTCTAACCCATTACACTGTCTAGTAAGTAACCTCTCTCTCTAACCCGTTACACTGTCTAGTAAGTAACCCTCTCTCTCTCTAACCCATTACACTGTCTAGTAAGTAACCTCTCTCTCTCTCTCTCTCTCTAACCCATTACACTGTCTAGTAAGTAACCTCTCTCTCTCTAACCCATTACACTGTCTAGTCTCGTAAGTAACCTCTCTCTCTCTCTAACCCATTACACTGTCTAGTAAGTAACTTCTCTCTCTCTAACCCATTACACTGTCTAGTCTAGTAAGTAACCTCTCTCTCTCTAACCCATTACACTGTCTAGTAAGTAAACTCTCTCTCTCTAACCCATTACACTGTCTAGTCTAGTAAGTAACCTCTCTCTCTCTCTAACCCATTACACTGTCTAGTAAGTAACCTCTCTCTCTCTAACCCATTACACTGTCTAGTAAGTAAACTCTCTCTCTCTAACCCATTACACTGTCTAGTCTAGTAAGTAACCTCTCTCTCTCTAACCCATTACACTGTCTAGTAAGTAACCTCTCTCTCTCTCTAACCCATTACACTGTCTAGTAAGTAATCTCTCTCTCTCTAACCCATTACACTGTCTAGTCTAGTAAGTAACCTCTCTCTCTCTCTAACCCATTACACTGTCTAGTAAGTAACCTCTCTCTCTCTCTAACCCATTACACTGTCTAGTAAGTAACCTCTCTCTCTCTCTAACCCATTACACTGTCTTGTAAGTAATCTCTCTCTCTCTAACCCATTACACTGTCTAGTCTAGTAAGTAACCTCTCTCTCTCTAACCCATTACACTGTCTAGTAAGTAACCTCTCTCTCTCTAACCCATTACACTGTCTAGTAAGTAACCTCTCTCTCTAACCCATTACACTGTCTAGTAAGTAACCTCTCTCTCTCTCTCTAACCCATTACACTGTCTAGTAAGTAACCTCTCTATCTCTAACCCATTACACTGTCTAGTCTAGTAAGTAACCTCTCTCTCTCTCTAACCCATTACACTGTCTAGTAAGTAACCTCTCTCTCTCTAACTCTCTAACCCATTACACTGTCTAGTAAGTAACCTCTCTCTCTCTAACCCATTACACTGTCTAGTCTAGTAAGTAACCTCTCTCTCTCTAACCCATTACACTGTCTAGTAAGTAACCTCTCTCTCTCTAACCCATTACACTGTCTAGTAAGTAATCTCTCTCTCTCTAACCCATTACACTGTCTAGTCTAGTAAGTAACCTCTCTCTCTCTCTAACCCATTACACTGTCTAGTAAGTAACCTCTCTCTCTCTCTAACCCATTACACTGTCTAGTAAGTAACCTCTCTCTCTCTAACCCATTACACTGTCTTGTAAGTAATCTCTCTCTCTCTAACCCATTACACTGTCTAGTCTAGTAAGTAACCTCTCTCTCTCTAACCCATTACACTGTCTAGTAAGTAACCCCTCTCTCTCTCTAACCCATTACACTGTCTAGTAAGTAACCTCTCTCTCTCTAACCAATTACACTGTCTAGTAAGTAATCTCTCTCTCTAACCCATTACACTGTCTAGTAAGTAACCTCTCTCTCTCTAACCCATTACACTGTCTAGTAAGTAACCTCTCTCTCTCTAACCCATTACACTGTCTAGTAAGTAACCTCTCTCTCTAACCCATTACACTGTCTAGTAAGTAACCTCTCTCTCTCTCTAACCCATTACACTGTCTAGTAAGTAACCTCTCTCTCTCTAGCCCATTACACTGTCTAGTCTAGTAAGTAACCTCTCTCTCTCTCTAACCCATTAAACTGTCTAGTAAGTAACCTCTCTCTCTCTAACCCATTACACTGTCTAGTCTAGTAAGTAACCTCTCTCTCTCTAACCCATTACACTGTCTAGTAAGTAACCTCTCTCTCTCTCTAACCCATTACACTGTCTAGTAAGTAACCTCTCTCTCTAACCCATTAAACTGTCTAGTAAGTAACCTCTCTCTCTCTAACCCATTACACTGTCTAGTCTAGTAAGTAACCTCTCTCTCTCTAACCCATTACACTGTCTAGTAAGTAACCTCTCTCTCTCTCTAACCCATTACACTGTCTAGTAAGTAACCTCTCTCTCTCTAACCCATTACACTGTCTAGTAAGTAATCTCTCTCTCTCTAACCCATTACACTGTCTAGTAAGTAACCTCTCTCTCTCTAACCCATTACACTGTCTAGTAAGTAACCTCTCTCTCTAACCCATTACACTGTCTAGTAAGTAACCCTCTCTCTCTAACCCATTACAGTGTCTAGTAAGTAATCTCTCTCTCTCTAACCCATTACGCTGTCTAGTAAGTAACTCTCTCTCTCTAACCCATTACACTGTCTAGTAAGTAACCTCTCTCTCTCTCTAACCCATTACACTGCTGTCTAGTAAGTAACCTCTCTCGCTAACCCATTACACTGTCTAGTCTAGTAAGTAACTCTCTCTCTCTCTAACCCATTACACTGTCTAGTAAGTAACCTCTCTCTCTAACCCGTTACACTGTCTAGTAAGTAACCCTCTCTCTCTAACCCATTACACTGTCTAGTAAGTAACCTCTCTCTCTCTAACCCATTACACTGTCTAGTAAGTAACCTCTCTCTCTAACCCATTACACTGTCTAGTAAGTAACCTCTCTCTCTAACACATTACACTGTCTAGTCAGTAACCTCTCTCTCTCTCTAACCCATTACACTGTCTAGTAAGTAATCTCTCTCTCTCTAACCCATTACACTGTCTAGTCTAGTAAGTAACCTCTCTCTCTCTCTAACCCATTACACTGTCTAGTAAGTAACCTCTCTCTCTCTCTAACCCATTACACTGTCTAGTAAGTAACCTCTCTCTCTAACCCATTACACTGTCTAGTAAGTAACCTCTCTCTCTCTCTCTCTCTAACCCATTACACTGTCTAGTAAGTAAACTCTCTCTCTCTCTAACCCATTACACTGTCTAGTAAGTAACCTCTCTCTCTAACCCGTTACACTGTCTAGTCAGTAACCTCTCTCTCTAACCCATTACACTGTCTAGTAAGTAACCTCTCTCTCTAACCCATTACACTGTCTAGTAAGTAACCTCTCTCTCTCTCTAACCCATTACACTGTCTAGTAAGTAACCTCTCTCTCTCTAACCCATTACACTGTCTAGTCTAGTAAGTAACCTCTCTCTCTCTCTAACCCATTACACTGTCTAGTAAGTAACCTCTCTCTCTCTCTAACCCATTACACTGTCTAGTAAGTAACCTCTCTCTCTCTCTAACCCATTACACTGTCTAGTAAGTAACCTCTCTCTCTCTAACCCATTACACTGTCTAGTCTAGTAAGTAACCTCTCTCTCTCTCTAACCCATTAAACTGTCTAGTAAGTAACCTCTCTCTCTCTAACCCATTACACTGTCTAGTCTAGTAAGTAACCTCTCTCTCTCTAACCCATTACACTGTCTAGTAAGTAACCCTCTCTCTCTCTAACCCATTACACTGTCTAGTAAGTAACCTCTCTCTCTCTAACCCATTACACTGTCTAGTAAGTAATCTCTCTCTCTCTAACCCATTACACTGTCTAGTAAGTAACCTCTCTCTCTCTAACCCATTACACTGTCTAGTAAGTAACCTCTCTCTCTAACCCATTACACTGTCTAGTAAGTAACCTCTCTCTCTAACCCATTACAGTGTCTAGTAAGTAATCTCTCTCTCTCTAACCCATTACGCTGTCTAGTAAGTAACCTCTCTCTAACCCATTACACTGTCTAGTAAGTAACCTCTCTCTCTCTCTAACCCATTACACTGTCTAGTCTAGTAAGTAACCTCTCTCTCGCTAACCCATTACACTGTCTAGTCTAGTAAGTAACCTCTCTCTCTCTCTAACCCATTACACTGTCTAGTAAGTAGCCTCTCTCTCTAACCCGTTACACTGTCTAGTAAGTAACCTCTCTCTCTAACCCATTACACTGTCTAGTAAGTAACCTCTCTCTCTCTAACCCATTACACTGTCTAGTAAGTAACCTCTCTCTCTCTAACCCATTACACTGTCTAGTAAGTAACCTCTCTCTCTAACACATTACACTGTCTAGTCAGTAACCTCTCTCTCTCTCTAACCCATTACACTGTCTAGTAAGTAATCTCTCTCTCTCTAACCCATTACACTGTCTAGTCTAGTAAGTAACCTCTCTCTCTCTCTAACCCATTACACTGTCTAGTAAGTAACCTCTCTCTCTCTAACCCATTACACTGTCTAGTAAGTAACCTCTCTCTCTCTAACCCATTACACTGTCTAGTAAGTAACCTCTCTCTCTCTCTAACCCATTACACTGTCTAGTAAGTAACCTCTCTCTCTCTAACCCATTACACTGTCTAGTAAGTAACCTCTCTCTCTAACCCGTTACACTGTCTAGTAAGTAACCTCTCTCTCTAACCCATTACACTGTCTAGTAAGTAACCTCTCTCTCTCTAACCCATTACACTGTCTAGTAAGTAACCTCTCTCTCTCTCTAACCCATTACACTGTCTAGTAAGTAACCTCTCTCTCTCTAACCCATTACACTGTCTAGTCTAGTAAGTAACCTCTCTCTCTCTCTAACCCATTACACTGTCTAGTAAGTAACCTCTCTCTCTCTCTAACCCATTACACTGTCTAGTAAGTAACCTCTCTCTCTCTCTAACCCATTACACTGTCTAGTAAGTAACCTCTCTCTCTCTAACCCATTACACTGTCTAGTCTAGTAAGTAACCTCTCTCTCTCTCTAACCCATTACACTGTCTAGTAAGTAACCTCTCTCTCTCTAACCCATTACACTGTCTAGTCTAGTAAGTAACCTCTCTCTCTCTAACCCATTACACTGTCTAGTAAGTAACCTCTCTCTCTCTCTAACCCATTTCACTGTCTAGTAAGTAACCTCTCTCTCTAACCCATTACACTGTCTAGTCTAGTAAGTAACCTCTCTCTCTCTCTAACCCATTACACTGTCTAGTAAGTAACCTCTCTCTCTCTCTAACCCATTACACTGTCTAGTAAGTAACCTCTCTCTCTCTAACCCATTACACTGTCTAGTAAGTAACTCTCTCTCTAACCCATTACACTGTCTAGTAAGTAACCCTCTCTCTCTCTAACCCATTACACTGTCTAGTAAGTAACCTCTCTCTCTCACCCATTACACTGTCTAGTAAGTAACCTCTCTCTCTAACCCATTACACTGTCTAGTAAGTAACCTCTCTCTCTCTAACCCATTACACTGTCTAGTAAGTAACCTCTCTCTCTCTCTCTCTCTCTCTAACCCATTACACTGTCTAGTAAGTAACCTCTCTCTCTCTAACCCATTACACTGTCTAGTCTCGTAAGTAACCTCTCTCTCTCTCTAACCCATTACACTGTCTAGTAAGTAACTTCTCTCTCTCTAACCCATTACACTGTCTAGTCTAGTAAGTAACCTCTCTCTCTCTAAGCCATTACACTGTCTAGTAAGTAAACTCTCTCTCTCTAACCCATTACACTCTCTAGTCTAGTAAGTAACTCTCTCTCTCTCTAACCCATTACACTGTCTAGTAAGTAACCTCTCTCTCTCTAACCCATTACACTGTCTAGTAAGTAACCTCTCTCTCTCTAACCCATTACACTGTCTAGTAAGTAAACTCTCTCTCTCTAACCCATTACACTGTCTAGTCTAGTAAGTAACCTCTCTCTCTCTAACCCATTACACTGTCTAGTAAGTAACTCTCTCTCTCTCTAACCCATTACACTGTCTAGTAAGTAATCTCTCTCTCTCTAACCCATTACACTGTCTAGTCTAGTAAGTAACCTCTCTCTCTCTCTAACCCATTACACTGTCTAGTAAGTAACCTCTCTCTCTCTCTAACCCATTACACTGTCTAGTAAGTAACTCTCTCTCTCTAACCCATTACACTGTCTTGTAAGTAATCTCTCTCTCTCTAACCCATTACACTGTCTAGTCTAGTAAGTAACCTCTCTCTCTCTAACCCATTACACTGTCTAGTAAGTAACCCCTCTCTCTCTCTAACCCATTACACTGTCTAGTAAGTAACCTCTCTCTCTAACCCATTACACTGTCTAGTAAGTAACCTCTCTCTCTCTCTAACCCATTACACTGTCTAGTAAGTAACCTCTCTATCTCTAACCCATTACACTGTCTAGTCTAGTAAGTAACCTCTCTCTCTCTCTAACCCATTACACTGTCTAGTAAGTAACCTCTCTCTCTCTAACCCATTACACTGTCTAGTCTAGTAAGTAACCTCTCTCTCTCTAACCCATTACACTGTCTAGTAAGTAACCGCTCTCTCTCTCTAACCCATTACACTGTCTAGTAAGTAATCTCTCTCTCTCTAACCCATTACACTGTCTAGTCTAGTAAGTAACCTCTCTCTCTCTCTAACCCATTACACTGTCTAGTAAGTAACCTCTCTCTCTCTCTAACCCATTACACTGTCTAGTAAGTAACCTCTCTCTCTCTAACCCATTACACTGTCTGTAAGTAATCTCTCTCTCTCTAACCCATTACACTGTCTAGTCTAGTAAGTAACCTCACTCTCTCTAACCCATTACACTGTCTAGTAAGTAACCTCTCTCTCTCTCTAACCCATTACACTGTCTAGTAAGTAACCTCTCTCTCTCTAACCAATTACACTGTCTAGTAAGTAATCTCTCTCTCTCTAACCCATTACACTGTCTAGTAAGTAACCTCTCTCTCTCTAACCCATTACACTGTCTAGTAAGTAACCTCTCTCTCTCTAACCCATTACACTGTCTAGTAAGTAACCTCTCTCTCTAACCCATTACACTGTCTAGTAAGTAACCTCTCTCTCTCTCTAACCCATTACACTGTCTAGTAAGTAACCTCTCTCTCTCTAACCCATTACACTGTCTAGTCTAGTAAGTAACCTCTCTCTCTCTAACCCATTAAACTGTCTAGTAAGTAACCTCTCTCTCTCTAACCCATTACACTGTCTAGTCTAGTAAGTAACCTCTCTCTCTCTAACCCATTACACTGTCTAGTAAGTAACCTCTCTCTCTCTAACCCATTACACTGTCTAGTAAGTAACCTCTCTCTCTAACCCATTACACTGTCTAGTAAGTAACCTCTCTCTCTCTAACCCATTACACTGTCTAGTCTAGTAAGTAACCTCTCTCTCTCTAACCCATTACACTGTCTAGTAAGTAACCTCTCTCTCTCTCTAACCCATTACACTGTCTAGTAAGTAACCTCTCTCTCTCTAACCCATTACACTGTCTAGTAAGTAATCTCTCTCTCTCTAACCCATTACACTGTCTAGTAAGTAACCTCTCTCTCTCTAACCCATTACACTGTCTAGTAAGTAACCTCTCTCTCTAACCCATTACACTGTCTAGTAAGTAACCTCTCTCTCTAACCCATTACAGTGTCTAGTAAGTAACTCTCTCTCTCTCTAACCCATTACGCTGTCTAGTAAGTAACCTTCTCTCTCTAACCCATTACACTGTCTAGTAAGTAACCTCTCTCTCTCTCTAACCCATTACACTGTCTAGTCTAGTAAGTAACCTCTCTCTCGCTAACCCATTACACTGTCTAGTCTAGTAAGTAACCTCTCTCTCTCTCTAACCCATTACACTGTCTAGTAAGTAGCCTCTCTCTCTAACCCGTTACACTGTCTAGTAAGTAACCTCTCTCTCTAACCCATTACACTGTCTAGTAAGTAACCTCTCTCTCTCTAACCCATTACACTGTCTAGTAAGTAACCTCTCTCTCTAACCCATTACACTGTCTAGTAAGTAACCTCTCTCTCTAACCCATTACACTGTCTAGTCAGTAACCTCTCTCTCTCTCTAACCCATTACACTGTCTAGTAAGTAACCTCTCTCTCTAACCCATTACACTGTCTAGTCTAGTAAGTAATCTCTCCCTCTCTAACCCGTTACACTGTCTAGTAAGTAACCTCTCTATCTAACCCATTACACTGTCTAGTAAGTAACCTCTCTCTCTCTCTAACCCATTACACTGTCTAGTCTAGTAAGTAACCTCTCTATCTCTAACCCATTACACTGTCTAGTCTAGTAAGTAAACTCTCTCTCTCTAACCCATTCCACTGTCTAGTAAGTAACCTCTCTCTCTCTCTAACCCATTCCACTGTCTAGTAAGTAACCTCTCTCTCTCTAACCCATTACACTGTCTAGTCTAGTAAGTAACCTCTCTCTCTATAACCCATTACACTGTCTAGTCTTGTAAGTAACCTCTCTCTCTAACCCATTACACTGTCTAGTAAGTAACCTCTCTCTCTCTAACCCATTACACTGTCTAGTAAGTAACCTCTCTCTCTAACCCATTACACTGTCTAGTCTAGTACGTAACCTCTCTCTCTCTCTAACCCATTACACTGTCTAGTAAGTAACCTCTCTCTCTCTAACCCATTACACTGTCTAGTAAGTAACCTCTCTCTCTCTAACCCATTACACTGTCTAGTCTAGTAAGTAACCTCTCTCTCTCTCTAACCCATTACACTGTCTAGTAAGTAACCTCTCTCTCTAACCCATTACACTGTCTAGTAAGTAACCTCTCTCTCTCTCTAACCCATTACACTGTCTAGTAAGTAAACTCTCTCTCTCTCTAACCCATTACACTGTCTAGTAAGTAACCTCTCTCTCTAACCCGTTACACTGTCTAGTCAGTAACCTCTCTCTCTAACCCATTACACTGTCTAGTAAGTAACCTCTCTCTCTAACCCATTACACTGTCTAGTAAGTAACCTCTCTCTCTCTCTCTAACCCATTACACTGTCTAGTAAGTAACCTCTCTCTCTAACCCATTACACTGTCTAGTAAGTAACCTCTCTCTCTCTAACCCATTACACTTAGTCTAGTAAGTAACCTCTCTCTCTCGAAACCCATTACACTGTCTAGTCTTGTAAGTAACCTCTCTCTCTAACCCATTACACTGTCTAGTCTAGTAAGTAACCTCTCTCTCTCTAACACATTACACTGTCTAGTAAGTAACCTCTCTCTCTCTCTAACCCATTACACTGTCTAGTAAGTAACCTCTCTCTCTCTAACCCATTACACTGTCTAGTCTAGTAAGTAACCTCTCTCTCTCTAACCCATTACACTGTCTAGTCTAGTAAGTAACTCTCTCTCTCTCTAACCCATTACACTGTCTAGTCTAGTAAGTAACCCCTCTCTCTCTAACCCATTACACTGTCTAGTAAGTAACCTCTCTCTCTATAACCCATTACACTGTCTAGTCTTGTAAGTAACCTCTCTCTCTAACCCATTACACTGTCTAGTAAGTAACCTCTCTCTCTCTAACCCATTACACTGTCTAGTAAGTAACCTCTCTCTCTAACCCATTACACTGTCTAGTCTAGTAAGTAACCTCTCTCTCTCTCTAACCCATTACACTGTCTAGTAAGTAACCTCTCTCTCTCTAACCCATTACACTGTCTAGTAAGTAACCTCTCTCTCTCTAACCCATTACACTGTCTAGTAAGTAACCTCTCTCTCTCTAACCCATTACACTGTCTAGTCTAGTAAGTAACCTCTCTCTCTCTCTAACCCATTACACTGTCTAGTAAGTAACCTCTCTCTCTCTAACCCATTACACTGTCTAGTAAGTAACCTCTCTCTCTCTCTAACCCATTACACTGTCTAGTAAGTAACCTCTCTCTCTCTAACCCCTTACACTGTCTAGTAAGTAACCTCTCTCTCTCTAACCCCTTACACTGTCTAGTAAGTAACCTCTCTCTCTAACCCATTACACTGTCTAGTAAGTAACCTCTCTCTCTAACCCATTACACTGTCTAGTAAGTAACCTCTCTCTCTAACCCATTACACTGTCTAGTAAGTAACCTCTCTCTCTCTAACCCATTACACTATCTAGTCTAGTAAGTAACCTCTCTCTCTCTCTAACCCATTACACTGTCTAGTCTAGTAAGTAACCTCTCTCTCTCTCTAACCCATTACACTATCTAGTCTAGTAAGTAACCTCTCTCTCTCTCTAACCCATTACACTGTCTAGTAAGTAACCTCTCTCTCTCTCTAACCCATTACACTGTCTAGTAAGTAACCTCTCTCTCTCTCTAACCCATTACACTGTCTAGTCTAGTAAGTAACCTCTCTCTCTCTCTAACCCATTACACTGTCTAGTAAGTAACCTCTCTCTCTCTAACCCATTACACTGTCTAGTAAGTAACCTCTCTCTCTCTAACCCATTACACTGTCTAGTAAGTAACTCTCTCTCTCTCTAACCCATTACACTGTCTAGTCTAGTAAGTAACCTCTCTCTCTCTCTAACCCATTACACTGTCTAGTAAGTAACCTCTCTCTCTAACACATTACACTGTCTAGTAAGTAAACTCTCTCTCTCTCTAACCCATTACACTGTCTAGTCTAGTAAGTAACCTCTCTCTCTCTCTAACCCATTACACTGTCTAGTAAGTAACCTCTCTCTCTCTAACCCATTACACTGTCTAGTAAGTAACCTCTCTCTCTCTTACCCATTACACTGTCTAGTCAGTAACCTCTCTCTCTAACCCATTACACTGTCTAGTAAGTAACCTCTCTCTCTAACCCATTACACTGTCTAGTAAGTAACCTCTCTCTCTCTCTCTCTAACCCATTACACTGTCTAGTAAGTAACCTCTCTCTCTAACCCATTACACTGTCTAGTCTAGTAAGTAACCTCTCTCTCTCTAACCCATTACACTGTCTAGTCTAGTAAGTAACTCTCTCTCTCGAAACCCATTACACTGTCTAGTCTAGTAAGTAACCTCTCTCTCTCTCTAACCCATTACACTGTCTAGTAAGTAAACTCTCTCTCTCTAACCCATTACACTGTCTAGTAAGTAACCTCTCTCTCTCTAACCCATTACACTGTCTAGTAAGTAACCTCTCTCTCTCTAACCCATTACACTGTCTAGTCTAGTAAGTAACCTCTCTGTCTCTCTAACCCATTACACTGTCTAGTAAGTAACCTCTCTCTCTAACCCATTACACTGTCTAGTAAGTAACCTCTCTCTCTCTCTAACCCATTACACTGTCTAGTAAGTAACCTCTCTCTCTCTAACCCCTTACACTGTCTAGTAAGTAACCTCTCTCTCTAACCCATTACACTGTCTAGTAAGTAACCTCTCTCTCTAACCCATTACACTGTCTAGTAAGTAACCTCTCTCTCTAACCCATTACACTGTCTAGTAAGTAACCTCTCTCTCTCTAACCCATTACACTGTCTAGTAAGTAACCCTCTCTCTCTAACCCATTACACTGTCTAGTAAGTAACCTCTCTCTCTCTAACCCATTACACTATCTAGTCTAGTAAGTAACTCTCTCTCTCTCTAACCCATTACACTGTCTAGTAAGTAACCTCTCTCTCTCTAACCCATTACACTATCTAGTCTAGTAAGTAACCTCTCTCTCTCTCTAACCCATTACACTGTCTAGTAAGTAACCTCTCTCTCTCTCTAACCCATTACACTGTCTAGTAAGTAACCTCTCTCTCTATAACCCATTACACTGTCTAGTCTTGTAAGTAACCTCTCTCTCTAACCCATTACACTGTCTAGTAAGTAACCTCTCTCTCTCTCTAACCCATTACACTGTCTAGTAAGTAACCTCTCTCTCTAACCCATTACACTGTCTAGTCTAGTACGTAACCTCTCTCTCTCTCTAACCCATTACACTGTCTAGTCTAGTAAGTAACCTCTCTCTCTCTAACCCATTACACCGTCTAGTAAGTAACCTCTCTCTCTCTAACCCATTACACTGTCTAGTCTAGTAAGTAACCTCTCTCTCTCTCTAACCCATTACACTGTCTAGTAAGTAACCTCTCTCTCTAACCCATTACACTGTCTAGTAAGTAACCTCTCTCTCTCTCTAACCCATTACACTGTCTAGTAAGTAACCTCTCTCTCTCTAACCCCTTACACTGTCTAGTAAGTAACCTCTCTCTCTAACCCATTACACTGTCTAGTAAGTAACCTCTCTCTCTAACCCATTACACTGTCTAGTAAGTAACCTCTCTCTCTAACCCATTACACTGTCTAGTAAGTAACCTCTCTCTCTCTAACCCATTACACTGTCTAGTAAGTAACCGCTCTCTCTCTAACCCATTACACTGTCTAGTAAGTAACCTCTCTCTCTCTAACCCATTACACTATCTAGTCTAGTAAGTAACCTCTCTCTCTCTCTAACCCATTACACTGTCTAGTCTAGTAAGTAACCTCTCTCTCTCTCTAACCCATTACACTATCTAGTCTAGTAAGTAACCTCTCTCTCTCTCTAACCCATTACACTGTCTAGTAAGTAACCTCTCTCTCTCTCTAACCCATTACACTGTCTAGTAAGTAACCTCTCTCTCTCTCTAACCCATTACACTGTCTAGTTTAGTAAGTAACCTCTCTCTCTCTCTAACCCATTACACTGTCTAGTAAGTAACCTCTCTCTCTCTAACCCATTACACTGTCTAGTAAGTAACCTCTCTCTCTCACCCATTACACTGTCTAGTAAGTAACCTCTCTCTCTCTAACCCATTACACTGTCTAGTCTAGTAAGTAACCTCTCTCTCTCTCTAACCCATTACACTGTCTAGTAAGTAACCTCTCTCTCTAACCCATTACACTGTCTAGTAAGTAAACTCTCTCTCTCTCTAACCCATTACACTGTCTAGTAAGTAACCTCTCTCTCTAACCCGTTACACTGTCTAGTAAGTAACCTCTCTCTCTCTAACCCATTACACTGTCTAGTAAGTAACCTCTCTCTCTCTAACCCATTACACTGTCTAGTAAGTAACCTCTCTCTCTAACCCATTACACTGTCTAGTCTAGTACGTAACCTCTCTCTCTCTCTAACCCATTACACTGTCTAGTAAGTAACCTCTCTCTCTCTAACCCATTACACCGTCTAGTAAGTAACCTCTCTCTCTCTAACCCATTACACTGTCTAGTCTAGTAAGTAACCTCTCTCTCTCTCTAACCCATTACACTGTCTAGTAAGTAACCTCTCTCTCTAACCCATTACACTGTCTAGTAAGTAACCTCTCTCTCTCTCTCTAACCCATTACACTGTCTAGTAAGTAAACTCTCTCTCTTTCTAACCCATTACACTGTCTAGTAAGTAACCTCTCTCTCTAACCCGTTACACTGTCTAGTCAGTAACCTCTCTCTCTAACCCATTACACTGTCTAGTAAGTAACCTCTCTCTCTAACCCATTACACTGTCTAGTAAGTAACCTCTCTCTCTCTCTCTAACCCATTACACTGTCTAGTAAGTAACCTCTCTCTCTAACCCATTACACTGTCTAGTCTAGTAAGTAACCTCTCTCTCTCTAACCCATTACACTGTAGTCTAGTAAGTAACCTCTCTCTCTCGAAACCCATTACACTGTCTAGTCTTGTAAGTAACCTCTCTCTCTAACCCATTACACTGTCTAGTCTAGTAAGTAACCTCTCTCTCTCTAACCCATTACACTGTCTAGTAAGTAACCTCTCTCTCTCTCTAACCCATTACACTGTCTAGTAAGTAACCTCTCTCTCTCTCTAACCCATTACACTGTCTAGTCTAGTAAGTAACCTCTCTCTCTCTAACCCATTACACTGTCTAGTCTAGTAAGTAACCTCTCTCTCTCGAAACCCATTACACTGTCTAGTCTTGTAAGTAACCCTCTCTCTCTAACCCATTACACTGTCTAGTCTAGTAAGTAACCCTCTCTCTCTAACCCATTACACTGTCTAGTAAGTAACCTCTCTCTCTAACCCATTACACTGTCTAGTCTGTAAGTAACTCTCTCTCTCTAACCCATTACACTGTCTAGTAAGTAACCTCTCTCTCTCTCTAACCCATTACACTGTCTAGTAAGTAACCTCTCTCTCTAACCCATTACACTGTCTAGTCTAGTAAGTAACCTCTCTCTCTCTCTAACCCATTACACTGTCTAGTAAGTAACCTCTCTCTCTCTAACCCATTACACTGTCTAGTAAGTAACCTCTCTCTCTCTAACCCATTACACTGTCTAGTAAGTAACCTCTCTCTCTCTAACCCATTACACTGTCTAGTCTAGTAAGTAACCTCTCTCTCTCTCTAACCCATTACACTGTCTAGTAAGTAACCTCTCTCTCTCTAACCCATTACACTGTCTAGTAAGTAACCTCTCTCTCTCTAACCCATTACACTGTCTAGTAAGTAACCTCTCTCTCTCTAACCCCATTACACTGTCTAGTAAGTAACCTCTCTCTCTCTAACCCATTACACTGTCTAGTAAGTAACCTCTCTCTCTAACCCATTACACTGTCTAGTAAGTAACCTCTCTCTCTAACCCATTACACTGTCTAGTAAGTAACCTCTCTCTCTAACCCATTACACTGTCTAGTAAGTAACCTCTCTCTCTCTAACCCATTACACTATAGTCTAGTAAGTAACCTCTCTCTCTCTAACCCATTACACTGTCTAGTCTAGTAAGTAACCTCTCTCTCTCTCTAACCCATTACACTATGTCTAGTAAGTAACCTCTCTCTCTCTCTAACCCATTACACTGTCTAGTAAGTAACCTCTCTCTCTCTAACCCATTACACTGTCTAGTAAGTAACCTCTCTCTCTCTCTAACCCATTACACTGTCTAGTCTAGTAAGTAACCTCTCTCTCTCTCTAACCCATTACACTGTCTAGTAAGTAACCTCTCTCTCTCTAACCCATTACACTGTCTAGTAAGTAACCTCTCTCTCTCTAACCCATTACACTGTCTAGTAAGTAATCTCTCTCTCTCTAACCCATTACACTGTCTAGTCTAGTAAGTAACCTCTCTCTCTCTCTAACCCATTACACTGTCTAGTAAGTAACCTCTCTCTCTAACCCATTACACTGTCTAGTAAGTAAACCTCTCTCTCTCTAACCCATTACACTGTCTAGTCTAGTAAGTAACCTCTCTCTCTCTCTAACCCATTACACTGTCTAGTAAGTAACCTCTCTCTCTCTAACCCATTACACTGTCTAGTAAGTAACCTCTCTCTCTCTTACCCATTACACTGTCTAGTAAGTAACCTCTCTCTCTAACCCATTACACTGTCTAGTAAGTAACCTCTCTCTCTAACCCATTACACTGTCTAGTAAGTAACCTCTCTCTCTCTCTCTAACCCATTACACTGTCTAGTAAGTAACCTCTCTCTCTAACCCATTACACTGTCTAGTCTAGTAAGTAACCTCTCTCTCTCTAACCCATTACACTGTCTAGTCTAGTAAGTAACATCTCTCTCTCGAAACCCATTACACTGTCTAGTCTAGTAAGTAACCTCCTCTCTCTCTCTAACCCATTACACTGTCTAGTAAGTAAACCTCTCTCTCTCTAACCCATTACACTGTCTAGTAAGTAACCTCTCTCTCTCTAACCCATTACACTGTCTAGTAAGTAACCTCTCTCTCTCTAACCCATTACACTGTCTAGTCTAGTAAGTAACCTCTCTGTCTCTCTAACCCATTACACTGTCTAGTAAGTAACCTCTCTCTCTAACCCATTACACTGTCTAGTAAGTAACCTCTCTCTCTCTAACCCATTACACTGTCTAGTAAGTAACCTCTCTCTCTCTAACCCATTACACTGTCTAGTAAGTAACCTCTCTCTCTAACCCATTACACTGTCTAGTAAGTAACCTCTCTCTCTAACCCATTACACTGTCTAGTAAGTAACCTCTCTCTCTAACCCATTACACTGTCTAGTAAGTAACCTCTCTCTCTCTAACCCATTACACTGTCTAGTAAGTAACCGCTCTCTCTCTAACCCATTACACTGTCTAGTAAGTAACCTCTCTCTCTCTAACCCATTACACTATCTAGTCTAGTAAGTAACCTCTCTCTCTCTCTAACCCATTACACTGTCTAGTCTAGTAAGTAACCTCTCTCTCTCTCTAACCCATTACACTACGTCTAGTAAGTAACCTCTCTCTCTCTCTAACCCATTACACTGTCTAGTAAGTAACCTCTCTCTCTCTCTAACCCATTACACTGTCTAGTAAGTAACCTCTCTCTCTATAACCCATTACACTGTCTAGTCTTGTAAGTAACCTCTCTCTCTAACCCATTACACTGTCTAGTAAGTAACCTCTCTCTCTCTCTAACCCATTACACTGTCTAGTAAGTAACCTCTCTCTCTAACCCATTACACTGTCTAGTCTAGTACGTAACCCTCTCTCTCTCTAACCCATTACACTGTCTAGTCTAGTACGTAACCTCTCTCTCTCTAACCCATTACACCGTCTAGTAAGTAACCTCTCTCTCTCTAACCCATTACACTGTCTAGTCTAGTAAGTAACCTCTCTCTCTCTCTAACCCATTACACTGTCTAGTAAGTAACCTCTCTCTCTAACCCATTACACTGTCTAGTAAGTAACTCTCTCTCTCTCTCTAACCCATTACACTGTCTAGTAAGTAACCTCTCTCTCTCTAACCCATTACACTGTCTAGTAAGTAACCTCTCTCTCTAACCCATTACACTGTCTAGTAAGTAACCTCTCTCTCTAACCCATTACACTGTCTAGTAAGTAACTCTCTCTCTCTAACCCATTACACTGTCTAGTAAGTAACCTCTCTCTCTCTAACCCATTACACTGTCTAGTAAGTAACCTCTCTCTCTAACCCATTACACTGTCTAGTAAGTAACCTCTCTCTCTCTAACCCATTACACTATGTCTAGTAAGTAACTCTCTCTCTCTCTAACCCATTACACTGTCTAGTCTAGTAAGTAACCTCTCTCTCTCTCTAACCCATTACATCTAGTCTAGTAAGTAACCTCTCTCTCTCTCTAACCCATTACACTGTCTAGTAAGTAACCTCTCTCTCTCTCTAACCCATTACACTGTCTAGTAAGTAACCTCTCTCTCTCTCTAACCCATTACACTGTCTAGTCTAGTAAGTAACCTCTCTCTCTCTCTAACCCATTACACTGTCTAGTAAGTAACCTCTCTCTCTCTAACCCATTACACTGTCTAGTAAGTAACCTCTCTCTCTAACCCATTACACTGTCTAGTAAGTAACCTCTCTCTCTCTAACCCATTACACTGTCTAGTCTAGTAAGTAACCTCTCTCTCTCTAACCCATTACACTGTCTAGTAAGTAACTCTCTCTCTCTAACCCATTACACTGTCTAGTAAGTAAACTCTCTCTCTCTCTAACCCATTACACTGTCTAGTAAGTAACCTCTCTCTCTAACCCGTTACACTGTCTAGTCAGTAACCTCTCTCTCTAACCCATTACACTGTCTAGTAAGTAAACTCTCTCTCTAACCCATTACACTGTCTAGTAAGTAACCTCTCTCTCTCTCTCTAACCCATTACACTGTCTAGTAAGTAACCTCTCTCTCTAACCCATTACACAGTCTAGTCTAGTAAGTAACCTCTCTCTCTCTAACCCATTACACTGTCTAGTCTAGTAAGTAACCTCTCTCTCTCGAAACCCATTACACTGTCTAGTCTTGTAAGTAACCTCTCTCTCTAACCCATTACACTGTCTAGTCTAGTAAGTAACCTCTCTCTCTCTAACACATTACACTGTCTAGTAAGTAACTCTCTCTCTCTCTAACCCATTACACTGTCTAGTAAGTAACCTCTCTCTCTCTCTAACCCATTACACTGTCTAGTCTAGTAAGTAACCTCTCTCTCTCTAACCCATTACACTGTCTAGTCTAGTAAGTAACCTCTCTCTCTCTAACCCATTACACTGTCTAGTCTAGTAAGTAACCTCTCTCTCTCTCTAACCCATTACACTGTCTAGTAAGTAACCTCTCTCTCTATAACCCATTACACTGTCTAGTCTTGTAAGTAACCTCTCTCTCTAACCCATTACACTGTCTAGTAAGTAACCTCTCTCTCTCTCTAACCCATTACACTGTCTAGTAAGTAACCTCTCTCTCTAACCCATTACACTGTCTAGTCTAGTAAGTAACCTCTCTCTCTCTCTAACCCATTACACTGTCTAGTAAGTAACCTCTCTCTCTCTAACCCATTACACTGTCTAGTAAGTAACCTCTCTCTCTCTAACCCATTACACTGTCTAGTAAGTAACCTCTCTCTCTCTAACCCATTACACTGTCTAGTCTAGTAAGTAACCTCTCTCTCTCTCTAACCCATTACACTGTCTAGTAAGTAACCTCTCTCTCTAACCCATTACACTGTCTAGTAAGTAACCTCTCTCTCTCTCTAACCCATTACACTGTCTAGTAAGTAACCTCTCTCTCTCTAACCCATTACACTGTCTAGTAAGTAACCTCTCTCTCTAACCCATTACACTGTCTAGTAAGTAACCTCTCTCTCTAACCCATTACACTGTCTAGTAAGTAACCTCTCTCTCTCTAACCCATTACACTGTCTAGTAAGTAACCGCTCTCTCTCTAACCCATTACACTGTCTAGTAAGTAACCTCTCTCTCTCTAACCCATTACACTATCTAGTCTAGTAAGTAACCTCTCTCTCTCTCTAACCCATTACACTGTCTAGTAAGTAACCTCTCTCTCTCTAACCCATTACACTGTCTAGTAAGTAACCTCTCTCTCTATAACCCATTACACTGTCTAGTCTTGTAAGTAACCTCTCTCTCTAACCCATTACACTGTCTAGTAAGTAACATCTCTCTCTCTCTAACCCATTACACTGTCTAGTAAGTAACCTCTCTCTCTAACCCATTACACTGTCTAGTCTAGTACGTAACCTCTCTCTCTCTCTAACCCATTACACTGTCTAGTAAGTAACCTCTCTCTCTCTAACCCATTACACTGTCTAGTAAGTAACCTCTCTCTCTCTAACCCATTACACTGTCTAGTCTAGTAAGTAACCTCTCTCTCTCTCTAACCCATTACACTGTCTAGTAAGTAACCTCTCTCTCTAACCCATTACACTGTCTAGTAAGTAACCTCTCTCTCTCTCTCTAACCCATTACACTGTCTAGTAAGTAAACTCTCTCTCTCTCTAACCCATTACACTGTCTAGTAAGTAACCTCTCTCTCTAACCCGTTACACTGTCTAGTCAGTAACCTCTCTCTCTAACCCATTACACTGTCTAGTAAGTAACCTCTCTCTCTAACCCATTACACTGTCTAGTAAGTAAACTCTCTCTCTCTCTCTCTAACCCATTACACTGTCTAGTAAGTAACCTCTCTCTCTAACCCATTACACTGTCTAGTCTAGTAAGTAACCTCTCTCTCTCTAACCCATTACACTGTCTAGTCTAGTAAGTAACCTCTCTCTCTCGAAACCCATTACACTGTCTAGTCTTGTAAGTAACCTCTCTCTCTAACCCATTACACTGTCTAGTCTAGTAAGTAACCTCTCTCTCTCTAACACATTACACTGTCTAGTAAGCAACCTCTCTCTCTCTCTAACCCATTACACTGTCTAGTAAGTAACCTCTCTCTCTCTCTAACCCATTACACTGTCTAGTCTAGTAAGTAACCTCTCTCTCTCTAACCCATTACACTGTCTAGTCTAGTAAGTAACCTCTCTCTCTCTAACCCATTACACTGTCTAGTCTAGTAAGTAACCCCTCTCTCTCTAACCCATTACACTGTCTAGTAAGTAACCTCTCTCTCTATAACCCATTACACTGTCTAGTCTTGTAAGTAACCTCTCTCTCTAACCCATTACACTGTCTAGTAAGTAACCTCTCTCTCTCTCTAACCCATTACACTGTCTAGTAAGTAACCTCTCTCTCTAACCCATTACACTGTCTAGTCTAGTAAGTAACCTCTCTCTCTCTCTAACCCATTACACTGTCTAGTAAGTAACCTCTCTCTCTCTAACCCATTACACTGTCTAGTAAGTAACCTCTCTCTCTCTAACCCATTACACTGTCTAGTAAGTAACCTCTCTCTCTCTCTAACCCATTACACTGTCTAGTAAGTAACTCTCTCTCTCTCTAACCCATTACACTGTCTAGTCTAGTAAGTAACCTCTCTCTCTCTAACCCATTACACTGTCTAGTCTAGTAAGTAACCTCTCTCTCTCTAACCCATTACACTGTCTAGTCTAGTAAGTAACCCCTCTCTCTCTAACCCATTACACTGTCTAGTAAGTAACCTCTCTCTCTATAACCCATTACACTGTCTAGTCTTGTAAGTAACCTCTCTCTCTAACCCATTACACTGTCTAGTAAGTAACCTCTCTCTCTCTCTAACCCATTACACTGTCTAGTAAGTAACCTCTCTCTCTCTAACCCATTACACTGTCTAGTCTAGTAAGTAACCTCTCTCTCTCTCTAACCCATTACACTGTCTAGTAAGTAACCTCTCTCTCTCTAACCCATTACACTGTCTAGTAAGTAACCTCTCTCTCTCTAACCCATTACACTGTCTAGTAAGTAACCTCTCTCTCTCTAACCCATTACACTGTCTAGTCTAGTAAGTAACCTCTCTCTCTCTCTAACCCATTACACTGTCTAGTAAGTAACCTCTCTCTCTAACCCATTACACTGTCTAGTAAGTAACCTCTCTCTCTCTCTAACCCATTACACTGTCTAGTAAGTAACCTCTCTCTCTCTAACCCATTACACTGTCTAGTAAGTAACCGCTCTCTCTCTAACCCATTACACTGTCTAGTAAGTAACCTCTCTCTCTCTAACCCATTACACTAGTCTAGTAAGTAACCTCTCTCTCTCTCTAACCCATTACACTGTCTGTCTAGTAAGTAACTCTCTCTCTCTCTAACCCATTACACTGTCTAGTAAGTAACCTCTCTCTCTCTCTAACCCATTACACTGTCTAGTAAGTAACCTCTCTCTCTCTCTAACCCATTACACTGTCTAGTAAGTAACTCTCTCTCTCTCTAACTCATTACACTGTCTAGTCTAGTAAGTAACCTCTCTCTCTCTCTAACCCATTACACTGTCTAGTAAGTAACCTCTCTCTCTCTAACCCATTACACTGTCTAGTAAGTAACCTCTCTCTCTCTTACCCATTACACTGTCTAGTAAGTAACCTCTCTCTCTCTAACCCATTACACTGTCTAGTCTAGTAAGTAACCTCTCTCTCTCTCTAACCCATTACACTGTCTAGTAAGTAACCTCTCTCTCTAACCCATTACACTGTCTAGTAAGTAAACTCTCTCTCTCTCTAACCCATTACACTGTCTAGTAAGTAACCTCTCTCTCTAACCCGTTACACTGTCTAGTCAGTAATCTCTCTCTCTAACCCATTACACTGTCTAGTAAGTAACCTCTCTCTCTAACCCATTACACTGTCTAGTAAGTAACCTCTCTCTCTCTCTCTAACCCATTACACTGTCTAGTAAGTAACCTCTCTCTCTAACCCATTACACTGTCTAGTCTAGTAAGTAACCTCTCTCTCTCTAACCCATTACACTGTCTAGTCTAGTAAGTAACCTCTCTCTCTCGAAACCCATTACACTGTCTAGGTAAGTAACCTCTCTCTCTAACCCATTACACTGTCTAGTCTAGTAAGTAACCTCTCTCTCTCTAACACATTACACTGTCTAGTAAGTAACCTCTCTCTCTCTCTAACCCATTACACTGTCTAGTAAGTAACCTCTCTCTCTCTCTAACCCATTACACTGTCTAGTCTAGTAAGTAACCTCTCTCTCTCTAACCCATTACACTGTCTAGTCTAGTAAGTAACCTCTCTCTCTCTAACCCATTACACTGTCTAGTCTAGTAAGTAACCCCTCTCTCTCTAACCCATTACACTGTCTAGTAAGTAACCTCTCTCTCTATAACCCATTACACTGTCTAGTCTTGTAAGTAATCTCTCTCTCTAACCCATTACACTGTCTAGTAAGTAACCTCTCTCTCTCTCTCTAACCCATTACACTGTCTAGTAAGTAACCTCTCTCTCTAACCCATTACACTGTCTAGTCTAGTAAGTAACCTCTCTCTCTCTCTAACCCATTACACTGTCTAGTAAGTAACCTCTCTCTCTCTAACCCATTACACTGTCTAGTAAGTAACCTCTCTCTCTCTAACCCATTACACTGTCTAGTAAGTAACCTCTCTCTCTCTAACCCATTACACTGTCTAGTCTAGTAAGTAACCTCTCTCTCTCTCTAACCCATTACACTGTCTAGTAAGTAACCTCTCTCTCTCTAACCCATTACACTGTCTAGTAAGTAACCTCTCTCTCTCTCTAACCCATTACACTGTCTAGTCTAGTAAGTAACCTCTCTCTCTCTCTAACCCATTACACTGTCTAGTAAGTTATCTCTCTCTCTAACCCATTACACTGTCTAGTAAGTAAACTCTCTCTCTCTCTAACCCATTACACTGTCTAGTAAGTAACCTCTCTCTCTAACCCGTTACACTGTCTAGTCAGTAACCTCTCTCTCTAACCCATTACACTGTCTAGTAAGTAACCTCTCTCTCTAACCCATTACACTGTCTAGTAAGTAACCTCTCTCTCTCTCTCTCTAACCCATTACACTGTCTAGTAAGTAACCTCTCTCTCTAACCCATTACACTGTCTAGTCTAGTAAGTAACCTCTCTCTCTCTAACCCATTACACTGTCTAGTCTAGTAAGTAACCTCTCTCTCTCGAAACCCATTACACTGTCTAGGTAAGTAACCTCTCTCTCTAACCCATTACACTGTCTAGTCTAGTAAGTAACCTCTCTCTCTCTAACACATTACACTGTCTAGTAAGTAACCTCTCTCTCTCTCTAACCCATTACACTGTCTAGTAAGTAACCTCTCTCTCTCTCTAACCCATTACACTGTCTAGTCTAGTAAGTAACCTCTCTCTCTCTAACCCATTACACTGTCTAGTCTAGTAAGTAACCTCTCTCTCTCTAACCCATTACACTGTCTAGTCTAGTAAGTAACCCCTCTCTCTCTAACCCATTACACTGTCTAGTAAGTAACCTCTCTCTCTATAACCCATTACACTGTCTAGTCTTGTAAGTAACCTCTCTCTCTAACCCATTACACTGTCTAGTAAGTAACCTCTCTCTCTCTCTAACCCATTACACTGTCTAGTAAGTAACCTCTCTCTCTAACCCATTACACTGTCTAGTCTAGTAAGTAACCTCTCTCTCTCTCTAACCCATTACACTGTCTAGTAAGTAACCTCTCTCTCTCTAACCCATTACACTGTCTAGTAAGTAACCTCTCTCTCTCTAACCCATTACACTGTCTAGTAAGTAACCTCTCTCTCTCTCTAACCCATTACACTGTCTAGTAAGTAACTTCTCTCTCTCTCTAACCCATTACACTGTCTAGTCTAGTAAGTAACCTCTCTCTCTCTAACCCATTACACTGTTAGTCTAGTAAGTAACCTCTCTCTCTCTAACCCATTACACTGTCTAGTCTAGTAAGTAACCCCTCTCTCTCTAACCCATTACACTGTCTAGTAAGTAACCTCTCTCTCTATAACCCATTACACTGTCTAGTCTTGTAAGTAACCTCTCTCTCTAACCCATTACACTGTCTAGTAAGTAACTCTCTCTCTCTCTAACCCATTACACTGTCTAGTAAGTAACCTCTCTCTCTAACCCATTACACTGTCTAGTCTAGTAAGTAACTCTCTCTCTCTCTAACCCATTACACTGTCTAGTAAGTAACCTCTCTCTCTCTAACCCATTACACTGTCTAGTAAGTAACCTCTCTCTCTCTAACCCATTACACTGTCTAGTAAGTAATCTCTCTCTCTCTAACCCATTACACTGTCTAGTCTAGTAAGTAACCTCTCTCTCTCTCTAACCCATTACACTGTCTAGTAAGTAACCTCTCTCTCTAACCCATTACACTGTCTAGTAAGTAACCTCTCTCTCTCTCTAACCCATTACACTGTCTAGTAAGTAACCTCTCTCTCTCTAACCCATTACACTGTCTAGTAAGTAACCGCTCTCTCTCTAACCCATTACACTGTCTAGTAAGTAACCTCTCTCTCTCTAACCCATTACACTATCTAGTCTAGTAAGTAACCTCTCTCTCTCTCTAACCCATTACACTGTCTAGTCTAGTAAGTAACCTCTCTCTCTCTCTAACCCATTACACTATCTAGTCTAGTAAGTAACCTCTCTCTCTCTCTAACCCATTACACTGTCTAGTAAGTAACCTCTCTCTCTCTCTAACCCATTACACTGTCTAGTAAGTAACCTCTCTCTCTCTCTAACTCATTACACTGTCTAGTCTAGTAAGTAACCTCTCTCTCTCTCTAACCCATTACACTGTCTAGTAAGTAACCTCTCTCTCTCTAACCCATTACACTGTCTAGTAAGTAACCTCTCTCTCTCTAACCCATTACACTGTCTAGTAAGTAACCTCTCTCTCTCTAACCCATTACACTGTCTAGTCTAGTAAGTAACCTCTCTCTCTCTAACCCATTACACTGTCTAGTAAGTAACTCTCTCTCTCTAACCCATTACACTGTCTAGTAAGTAAACCTCTCTCTCTCTAACCCATTACACTGTCTAGTAAGTAACCTCTCTCTCTAACCCGTTACACTGTCTAGTAAGTAACCTCTCTCTCTAACCCATTACACTGTCTAGTAAGTAACCTCTCTCTCTAACCCATTACACTGTCTAGTAAGTAACCTCTCTCTCTCTCTCTCTAACCCATTACACTGTCTAGTAAGTAACCCTCTCTCTCTAACCCATTACACTGTCTAGTAAGTAACCTCTCTCTCTCTAACCCATTACACTGTCTAGTCTAGTAAGTAACCTCTCTCTCTCGAAACCCATTACACTGTCTAGTCTTGTAAGTAACCTCTCTCTCTAACCCATTACACTGTCTAGTCTAGTAAGTAACCTCTCTCTCTCTAACACATTACACTGTCTAGTAAGTAACCTCTCTCTCTCTCTAACCCATTACACTGTCTAGTAAGTAACCTCTCTCTCTCTCTAACCCATTACACTGTCTGTCTAGTAAGTAACCTCTCTCTCTCTAACCCATTACACTGTCTAGTCTAGTAAGTAACCTCTCTCTCTCTAACCCATTACACTGTCTAGTCTAGTAAGTAACCCCTCTCTCTCTAACCCATTACACTGTCTAGTAAGTAACCTCTCTCTCTATAACCCATTACACTGTCTAGTCTAGTAAGTAACTCTCTCTCTCTAACCCATTACACTGTCTAGTAAGTAACCTCTCTCTCTCTCTAACCCATTACACTGTCTAGTAAGTAACCTCTCTCTCTAACCCATTACACTGTCTAGTCTAGTAAGTAACCTCTCTCTCTCTCTAACCCATTACACTGTCTAGTAAGTAACCTCTCTCTCTCTAACCCATTACACTGTCTAGTAAGTAACCTCTCTCTCTCTAACCCATTACACTGTCTAGTAAGTAACCTCTCTCTCTCTAACCCATTACACTGTCTAGTCTAGTAAGTAACCTCTCTCTCTCTCTAACCCATTACACTGTCTAGTAAGTAACCCTCTCTCTCTAACCCATTACACTGTCTAGTAAGTAACCTCTCTCTCTCTCTAACCCATTACACTGTCTAGTAAGTAACCTCTCTCTCTAACCCATTACACTGTCTAGTCTAGTAAGTAACCTCTCTCTCTCTAACCCATTACACTGTCTAGTAAGTAACCTCTCTCTCTCTAACCCATTACACTGTCTAGTAAGTAACCTCTCTCTCTAACCCATTACACTGTCTAGTAAGTAACCTCTCTCTCTCTAACCCATTACACTGTCTAGTAAGTAACCGCTCTCTCTCTAACCCATTACACTGTCTAGTAAGTAACCTCTCTCTCTCTAACCCATTACACTATAGTCTAGTAAGTAACCTCTCTCTCTCTCTAACCCATTACACTGTCTAGTCTAGTAAGTAACTCTCTCTCTCTCTAACCCATTACACTATCTAGTCTAGTAAGTAACCTCTCTCTCTCTCTAACCCATTACACTGTCTAGTAAGTAACCTCTCTCTCTCTCTAACCCATTACACTGTCTAGTAAGTAACTCTCTCTCTCTCTAACCCATTACACTGTGTCTAGTAAGTAACCTCTCTCTCTCTCTCTAACCCATTACACTGTCTAGTAAGTAACCTCTCTCTCTCTACCCCATTACACTGTCTAGTAAGTAACCTCTCTCTCTCTTACCCATTACACTGTGTAGTAAGTAACCTCTCTCTCTCTAACCCATTACACTGTCTAGTCTAGTAAGTAACCTCTCTCTCTCTCTAACCCATTACACTGTCTAGTAAGTAACCTCTCTCTCTAACCCATTACACTGTCTAGTAAGTAACCTCTCTCTCTCTCTAACCCATTACACTGTCTAGTAAGTAACCTCTCTCTCTCTAACCCATTACACTGTCTAGTAAGTAACCTCTCTCTCTAACCCATTACACTGTCTAGTAAGTAACCTCTCTCTCTAACCCATTACACTGTCTAGTAAGTAACCTCTCTCTCTCTCTAACCCATTACACTGTCTAGTAAGTAATCTCTCTCTCTCTAACCCATTACACTGTCTAGTCTAGTAAGTAACCTCTCTCTCTCTCTAACCCATTACACTGTCTAGTAAGTAACCTCTCTCTCTCTAACCCATTACACTGTCTAGTCTAGTAAGTAACCTCTCTCTCTCTCTAACCCATTACACTGTCTAGTAAGTAACCTCTCTCTCTCTAACCCATTACACTGTCTAGTAAGTAACCTCTCTCTCTAACCCATTACACTGTCTAGTAAGTAACCTCTCTCTCTCTAACCCATTACACTGTCTAGTCTAGTAAGTAACCTCTCTCTCTCTCTAACCCATTACACTGTCTAGTAAGTAACCTCTCTCTCTCTAACCCATTACACTGTCTAGTAAGTAATCTCTCTCTCTAACCCATTACACTGTCTAGTAAGTAACCTCTCTCTCTCTAACCCATTACACTGTCTAGTAAGTAACCTCTCTCTCTAACCCATTACACTGTCTAGTAAGTAACCGCTCTCTCTCTAACCCATTACACTGTCTAGTAAGTAACCTCTCTCTCTAACCCATTACACTGTCTAGTCTAGTAAGTAACCTCTCTCTCTCTCTAACCCATTACACTGTCTAGTAAGTAACCTCTCTCTCTCTAACCCATTACACTGTCTAGTAAGTAACCTCTCTCTCTCTAACCCATTACACTGTCTAGTAAGTAACCTCTCTCTCTCTAACCCATTACACTGTCTAGTCTAGTAAGTAACCTCTCTCTCTCTCTAACCCATTACACTGTCTAGTAAGTAACCTCTCTCTCTAACCCATTACACTGTCTAGTAAGTAACCTCTCTCTCTCTCTAACCCATTACACTGTCTAGTAAGTAACCTCTCTCTCTCTAACCCATTACACTGTCTAGTAAGTAACCCTCTCTCTCTAACCCATTACACTGTCTAGTAAGTAACCTCTCTCTCTAACCCATTACACTGTCTAGTAAGTAACATCTCTCTCTAACCCATTACACTGTCTAGTAAGTAACCTCTCTCTCTCTCTAACCCATTACACTGTCTAGTAAGTAACCGCTCTCTCTCTAACCCATTACACTGTCTAGTAAGTAATCTCTCTCTCTCTAACCCTTTACACTGTCTAGTAAGTAACCTCTCTCTCTCTCTAACCCATTACACTGTCTAGTAAGTAACCTCTCTCTCTCTTTAACCCATTACACTGTTTAGTCTAGTAAGTAACCTCTCTCTCTCTCTAACCCATTACACTAGTCTAGTAAGTAACCTCTCTCTCTCTCTAACCCATTACACTGTCTAGTCTAGTAAGTAACCTCTCTCTCTCTCTAACCCATTACACTGTCTAGTCTAGTAAGTAACCTCTCTCTCTCTCTAACCCATTACACTGTCTAGTAAGTAACCTCTCTCTCTCTCTAACCCATTACACTGTCTAGTCTAGTAAGTAATCTCTCTCTCTCTCTAACCCATTACACTGTCTAGTCTAGTAAGTAACCTCTCTCTCTCTCTAACCCATTACACTGTCTAGTAAGTAACCTCTCTCTCTCTAACCCATTACACTGTCTAGTAAGTAACCTCTCTCTCTCTCTAACCCATTACACTGTCTAGTAAGTAACTCTCTCTCTCTCTAACCCATTACACTGTCTAGTAAGTAACCTCTCTCTCTCTAACCCATTACACTGTCTAGTAAGTAACCTCTCTCTCTCTTACCCATTACACTGTCTAGTAAGTAACCTCTCTCTCTCTAACCCATTACACTCTGTCTAGTAAGTAACCTCTCTCTCTCTCTAACCCATTACACTGTCTAGTAAGTAACCTCTCTCTCTAACCCATTACACTGTCTAGTAAGTAACCTCTCTCTCTCTCTAACCCATTACACTGTCTAGTAAGTAACCTCTCTCTCTCTAACCCATTACACTGTCTAGTAAGTAACCTCTCTCTCACTAACCCATTACACTGTCTAGTAAGTAACCTCTCTCTCTCTAACCCATTACACTGTCTAGTAAGTAACATCTCTCTCTAACCCATTACACTGTCTAGTAAGTAACCTCTCTCTCTCTCTAACCCATTACACTGTCTAGTAAGTAACCGCTCTCTCTCTAACCCATTACACTGTCTAGTAAGTAACCTCTCTCTCTCTAACCCATTACACTATCTAGTCTAGTAAGTAACCTCTCTCTCTCTCTAACCCATTACACTGTCTAGTAAGTAACCTCTCTCTCTCTTTAACCCATTACACTGTTTAGTCTAGTAAGTAACCTCTCTCTCTCTCTAACCCATTACACTATCTAGTCTAGTAAGTAACCTCTCTCTCTCTCTAATCCATTACACTGCTGTCTAGTAAGTAACCTCTCTCTCTCTCTAACCCATTACACTGTCTAGTCTAGTAAGTAACCTCTCTCTCTCTAACCCATTACACTGTCTAGTAAGTAACCTCTCTCTCTCTCTAACCCATTACACTGTCTAGTCTAGTAAGTAATCTCTCTCTCTCTCTAACCCATTACACTATCTAGTCTAGTAAGTAACCTCTCTCTCTCTCTAACCCATTACACTGTCTAGTAAGTAACCTCTCTCTCTCTCTAACCCATTACACTGTATAGTAAGTAACCTCTCTCTCTCTCTAACCCATTACACGGTCTAGTCTAGTAAGTAACCTCTCTCTCTCTCTAACCCATTACACTGTCTAGCAAGTAACCTCTCTCTCTCTAACCCATTACACTGTCTAGTAAGTAACCTCTCTCTCTCTTACCCATTACACTGTCTAGTAAGTAACCTCTCTCTCTCTAACCCATTACACTGTCTAGTCTAGTAAGTAACCTCTCTCTCTCTCTAACCCATTACACTGTCTAGTAAGTAACCTCTCTCTCTAACCCATTACACTGTCTAGTAAGTAACCTCTCTCTCTCTAACCCATTACACTGTCTAGTAA
The DNA here is from genome assembly GCF_905237065.1 of Salmo salar. NCBI lineage: Eukaryota > Metazoa > Chordata > Actinopteri > Salmoniformes > Salmonidae > Salmo > Salmo salar. The sequence continues at coordinate 99,241,841 of NC_059453.1, forward strand.
GTAACCTCTCTCTCTCTAACCCATTACACTGTCTAGTAAGTAACCTCTCTCTCTAACCCATTACACTGTCTAGTAAGTAACCTCTCTCTCTAACCCATTACACTGTCTAGTAAGTAACCTCTCTCTCTAACCCATTACACTGTCTAGTAAGTAACCTCTCTCTCTCTCTAACCCATTACACTGTCTAGTAAGTAACCGCTCTCTCTCTAACCCATTACACTGTCTAGTAAGTAACCTCTCTCTCTCTAACCCATTACACTTGTCTAGTAAGTAACCTCTCTCTCTCTCTAACCCATTACACTGTCTAGTAAGTAACCTCTCTCTCTCTCTAACCCATTACACTATCTAGTCTAGTAAGTAACCTCTCTCTCTCTCTAACCCATTACACTGTCTAGTAAGTAACCTCGCTCTCTCTCTAACCCATTACACTGTCTAGTCAGTAAGTAACTCTCTCTCTCTCTAACCCATTACACTGTCTAGTAAGTAACCTCTCTCTCTAACCCCATTACACTGTCTAGTAAGTAACCTCTCTCTCTCTAACCCATTACACTGTCTAGTAAGTAACCTCTCTCTCTAACCCATTACACTGTCTAGTAAGTAACCTCTCTCTCTCTCTAACCCATTACACTGTCTAGTAAGTAACCACTCTCTCTCTAACCCATTACACTATCTAGTCTAGTAAGTAACCTCTCTCTCTCTCTAACCCATTACACTGTCTAGTAAGTAACCGCTCTCTCTCTCTAACCCATTACACTGTCTAGTAAGTAACCTCTCTCTCTCTCTAACCCATTACACTGTCGTCTAGTAAGTAACCTCTCTCTCTCTAACCCATTACACTGTCTAGTCTAGTAAGTAACCTCTCTCTCTCTAACCCATTACACTGTCTAGTCTAGTAAGTAACCTCTCTCTCTCTAACCCATTACACTGTCTAGTAAGTAACCTCTCTCTCTATAACCCATTACACTGTCTAGTCTTGTAAGTAACCTCTCTCTCTAACCCATTACACTGTCTAGTAAGTAACCTCTCTCTCTCTCTAACCCATTACACTGTCTAGTAAGTAACCTCTCTCTCTAACCCATTACACTCTGTCTAGTAAGTAACCTCTCTCTCTCTCTAACCCATTACACTGTCTAGTAAGTAACCTCTCTCTCTCTAACCCATTACACTGTCTAGTAAGTAACCCTCTCTCTCTCTAACCCATTACACTGTCTAGTAAGTAACCTCTCTCTCTCTAACCCATTACACTGTCTAGTCTAGTAAGTAACCCTCTCTCTCTCTAACCCATTACACTGTCTAGTAAGTAACCTCTCTCTCTAACCCATTACACTGTCTAGTAAGTAACCTCTCTCTCTCTCTAACCCATTACACTGTCTAGTAAGTAACCTCTCTCTCTCTCTAACCCATTACACTGTCTAGTAAGTAACCTCTCTCTCCTAACCCATTACACTGTCTAGTAAGTAACCTCTCTCTCTCTAACCCATTACACTGTCTAGTAAGTAACCTCTCTCTCTCTCTAACCCATTACACTGTCTAGTAAGTAACCTCTCTCTCTCTAACCCATTACACTGTCTAGTAAGTAACCTCTCTCTCTCTAACCCATTACACTGTCTAGTAAGTAACCTCTCTCTCTCTAACCCATTACACTGTCTAGTCTAGTAAGTAACCTCTCTCTCTCTCTAACCCATTACACTGTCTAGTAAGTAACCTCTCTCTCTAACCCATTACACTGTCTAGTAAGTAACCTCTCTCTCTCTAACCCATTACACTGTCTAGTAAGTAACCTCTCTCTCTCTCTAACCCCTTACACTGTCTAGTAAGTAACCTCTCTCTCTAACCCATTACACTGTCTAGTAAGTAACCTCTCTCTCTAACCCATTACACTGTCTAGTAAGTAACCTCTCTCTCTCTAACCCATTACACTGTCTAGTAAGTAACCTCTCTCTCTCTAACCCATTACACTGTCTAGTAAGTAACCGCTCTCTCTCTAACCCATTACACTGTCTAGTAAGTAACCTCTCTCTCTCTAACCCATTACACTAGTCTAGTAAGTAACCTCTCTCTCTCTCTAACCCATTACACTGTCTAGTCTAGTAAGTAACCTCTCTCTCTCTCTAACCCATTACACTATCTAGTCTAGTAAGTAACCTCTCTCTCTCTCTAACCCATTACACTGTCTAGTAAGTAACCTCTCTCTCTCTAACCCATTACACTGTCTAGTAAGTAACCTCTCTCTCTCTCTAACCCATTACACTTAGTCTAGTAAGTAACCTCTCTCTCTCTCTAACCCATTACACTGTCTAGTAAGTAACCTCTCTCTCTCTAACCCATTACACTGTCTAGTAAGTAACCTCTCTCTCTCTAACCCATTACACTGTCTAGTAAGTAACCTCTCTCTCTCTCTAACCCATTACACTGTCTAGTAAGTAACCTCTCTCTCTCTTACCCATTACACTGTCTAGTAAGTAACCTCTCTCTCTCTAACCCATTACACTGTCTAGTAAGTAACCTCTCTCTCTCTAACCCATTACACTTTCTAGTAAGTAACCTCTCTCTCTCTCTAACCCATTACACTGTCTAGTAAGTAACTCTCTCTCTCTAACCCATTACACTGTCTAGTCTAGTAAGTAACCTCTCTCTCTCTCTAACCCATTACACTGTCTAGTAAGTAACCTCTCTCTCTCTAACCCATTACACTGTCTAGTAAGTAACCTCTCTCTCTCTAACCCATTACACTGTCTAGTAAGTAACCTCTCTCTCTCTCTAACCCATTACACTGTCTAGTAAGTAACCTCTCTCTCTCTCTAACCCATTACACTGTCTAGTAAGTAACCTCTCTCTCTCTCTAACCCATTACACTGTCTAGTCTAGTAAGTAACCTCTCTCTCTCTCTAACCCATTACACTGTCTAGTAAGTAACCTCTCTCTCTCTAACCCATTACACTGTCTAGTAAGTAACCTCTCTCTCTCTAACCCATTACACTGTCTAGTAAGTAACCTCTCTCTCTCTAACCCATTACACTGTCTAGTCTAGTAAGTAACCTCTCTCTCTCTCTAACCCATTACACTGTCTAGTAAGTAACCTCTCTCTCTCTAACCCATTACACTGTCTAGTAAGTAACCTCTCTCTCTAACCCATTACACTGTCTAGTAAGTAACCTCTCTCTCTCTAACCCATTACACTGTCTAGTAAGTAACCTCTCTCTCTAACCCATTACACTGTCTAGTAAGTAACCCCTCTCTCTCTAACCCATTACACTGTCTAGTAAGTAACCTCTCTCTCTATAACCCATTACACTGTCTAGTCTTGTAAGTAACCTCTCTCTCTAACCCATTACACTGTCTAGTAAGTAACCTCTCTCTCTCTCTAACCCATTACACTGTCTAGTAAGTAACCTCTCTCTCTAACCCATTACACTGTCTAGTCTAGTAAGTAACCTCTCTCTCTCTCTAACCCATTACACTGTCTAGTAAGTAACCTCTCTCTCTCTAACCCATTACACTGTCTAGTAAGTAACCTCTCTCTCTCTAACCCATTACACTGTCTAGTAAGTAACCTCTCTCTCTCTAACCCATTACACTGTCTAGTAAGTAACCTCTCTCTCTCTCTAACCCATTACACTGTCTAGTAAGTAACCTCTCTCTCTCTAACCCATTACACTGTCTAGTAAGTAACCTCTCTCTCTCTAACCCATTACACTGTCTAGTAAGTAACCTCTCTCTCTCTCTAACCCATTACACTGTCTAGTAAGTAACCTCTCTCTCTAACCCATTACACTGTCTAGTAAGTAACCTCTCTCTCTCTAACCCATTACACTGTCTAGTCTAGTAAGTAACCTCTCTCTCTCTCTAACCCATTACACTGTCTAGTAAGTAACCTCTCTCTCTCTAACCCATTACACTGTCTAGTAAGTAACCTCTCTCTCTCTAACCCATTACACTGTCTAGTAAGTAACCTCTCTCTCTCTAACCCATTACACTGCTGTCTAGTAAGTAAACTCTCTCTCTCTCTAACCCATTACACTGTCTAGTAAGTAACCTCTCTCTCTAACCCATTACACTGTCTAGTAAGTAACCTCTCTCTCTCTCTAACCCATTACACTGTCTAGTAAGTAACCTCTCTCTCTCTCTAACCCATTACACTGTCTAGTAAGTAACCTCTCTCTCTAACCCATTACACTGTCTAGTAAGTAACCTCTCTCTCTCTAACCCATTACACTGTCTAGTAAGTAACCTCTCTCTCTAACCCATTACACTGTCTAGTAAGTAACCTCTCTCTCTCTAACCCATTACACTGTCTAGTAAGTAACCGCTCTCTCTCTAACCCATTACACTGTCTAGTAAGTAACCTCTCTCTCTCTAACCCATTACACATCGTCTAGTAAGTAACCTCTCTCTCTCTCTAACCCATTACACTGTCGTCTAGTAAGTAACCTCTCTCTCTCTCTAACCCATTACACTATCTAGTCTAGTAAGTAACCTCTCTCTCTCTCTAACCCATTACACTGTCTAGTAAGTAACCTCTCTCTCTCTCTAACCCATTACACTGTCTAGTAAGTAACCTCTCTCTCTCTCTAACCCATTACACTGTCTAGTCTAGTAAGTAACCTCTCTCTCTCTCTAACCCATTACACTGTCTAGTAAGTAACCTCTCTCTCTCTAACCCATTACACTGTCTAGTAAGTAACCTCTCTCTCTCTAACCCATTACACTGTCTAGTAAGTAACCTCTCTCTCTCTAACCCATTACACTGTCTGTCTAGTAAGTAACCTCTCTCTCTCTCTAACCCATTACACTGTCTAGTAAGTAACCTCTCTCTCTCTAACCCATTACACTGTCTAGTAAGTAACCCCTCTCTCTCTCTAACCCATTACACTGTCTAGTAAGTAACCTCTCTCTCTCTAACCCATTACACTGTCTAGTAAGTAACCTCTCTCTCTAACCCATTACACTGTCTAGTAAGTAACCTCTCTCTCTCTAACCCATTACACTGTCTAGTAAGTAACCTCTCTCTCTCTCTAACCCATTACACTGTCTAGTAAGTAATCTCTCTCTCTCTAACCCATTACACTTGTCTAGTAAGTAACCTCTCTCTCTCTCTAACCCATTACACTGTCTAGTAAGTAACCTCTCTCTCTCTAACCCATTACACTGTCTAGTAAGTAACCTCTCTCTCTCTAACCCATTACACTGTCTAGTAAGTAACCTCTCTCTCTCTCTAACCCATTACACTGTCTAGTAAGTAACCTCTCTCTCTCTCTAACCCATTACACTGTCTAGTAAGTAACCTCTCTCTCTCTCTAACCCATTACACTGTCTAGTCTAGTAAGTAACTCTCTCTCTCTCTAACCCATTACACTGTCTAGTAAGTAACCTCTCTCTCTCTAACCCATTACACTGTCTAGTAAGTAACCTCTCTCTCTCTAACCCATTACACTGTCTAGTAAGTAACCTCTCTCTCTCTAACCCATTACACTGTCTAGTAAGTAACCTCTCTCTCTCTCTAACCCATTACACTGTCTAGTAAGTAACCTCTCTCTCTCTAACCCATTACACTGTCTAGTAAGTAACCTCTCTCTCTCTAACCCATTACACTGTCTAGTAAGTAACCTCTCTCTCTCTAACCCATTACACTGTCTAGTAAGTAACCTCTCTCTCTCTAACCCATTACACTGTCTAGTAAGTAACCTCTCTCTCTCTAACCCATTACACTGTCTAGTAAGTAACCTCTCTCTCTCTAACCCATTACACTTCTGTCTAGTAAGTAACCTCTCTCTCTCTCTAACCCATTACACTGTCTAGTAAGTAACCTCTCTCTCTCTAACCCATTACACTGTCTAGTCTAGTAAGTAACCTCTCTCTCTCTAACCCATTACACTGTGTCTAGTAAGTAACCCCTCTCTCTCTAACCCATTACACTGTCTAGTAAGTAACCTCTCTCTCTATAACCCATTACACTGTCTAGTCTTGTAAGTAACCCTCTCTCTCTAACCCATTACACTGTCTAGTAAGTAACCTCTCTCTCTCTAACCCATTACACTGTCTAGTAAGTAACCTCTCTCTCTAACCCATTACACTGTCTGTCTAGTAAGTAACCCTCTCTCTCTCTAACCCATTACACTGTCTAGTAAGTAACCTCTCTCTCTCTAACCCATTACACTGTCTAGTAAGTAACCTCTCTCTCTCTAACCCATTACACTGTCTAGTAAGTAACCTCTCTCTCTCTAACCCATTACACTGTCTAGTCTAGTAAGTAACCTCTCTCTCTCTCTAACCCATTACACTGTCTAGTAAGTAACCTCTCTCTCTCTAACCCATTACACTGTCTAGTAAGTAACCTCTCTCTCTCTAACCCATTACACTGTCTAGTAAGTAACCTCTCTCTCTCTCTAACCCATTACACTGTCTAGTAAGTAACCTCTCTCTCTAACCCATTACACTGTCTAGTAAGTAACCTCTCTCTCTCTCTAACCCATTACACTGTCTAGTAAGTAACCTCTCTCTCTCTAACCCATTACACTGTCTAGTCTAGTAAGTAACCTCTCTCTCTCTCTAACCCATTACACTGTCTAGTAAGTAACCTCTCTCTCTCTAACCCATTACACTGTCTAGTAAGTAACCTCTCTCTCTCTAACCCATTACACTGTCTAGTAAGTAACCTCTCTCTCTCTAACCCATTACACTGTCTAGTCTAGTAAGTAACCTCTCTCTCTCTCTAACCCATTACACTGTCTAGTAAGTAACCTCTCTCTCTAACCCATTACACTGTCTAGTAAGTAACCTCTCTCTCTCTCTAACCCATTACACTGTCTAGTAAGTAACCTCTCTCTCTCTCTAACCCATTACACTGTCTAGTAAGTAACCTCTCTCTCTAACCCATTACACTGTCTAGTAAGTAACCTCTCTCTCTAACCCATTACACTGTCTAGTAAGTAACCTCTCTCTCTCTAACCCATTACACTGTCTAGTAAGTAACCTCTCTCTCTCTAACCCATTACACTGTCTAGTAAGTAACCGCTCTCTCTCTAACCCATTACACTGTCTAGTAAGTAACCTCTCTCTCTCTAACCCATTACATCTGTCTAGTAAGTAACCTCTCTCTCTCTCTAACCCATTACACTGTCTAGTCTAGTAAGTAACCTCTCTCTCTCTCTAACCCATTACACATCTGTCTAGTAAGTAACCTCTCTCTCTCTCTAACCCATTACACTGTCTAGTAAGTAACCTCTCTCTCTCTCTAACCCATTACACTGTCTAGTAAGTAACCCTCTCTCTCTCTAACCCATTACACTCTCTAGTCTAGTAAGTAACCTCTCTCTCTCTCTAACCCATTACACTGTCTAGTAAGTAACCTCTCTCTCTCTAACCCATTACACTGTCTAGTAAGTAACCTCTCTCTCTCTAACCCATTACACTGTCTAGTAAGTAACCTCTCTCTCTCTAACCCATTACACTGTCTAGTCTAGTAAGTAACCTCTCTCTCTCTAACCCATTACACTGTCTAGTAAGTAACCTCTCTCTCTAACCCATTACACTGTCTAGTAAGTAACCTCTCTCTCTCTCTAACCCATTACACTGTCTAGTAAGTAACCTCTCTCTCTCTAACCCATTACACTGTCTAGTCTAGTAAGTAACCTCTCTCTCTCTCTAACCCATTACACTGTCTAGTAAGTAACCTCTCTCTCTCTAACCCATTACACTGTCTAGTAAGTAACCTCTCTCTCTCTAACCCATTACACTGTCTAGTAAGTAACCTCTCTCTCTCTCTAACCCATTACACTGTCTAGTAAGTAACCTCTCTCTCTCTAACCCATTACACTGTCTAGTAAGTAACCTCTCTCTCTCTAACCCATTACACTGTCTAGTCTAGTAAGTAACCTCTCTCTCTCTCTAACCCATTACACTGTCTAGTAAGTAACCTCTCTCTCTCTAACCCATTACACTGTCTAGTAAGTAACCTCTCTCTCTCTAACCCATTACACTGTCTAGTAAGTAACCTCTCTCTCTCTAACCCATTACACTGCTGTCTAGTAAGTAACCTCTCTCTCTCTCTAACCCATTACACTGTCTAGTAAGTAACCTCTCTCTCTCTAACCCATTACACTGTCTAGTAAGTAACCTCTCTCTCTAACCCATTACACTGTCTAGTAAGTAACCTCTCTCTCTCTAACCCATTACACTGTCTAGTAAGTAACCTCTCTCTCTAACCCATTACACTGTCTAGTAAGTAACCGCTCTCTCTCTAACCCATTACACTGTCTAGTAAGTAACCTCTCTCTCTAACCCATTACACTCTAGTCTAGTAAGTAACCTCTCTCTCTCTCTAACCCATTACACTGTCTAGTAAGTAACCTCTCTCTCTCTAACCCATTACACTGTCTAGTAAGTAACCTCTCTCTCTCTAACCCATTACACTGTCTAGTAAGTAACCTCTCTCTCTCTAACCCATTACACTGTCTAGTCTAGTAAGTATCTCTCTCTCTCTCTAACCCATTACACTGTCTAGTAAGTAACCTCTCTCTCTAACCCATTACACTGTCTAGTAAGTAACCTCTCTCTCTCTCTAACCCATTACACTGTCTAGTAAGTAACCTCTCTCTCTCTAACCCATTACACTGTCTAGTAAGTAACCTCTCTCTCTAACCCATTACACTGTCTAGTAAGTAACCTCTCTCTCTAACCCATTACACTGTCTAGTAAGTAACCTCTCTCTCTAACCCATTACACTGTCTAGTAAGTAACCTCTCTCTCTCTAACCCATTACACTGTCTAGTAAGTAACCGCTCTCTCTCTAACCCATTACACTGTCTAGTAAGTAACCTCTCTCTCTCTCTCTAACCCATTACACTATCTGTCTAGTAAGTAACCTCTCTCTCTCTCTAACCCATTACACTGTCTAGTAAGTAACCTCTCTCTCTCTCTAACCCATGACACTGTCTAGTAAGTAACCTCTCTCTCTCTCTAACCCATTACACTGTCTAGTCTAGTAAGTAACCTCTCTCTCTCTCTAACCCATTACACTGTCTAGTAAGTAACCTCTCTCTCTCTAACCCATTACACTGTCTAGTAAGTAACCTCTCTCTCTCTAACCCATTACACTGTCTAGTAAGTAACCTCTCTCTCTCTAACCCATTACACTGTCTAGTCTAGTAAGTAACCTCTCTCTCTCTCTAACCCATTACACTGTCTAGTAAGTAACCTCTCTCTCTAACCCATTACACTGTCTAGTCTAGTAAGTAACCTCTCTCTCTCTCTAACCCATTACACTGTCTAGTAAGTAACCTCTCTCTCTCTAACCCATTACACTGTCTAGTAAGTAACCTCTCTCTCTCTTACCCATTACACTGTCTAGTAAGTAACCTCTCTCTCTCTAACCCATTACACTGTCTAGTCTAGTAAGTAACCTCTCTCTCTCTCTAACCCATTACACTGTCTAGTAAGTAACCTCTCTCTCTAACCCATTACACTGTCTAGTAAGTAACCTCTCTCTCTCTCTAACCCATTACACTGTCTAGTAAGTAACCTCTCTCTCTCTAACCCATTACACTGTCTAGTAAGTAACCTCTCTCACTAACCCATTACACTGTCTAGTAAGTAACCTCTCTCTCTAACCCATTACACTGTCTAGTAAGTAACATCTCTCTCTAACCCATTACACTGTCTAGTAAGTAACCTCTCTCTCTCTCTAACCCATTACACTGTCTAGTAAGTAACCGCTCTCTCTCTAACCCATTACACTGTCTAGTAAGTAACCTCTCTCTCTCTAACCCATTACACTATCTAGTCTAGTAAGTAACCTCTCTCTCTCTCTAACCCATTACACTGTCTAGTAAGTAACCTCTCTCTCTCTTTAACCCATTACACTGTTTAGTCTAGTAAGTCACCTCTCTCTCTCTCTAACCTATTACACTATCTAGTCTAGTAAGTAACCTCTCTCTCTCTCTAACCCATTACACTGTCTAGTCTAGTAAGTAACCTCTCTCTCTCTCTAACCCATTACACTGTCTAGTCTAGTAAGTAACCTCTCTCTCTCTCTAACCCATTACACTGTCTAGTAAGTAACCTCTCTCTCTCTAACCCATTACACTGTCTAGTCTAGTAAGTAATCTCTCTCTCTCTCTAACCCATTACACTGTCTAGTAAGTAACTCTCTCTCTCTCTAACCCATTACACTGTCTAGTAAGTAACCTCTCTCTCTCTCTAACCCATTACACTGTCTAGTAAGTAACCTCTCTCTCTCTCTAACCCATTACACTGTCTAGTCTAGTAAGTAACCTCTCTCTCTCTCTAACCCATTACACTGTCTAGTAAGTAACCTCTCTCTCTCTAACCCATTACACTGTCTAGTAAGTAACCTCTCTCTCTCTTACCCATTACACTGTCTAGTAAGTAACCTCTCTCTCTCTAACCCATTACACTGTCTAGTCTAGTAAGTAACCTCTCTCTCTCTCTAACCCATTACACTGTCTAGTAAGTAACCCTCTCTCTCTAACCCATTACACTGTCTAGTAAGTAACCTCTCTCTCTCTCTAACCCATTACACTGTCTAGTAAGTAACCTCTCTCTCTCTAACCCATTACACTGTCTAGTAAGTAACCTCTCTCTCTAACCCATTACACTGTCTAGTAAGTAACCTCTCTCTCTAACCCATTACACTGTCTAGTAAGTAACCTCTCTCTCTAACCCATTACACTGTCTAGTAAGTAACCTCTCTCTCTCTCTAACCCATTACACTGTCTAGTAAGTAACTCTCTCTCTCTCTAACCCATTACACTGTCTAGTAAGTAACCTCTCTCTCTAACCCATTACACTGTCTAGTAAGTAACCTCTCTCTCTCTAACCCATTACACTGTCTAGTAAGTAACCTCTCTCTCTCTAACCCATTACACTATCTAGTCTAGTCATTAACCTCTCTCTCTCTCTAACCCATTACACTGTCTAGTAAGTAACCTCTCTCTCTCTCTAACCCATTACACTATCTAGTCTAGTAAGTAACCTCTCTCTCTCTCTAACCCATTACACTGTCTAGTAAGTAACCTCGCTCTCTCTCTAACCCATTACACTGTCTAGTCCAGTAAGTAACCTCTCTCTCTCTCTAACCCATTACACTGTCTAGTAAGTAACCTCTCTCTCTAACCCCTTACACTGTCTAGTAAGTAACCTCTCTCTCTAACCCATTACACTGTCTAGTAAGTAACCTCTCTCTCTAACCCATTACACTGTCTAGTAAGTAACCTCTCTCTCTAACCCATTACACTGTCTAGTAAGTAACCTCTCTCTCTCTCTAACCCATTACACTGTCTAGTAAGTAACCGCTCTCTCTCTAACCCATTACACTATCTAGTCTAGTAAGTAACCTCTCTCTCTCTCTAACCCATTACACTGTCTAGTAAGTAACCGCTCTCTCTCTAACCCATTACACTGTCTAGTAAGTAACCTCTCTCTCTCTAACCCATTACACTATCTAGTCTAGTAAGTAACCTCTCTCTCTCTCTAACCCATTACACTGTCTAGTAAGTAACCTCTCTCTCTCTCTAACCCATTACACTGTCCAGTCTAGTAATTAACCTCTCCCTCTCTAACCCATTACACTATCTAGTCTAATAAGTAACCTCTCTCTCTCTCTAACCCATTACACTGTCTAGTAAGTAACCTCTCTCTCTCTCTAACCCATTACACTGTCCAGTCTAGTAAGTAACCTCTCTCTCTCTCTAACCCATTACACTATCTAGTCTACTAAGTAACCTCTCTCTCTCTCTAACCCATTACACTGTCTAGTAAGTAACCTCTCTCTCTCTCTAACCCATTACACTGTCTAGTAAGTAACCCTCTCTCTCTCTAACCCATTACACTGTCTAGTCTAGTAAGTAACCTCTCTCTCTCTCTAACCCATTACACTGTCTAGTAAGTAACCTCTCTCTCTCTAACCCATTACACTGTCTAGTAAGTAACCTCTCTCTCTCTAACCCATTACACTGTCTAGTAAGTAACCTCTCTCTCTCTAACCCATTACACTGTCTAGTAAGTAACCTCTCTCTCTCTAACCCATTACACTGTCTAGTAAGTAACCTCTCTCTCTAACCCATTACACTGTCTAGTAAGTAACCTCTCTCTCTCTAACCCATTACACTGTCTAGTAAGTAACCTCTCTCTCTAACCCATTACACTGTCTAGTAAGTAACCGCTCTCTCTCTAACCCATTACACTGTCTAGTAAGTAACCTCTCTCTCTCTAACCCATTACACTGTCTAGTAAGTAACCTCTCTCTCTCTCTAACCCATTACACTATCTAGTCTAGTAAGTAACCTCTCTCTCTCTCTAACCCATTACACTGTCTAGTAAGTAACCTCTCTCTCTAACCCATTACACTGTCTAGTAAGTAACCTCTCTCTCTCTAACCCATTACACTGTCTATTCTAGTCATTAACCTCTCTCTCTCTCTAACCCATTACACTGTCTAGTAAGTAACCTCTCTCTCTCTCTAACCCATTACACTGTCTAGTCTATTAAGTAACCTCTCTCTCTCTCTAACCCATTACACTGTCTAGTCTATTAAGTAACCTCGCTCTCTCTCTAACCCATTACACTGTCTAGTCTAGTAAGTAACCTCTCTCTCTCTCTAACCCATTACACTGTCTAGTAAGTAACCTCTCTCTCTCTCTAACCCATTACACTGTCTAGTAAGTAACCTCTCTCTCTCTCTAACCCATTACACTGTCTAGTAAGTAACCTCTCTCTCTCTAACCCATTACACTGTCTAGTAAGTAACCTCTCTCTCTCTAACCCATTACACTGTCTAGTAAGTAACCTCTCTCTCTAACCCATTACACTCTGTCTAGTAAGTAACCTCTCTCTCTCTCTAACCCATTACACTGTCTAGTAAGTAACCTCTCTCTCTAACCCATTACACTGTCTAGTAAGTAACCGCTCTCTCTCTAACCCATTACACTGTCTAGTAAGTAACCTCTCTCTCTCTAACCCATTACACTGTCTAGTAAGTAACCTCTCTCTCTCTCTAACCCATTACACTATCTAGTCTAGTAAGTAACCTCTCTCTCTCTCTAACCCATTACACTGTCTAGTAAGTAACCTCTCTCTCTAACCCATTACACTGTCTAGTAAGTAACCTCTCTCTCTCTAACCCATTACACTGTCTTCTAGTAAGTAACCTCTCTCTCTCTCTAACCCATTACACTGTCTAGTAAGTAACCTCTCTCTCTCTCTAACCCATTACACTGTCTAGATAAGTAACCTCTCTCTCTCTCTAACCCATTACACTGTCTAGTCATAAGTAACCTCGCTCTCTCTCTAACCCATTACACTGTCTAGTCTAGTAAGTAACCTCTCTCTCTCTCTAACCCATTACACTGTCTAGTAAGTAACCTCTCTCTCTCTCTAACCCATTACACTGTCTAGTAAGTAACCTCTCTCTCTCTCTAACCCATTACACTGTCTAGTAAGTAACCTCTCTCTCTCTAACCCATTACACTGTCTAGTAAGTAACCCCTCTCTCTCTAACCCATTACACTGTCTAGTAAGTAACCTCTCTCTCTCTAACCCATTACACTGTCTAGTCTAGTAAGTAACCTCTCTCTCTCTCTCTAACCCATTACACTGTCTAGTCTAGTAAGTAACCTCTCTCTCTCTCTAACCCATTACACTGTCTAGTCTAGTAAGTAACCTCTCTCTCTCTCTAACCCATTACACTGTCTTGTAACCTCTCCGTTCTTTTATCTTTCAGAGTCTGACTGCGGCTCGGCAGCCTTTCCTTCCCCAGGCTTCTGTGAGCGTAGCGTAGCGTAGCAGAGCAGTCTCCTCTCCTACTCTGTCTCTCCGTCTGTTTTAAAACTTGCATTTGCTTGGCAGTGTAGAGCACTCGGTCATTCAACTGTCTTGGGAGAGTGAAGAAACAACTTGGCCTTGCACCGTACAGACAGCCTGCCTGCGAACCTCCGGTAAAGTACACTGGGTTGTCTCACTGCTCTTTTATTCTGCTTTCTGGCTGTCGCTAATCATTAAGTTTACTGTGTTGGAGTTTTGATGAGGCTGCATTGAGGGTTGTGTTCTGTGTTGTGAGGCTAGTATTGATCTTTGTCCTGTCTGGAACATGTATCCTGTTTTCATGTAAGTGATGAGCAGCAACTTTTAGTTTACTGTAATGTTAGTAAACCGGCTTTAAAAGTCAGTTCCGGGTTTTTTTTCTTCTGTTTAGAAGCTGTTTTAAATCAAAGAACTTCAAGTCTTTTTCCTTCTGATTTTGTCAACAAATCCTGTCAGCATTACATCACATCCAACTATTTCGTAAGACTTAAAAAAAAAATGTTTTACTTGTAAATGTTTTAGTTAAGATAGTTGTTACAGCCTTGAAAAAGACTGTTCCAGAGGCAAACTGTATCGTGGATTTCATTATTACAATCTAAAAATGGTGTCATTCAGTGTGTCATCCTCTCCTCGAGGTTATTTTCTATTTTAGTCAGCTCTGTATCCCTCCCTCCCTCCCTCCCTCCCTCCCTCCCTCCCTCCCTCCCTCCCTCCCTCCCTCCCTCTTCTGTTTGTATTGAGTTCCTCCATGTGAGCCTAGTCATCCAGAGGGTCACTGTTAATGTTTTCCTCTCTTTCCCCTCCTCTCTTCTCCCTCTCTTTCCCCTCCTCTCTTCTCCCTCTCTTTCCCCTCCTCTCTTCTCCCTCTCTTTCCCCTCCTCTCTTCTCCCTCTCTTTCCCCTCCTCTCTTCTCCCTCTCTTTCCCCTCCTCTCTTCTCCCTCTCTTTCCCCTCCTCTCTTCTCCCTCTCTTTCCCCTCCTCTCTTCTCCCTCTCTTTCCCCTCCTCTCTTCTCCCCTCTGAGTGGATGGAGGCGAGTGTCCCAAAGGGCACTCTATTCCCTTCAAAAGTAGTACACTATATAGGGAATATGGTGGCATTTTGGACAAAGAAGGGCTTTTAATGCTTCAATTCCAGGGACAATTTATGACTAAACACTGAGTCAACAGTACTGGCGTTCTGTTGAAGGATGGTCTCCTGGGAAGGTTGAGGAAACAGTTCCCATATCCCAGTATCTGTTTACAATAGAAACTAGTTTGGAGTAAATAAAACCCAATCCTCAACAGGACTGATTCTCCTCTGCCTCAGAGCTAAAGCTCAACACCGCTTCATTGAGGCAAGAGCTAACGAAATCAAACAAGTACGTTAAACAGCTGAAACCATTCTGCTTGTTCAAGGAATACAGGTCTTTGTTTTCTCTAGAAGCTGTTGTCTAGGTGACGGGATGGTTGTAGATCCTGTATTAACAGCTGTTGTCTAGGTGACGGGATGGATGTAGATCCTGTATTAACAGCTGTTGTCTAGGTGACGGGATGGTTGTAGATCCAGTATTAACAGCTGTTGTCTAGGTGACGGGATGGTTGTAGATCCTGTATTAACAGCTGTTGTCTAGGTGACGGGATGGTTGTAGATCTGTAATAACTAACAGCTGTTGTCTAGGTGACGGGATGGTTGTAGAACTGTAATAACTAACAGCTGTTGTCTAGGTGACAGGATGGTTGTAGATCTGTAATAACTAACAGCTGTTGTCTAGGTGACGGGATGGTTGTAGATCTGTATTAACTAACAGCTGTTGTCTAGGTGACAGGATGGTTGTAGATCTGTAATAACTAACAGCTGTTGTCTAGGTGACGGGATGGTTGTAGATCTGTATTAACTAACAGCTGTTGTCTAGGTGACGGGATGGTTGTAGATCCTGTATTAACTAACAGCTGTTGTCTAGGTGACAGGATGGATGTAGATCCTGTATTAACAGCTGTTGTCTAGGTGACGGGATGGTTGTAGATCCTGTATTAACTAACAGCTGTTGTCTAGGTGACAGGATGGATGTAGATCCTGTATTAACAGCTGTTGTCTAGGTGACAGGATGGTTGTAGATCCTGTATTAACTAACAGCTGTTGTCTAGGTGACGGGATGGATGTAGATCCTGTATTAACCAACAGCTGTTGTCTAGGTGACGGGATGGTTGTAGATCCTGTATTAACAGCTGTTGTCTAGGTGACGGGATGGTTCTAGATCTGTAATAACTAACAGCTGTTGTCTAGGTGACGGGATGGTTGTAGATCCTGTATTAACAGCTGTTGTCTAGGTGACGGGATGGTTGTAGATCTGTAATAACTAACAGCTGTTGTCTAGGTGATGGGATGGTTGTAGATCTGTAATAACTAACAGCTGTTGTCTAGGTGACGGGATGGTTGTAGATCCTTTATTAACTAACAGCTGTTGTCCTGGTGACGGGATGGATGTAGATCCTGTATTAACCAACAGCTGTTGTCTAGGTGACGGGATGGTTGAAGATCCTGTAGTAACAGCTGTTGTCTAGGTGACGGGATGGTTGTAGATCTGTAATAACTAACAGCTGTTGTCTAGGTGACGGGATGGTTGTAGATCCTGTATTAACTAACAGCTGTTGTCTAGGTGACAGGATGGATGTAGATCCTGTATTAACAGCTGTTGTCTAGGTGACGGGATGGTTTTAGATCCTGTAATAACTAACAGCTGTTGTCTAGGTGACGGGATGGTTGTAGATCCTGTATTAACAGCTGTTGTCTAGGTGACAGGATGGTTGTAGTTCTGTATTAACTAACAGCTGTTGTCTAGGTGACGGGATGGATGTAGATCCTGTATTAACCAACAGCTGGTGTCTAGGTGACGGGATGGATGTAGATCTGTAATAACTAACAGCTGTTGTCCTGGTGACGGGATGGTTGTAGATCCTGTATTAACAGCTGTTGTCCTGGTGACGGGATGGTTGTAGATCCTGTATTAACTAACAGCTGTTGTCTAGGTGACGGGATGGTTGAAGATCTGTAATAACTAACAGCTGTTGTCTAGGTGACGGGATGGTTGTAGATCTGTAATAACTAACAGCTGTTGTCTAGGTGACAGGATGGTTGTAGTTCTGTATTAACTAACAGCTGTTGTCTAGGTGACGGGATGGTTGTAGATCCTGTTTTAACAGCTGTTGTCTAGGTGACGGGATGGTTGTAGATCCTGTATTAGCTAACAGCTGTTGTCTAGGTGACAGGATGGTTGTAGATCCTGTATTAACAGCTGTTGTCTAGGTGACGGGATGGATGTAGATCCTGTATTAACAGCTGTTGTCTAGGTGACGGGATGGTTGTAGATCTGTAATAACTAACAGCTGTTGTCTAGGTGACGGGATGGTTGAAGATCTGTAATAACTAACAGCTGTTGTCTAGGTGACGGGATGGTTGTAGATCCTGTTTTAACAGCTGTTGTCTAGGTGACGGGATGGTTGAAGATCCTGTATTAACTAACAGCTGTTGTCTAGGTGACGGGATGGATGTAGATCTGTAATAACTAACATCTGTTGTCTAGGTGACAGGATGGTTGTAGATCCTGTATTAACTAACCGCTGTTGTCTAGGTGACGGGATGGATGTAGATCTGTAATAACTGACAGCTGTTGTCTTGGTGACGGGATGGTTGAAGATCTGTAATAACTAACAGCTGTTGTCTAGGTGACGGGATGGTTGTAGATCCTGTAATAACTAACAGCTGTTGTCTAGGTGACGGGATGGTTGTAGATCCTGTTTTAACTGCTGTTGTCTAGGTGACAGGATGGTTGTAGATCCTGTATTAACTAACAGCTGTTGTCTAGGTGACGGGATGGTTGTAGATCTGTAATAACTAACAGCTGTTGTCTAGGTGACAGGATGGTTGTAGTTCTGTATTAACTAACAGCTGTTGTCTAGGTGACGGGATGGTTGTAGATCCTGTATTAACTAACAGCTGTTGTCTAGGTGACAGGATGGTTGTAGATCCTGTATTAACAGCTGTTGTCTAGGTGACAGGATGGATGTAGATCTGTAATAACTAACAGCTCTTGTCTAGGTGACGGGATGGTTGTAGATCCTGTAATAACTAACAGCTGTTGTCTAGGTGACGGGATGGTTGAAGATCTGTAATAACTAACAGCTGTTGTCTAGGTGACGGGATGGTTGTAGATCCTGTAATAACTAACAGCTTTTGTCTAGGTGACGGGATGGTTGTAGATCCTGTATTAACTAACCGCTGTTGTCTAGGTGACGGGATGGATGTAGATTTGTAATAACTGACAGCTGTTGTCTTGGTGACGGGATGGTTGAAGATCTGTAATAACTAACAGCTGTTGTCTAGGTGACGGGTTGGTTGTAGATCTGTAATAACTAACAGCTGTTTTCTAGGTGACGGGATGGTTGTAGATCCTGTAATAACTAACAGCTGTTGTCTAGGTGACGGGATGGTTGTAGATCCTGTATTAACTAACAGCTGTTGTCTAGGTGATGGGATGGATGTAGATCCTGTATTAACAGCTGTTGTCTAGGTGACAGGATGGTTGTAGATCCTGTATTAACTAACCGCTGTTGTCTAGGTGACGGGACGTTTGAAGGTCTGTAATAATTAACAGCTGTTGTCTAGGTGACGGGATGGTTGTAGATCCTGTATTAACAGCTGTTGTCTAGGTGACGGGATGGTTGTAGATCTGTATTAACTAACAGCTGTTGTCTAGGTGACGGGATGGTTGAAGATCTGTAATAACTAACAGCTGTTGTCTAGGTGACGGGATGGTTGTAGATCTGTAATAACTAACAGCTGTTGTCTAGGTGACAGGATGGTTGTAGATCCTGTATAAACAGCTGTTGTCTAGGTGACAGGATGGTTGTAGATCTGTAATAACTAACAGCTGTTGTCTAGGTGACGGGATGGTTGTAGATCCTGTAATAACTAACAGCTGTTGTCTAGGTGACGGGATGGTTGTAGATCCTGTATTAACAGCTGTTGTCTAGGTGACGGGATGGTTGTAGATCCTGTATTAACAGCTGTTGTCTAGGTGACGGGATGGATGTAGATCTGTAATAACTAACAGCTGTTGTCTAGGTGACAGGATGCCTGTAGATCCTGTACTAGCAGCTGTTGTCTAGGTGACAGGGTGGATGTACAGTCGTGGCCAAAAGTTTTGAGAATGACACAAATATTAATTTTCAGTCTGCTGCCTCAGTTTGTATGATGGCAATTTGCATATACTCCAGAATGTTATGAAGAGTGATCAGATGAATTGCAATTATTTGCCAAGTCCCTCTTTGCCATGCAAATGAACTGAATCCCAAAGAAACATATCCACTGCATTTCAGCCCTGCCACAAAAGGACCAGCTGACATCATGTCAGTAATTCTCTCGTTAACACAGGTGTGTGTGTTGACGAGGACAAGGCTGGAGATCACTCTGTCATGCTGATTGAGTTCGAATAACAGACTGGAAGCTTCAAAAAGGAGGGTGGTGCTTGGAATCATTGTTCTTCCTCTGTCAACCATGGTTACCTGCAAGGAAACACGTGCCGTCATCATTGCTTTGAACAAAAAGGGCTTCACAGGCAAGGATATTGCTGCCAGTAAGATTGTACCTAAATCAACCATTTATCAGATCATCAAGAACTTCAAGGAGAGCGGTTCAATTGTTGTGAAGAAGGCTTCAGGGCACCCAAGAAAGTCCAGCAAGCACCAGGACCGTCTCCTAAAGTTGATTCAGCTGCGGGATCGGGGTACCACCAGTACAGAGCTTGCACAGGAATGGTAGCAGGCAGGTGTGAGTGCATCTGCACGCACAGTGAAGTGAAGACTTTTGGAGGATGGCCTGGTGTCAAGAAGGGCAGCAAAGAAGCCACTTCTCTCCAGGAAAAACATCAGGGACAGACTGATATTCTGCAAAAGGTACAGGGATTGGACTGCTGAGGACTGGGGTAAAGTCATTTTCTCTGATGAATCCCCTTTCCGATTGTTTGGGGCATCCGGAAAAAAGCTTGTCCGGAGAAGACAAGGTGAGCGCTACCATCAGTCCTGTGTCATGCCAACAGTAAAGCATCCTGAGACCATTCATGTGTGGGGTTGCTTCTCAGCCAAGGGAGTGGGCTCACTCACAGTTTTGCCTAAGAACACAGCCATGAATAAAGAATGGTACCAATACATCCTCTGAGAGCAACTTCTCCCAACCATCCAGGAACAGTTTGGTGACGAGCAATGCCTTTTCCAGCATGATGGAGCACCTTGCCATAAGGCAAAATCAATAACTAAGTGGCTCGGGGAACAAAACATCGATATTTTGGGTCCATGACCAAGACACTCCCCAGACCTTAATCCCATTGAGAACTTGTGGTCAATCCTCAAGAGGCGGGTGGACAAACAAAACCCCACAAATTCTGACAAACTCCAAGCATTGATTATGCAAGAATGGGTTGCCATCAGTCAGGATGTGGCCCAGAAGTTAATTGACAGCATGCCAGGGCGGATTGCAGAGGTCTTGAAAAAGAAAGGGTCAACTGCAAATACTGACTCTTTGCATCAACTACATGTATTTGTCAATAAAAGCCTTCTGTAGATTCTGTATTAACAGCTGTTGTCTAGGTGACGGGATGGATGTAGATTCTGTATTAACAGCTGTTGTCTAGGTGACGGGATGGATGTAGATTCTGTATTAACAGCTGTTGTCTAGGTGACGGGATGGATGTAGATTCTGTATTAACAGCTGTTTTCTAGGTGACGGGATGGATGTAGATTCTGTATTAACAGGTGTTGTCTAGGTGACGGGATGGATGTAGATTCTGTATTATCAGCTGTTGTCTAGGTGACGGGATGGATGTAGATTCTGTATTAACTAACAGCTGTTGTCTAGGTGCACTATAGCCCTACCGCTGGCCAATCGGATGGCTCAGATGACCGTGTCTGCAGTAATGTAGCAGCATAAAGAAAGATACAGCAAAGAGCTGCTGTGGGATTTCAGAATGTTTAAAACCACGACTAGAGAGTGAGTTCATGTTTCAGTTCTTACTCAGCACTGTCAACACTTTGTATTCAACACTTTTATAATCCATAAAATGCACGTTCTTCCTATTTCCACTCAGTGCTACAACAAGCACTGCAGCAGTAATGACGAATGAGTAGGAAAGGTTATCTATATGCTTGCGTTGTTGTTTTCATTGGGTGTTTTTTTATATTTAAATGTATGCTCAGTCAGCCGTGCTTCACAAGTAATACAACAACGGATCTATTACCGGTGTGATCATATAGCATAACCTACCTCAAATTTTGAAATATAATTTTAAAAAATGGCCTGAACAACGATGGGCAGGGCATATCAAGCAAAGCCAATATGCGGAGATAATGTATTGGGCCTATAGCTCACTGCACAAACCTCATTGCTACAGTACTGTTTTTAATTGGTTAATGTTGCATAGGCTTCCGTTTTCTAAATCATGTAAAAGATAATAATCTGAGCGGTTGATCTCGGTTTGCATTTTGACTCAAAACGCCATCTTGACTCAGAAAAGGTTGGTGACCACTGTTCTAGAGTTTTCACTGTTCTAGAGTTTTCACTGTTCTAGAGTTTTCACTGTTCTAGAGTTTTCTCTGTTAACTCTAGCAATGTTTCCCTTTACTGTGGAAATTGTGATCGAATCAATGCAATATTAGCCACTTTCAATGCAACATAACGAAACAAAACGAACTATGCAAGAGATTTTGTTGTGGGCAGAACGCATCGGAGTAGGATTATATTGCATTGACATGCACGACTCAGCCCGTACTCTACACAGACCAGTGCCGTATAACCAATCAGAGCTGCAGTAGACCTATATGCAAATAGGCCATTGCTATGTATGGATCTGTGCCATTTACTTTGAACTGGACTGTGTTTACAGCATGAGCGGTCGTGATTAGATGAACTTGTTTTGAGATCAAAGCAAGAGCTACATGTAGCCATGTGTGTACATTTTGTTCATAGCCGTTGCTAGTTAGTGAGTTATTAGCCCAGTTATAAATAATGTAGTCAGCAATAGGGGAGTGACGGCTTCTTACAAGAGCACAAAACATGCTCTTGTAAGAAGAAAAAATAAGCAAGTCAGGTAAAAATATATTTTTTTGTCTTAAAGGGGCAGTGTTGTATTTTGAGACAGTCTTGAAGCTAAGTTACCAATAGATGGAGGGTAGCATAATTTGTCTAACCCGAAAGATGTGATCAAAGGTGTCAAAGTTATCTAGAATATTGACTCTAGCAGAGCTAGATGTGTAATGCCAGCAGTCTGCTGAATCTTTCACATCTGCGGCCCAACGATGGTACCGGACCTGAAATGATTGGCCGTTTTTTTTCGCGTTCTTTTAAAGCTAAAATCACTTATTTTAAAATCAATTTTCAAATGTTTTCAGAGCTAGCCCTCCTGATGTCGTTTGACCTCACATGAACTACAACAATGTCAGCTCCCGGCATCAGAATCAGCCTTGTGATGTCCTGTACTCGCGCTCCTGGGTAGAACAAGGTTTTTACCTTGGGAACCGAGATGTTTCTCACCATAGAGCTGCCTATGATGACAGCTGGTGATGTTGAATGGGCCGGTCTCTCAGGCAGCCTCACGGTCTGATGAGGCTGGGAGCTCAGAGGATCTGAACCCGAGGTAGAAGCCACCGGAGAAGGAGACAGAACCGAGGACGAAGACGCAGGTACCAACGGATCCGATCTTGAATGGGAAGCCCCCAAGGAAGAAGGCACCGGAACTTCTGGATCCAGGGCAGCAAAGCTGTTTCTGGTCTGTGTCAGATCTGGGCTCAACATCTCCATGGAGACCCCCCGTTGCCAGAGGACGCGTTCTTCGACTTCCACGGCGAGTGACGTTCCTCCATGGCTGGTTGGTTGGGTCGAGAACAGCTCCGTTCTCCAGGGAAGGGAGAGACCCCTTCGTGGATGGAACCCTGCTGAGCACCGGCCAGTTGGCTGTGGAGACCCGACACTGCAGCGAAACTTCCACCAGCGCGGCGTCCGGCTACTGATGTAAAATAAAAAGTATGCGGGCGTGGGTTCCCCAGTAGCTTGTGTAGGTTTGCTACTTGCTTGCTAAGAGTAGCCAATTCGCTCACGTAGTCCTCTGCAAGCAAGTAGTTGCTACATTTAAAGTCAGCGAGGTCCACATCGTCCCGGAACAAAGCAAAGTAAACACAGCTCCTGCAGCACTGGAAACGTTCAATAGCGGCCTCCATTTGAGAGGGCCGAGCCAGCTAGGCTAGCTGGGCTTTCACGTCTCTCCCCCTATGCGGAAACTGGCAGGATCCCAGGACAGATAGCAGCGCTCACAGCAATTTAGCCCAACAGAGGATCCAAAATAAATTACAAGTATATTAAAACTCTGTTAGCTTTTAAACCGAGGTCTTTAGTTTAGGTTTCAGCATTCAACAACAAACATACGTCTTGCTTTGATGACACGCTCTCCCTCATCTTTTATTTATTTCACCTTTATTTAACCAGGTATTTATATATTATATATATAACCCTAACCCTTTATTTATAACCAGGTAGGCCAGTTGAGAACAAGTCCTTTATTTAACCAGGTTGGCCAGTTAAGAACAAGTTCTCATTTACAACTGAGACCTGGCCAAGACTAAAGCAAAGCAGTGCGACACAAACAACAGAGTTACACATGGAATAAACAAACATACAGTCAGTAATACAATAGAAAAATCTATATGCAGTGTATGAAAATGTAGTAAGATTAGGGAGGTAAGGCAATAAATAGGCAATAGTAGTGAAATAATTACAATTTAGCATTAACACTGGAGTGATAGATGTGCAGAAGATGAATGTGCAAGTAGAGATACTGGGGTGCAAAGGAGCAAAAAAATAAATTACAATATGGGGATGAGGTGATGGGCTATTTACAGATGGGCTGTGTACAGGTGCAATGATCAGTAAGCTGCTCTGACAGCTGGTGCTTAAAGTTAGAGAGGGAGATATGAATCTCCAGCTTCAGTGACTTTTGCAATTCGTTCCAGTCATTGGCAGCAGAGAACTGGAAGGAAAGGCGGCCAAAGGAGGTGTTGGCTTTGGGGGTGACCAGTGAGATATACCTGCTAGAGCGCGTGCTACGGGTGGGTGCTGCTATGGTGACCAGTGAGCTGAGATAAGGTGGGGCTTTACCTAGCATAGACTTATAGATGACCTGGAGCCAGTGGGTTTGCGACGAATATGTAGCGAGGGCCAACCAACGAGAGCGTACAGGTCACAGTGGTGGGTAGTATATGGGGCTTTGGTGACGAAACGGATGGCACTGTGATAGACTGCATCCAATTTGCTGAGTAGTGTGTTGGAGGCTATTTTGTAAATGACATCGCCGAAGAAGTCGAGGATCGGTAAGATGGTCAGTTTTACGAGGGTATGTTTGGCAGCATGAGTGAAGGATGCTTTGTTGCGAAATAAGAAGCTGATTCTAGATTTAATTTTGGATTGGAGATGGTTAATGTGAGTCTGGAAGGAGAGTTTTACAGTCTAACCAGACACCCAGGTATTTGTAGTTGTCCACATATTCTACTGTCTGTCTGTCTAACTGGGACCAGAGACCAGAGGCTTGTTATTATGGAGGTATAGCGTGTGAAAACTGCACATTATGGGTGCATCCCAAATGGCACCCTATTCCCTATATAGTGCACTACTTTTGACCAGAGCCCTATGGGGAATAGGACTATATAGGGAATAGGGTGCCATTTTGCTACGCAGTGTCCGATAGCTCTCTATATCAAGGGCTTTACCGGCATCTAAACGCCCTCGTTCAAATGTTTTACCCATGAAGCTTTTTAATGAGTATAATTGATGAGGTCTTCCTATTGGAAGATGTTGCCTGTTTTCCACAGAGTAGGATAGAAAACAACACTGGAATCAGATGATTATTTTAGGGATACTATGGTGCATGTGCCTTTTGTGTGTCTTCATATGATTTTGTATTTTTTAATCATGTGTTGGTCATTGTTGCATGTCTTGTCATTGTAATTCGTTGACGATGCATGCTGGGATTAAAACAATTTCCCAAGTTGGACTTAATAAAAGTAATACTCTACTCTCTCTACTCTACAGACTAGCCTGACTTTCTCCTGAGCCTCTATGGAGCGCCGGATTCTCTTCTCTCTATCGCTCCTGGTCTACCTGTATTTGGAGGTGTCTGGAGCTAAAGCTGGGGCCCAGGACCAGAGAGCGCTGGCTGGCCAGGGGAGGAAGAGGAGAGGACCAGGGGAACCAGGGGGCCCGGAGTTGAACCAGCCCCAGCGAGGAGAGCTAGAATGGGGGAAGAGGAGGAAGGCAGGAGGGCCTGGGCAGGGGAGAGCCAGGGGGAACAGGGATAATCAGCGATCTCAAACCCCCCTGGGTCTGACGAGGCTGGGGAGCCTTCCAGCCAACGCCAGAGGAGACGATGGAGCGTCTATTTTCATTGAGTCATACAAGAGTGTTGACGAGAGACAGACTAACTACAATGTCATCCCGGGTTGGTTCACCACCACACCTCACTCTCTCTGTCTTCTCTCTCTCTCTCTCTCTCTCTCTCTCTCTCTCTCTCTCTCTCTCTCTCTCTCTCTCTCTCTGGCCCTCTCTCTCTCTCTGGCCCTCTCTCTCTCTCACTCTCTGGCCCTCTCTCACTCTCTGGTCCTCTCTCCCCCTCTTTAATTCTGGCCCTGTCTCTCTTTCTCTCTCTCCCTCTCTCTGGCTTTCTCTCTCTGGCCCTCCTCTTTTAATTCTCTCTCTCAATCATCATCAATGGAGGTGTCCAGGGCACCGACAGATTTAATGGAGGTGTCCAGGGCACCGACAGATTTAATGGAGGTGTCCAGGGCACCGACAGATTTAGTGGAGGTGTCCAGGGGCACCGACAGATTTAGTGGAGGTGTCCAGGGCACCGACAGATTTAGTGGAGGTGTCCAGGGCACCGACAGATTTAGTTGAGGTGTCCAGGGCACCGACAGATTTAGTGGAGGTGTCAAGGGCTTAAATCTCATTGATCAACATCTCTAACAAATATTACCCAACTTCCCATGTTGAAATTACATGGTGTGCCCAGTGGGTGGTTCTTCTACCATGACCTTTGAATTCCATCCTGGTCATGTCATGCATTTCAGGATGATTTCAGCCCCTCTGCCTCATCTCTCCCTCCAGGTATCTGCCCCGTCTCTCCCTCCAGGTATCAGCCCCGTCTCTCCCTCCAGGTATCAGCCCCGTATCTCCCTCCAGGTATCTGCCCTGTCTCTCCCTCCAGGTATCTGCCCCATCACTCCCTCCAGGTATCAGCCCCTCTGCCCCGTCTCTCCCTCCAGGTATCTGCCCCGTCTCTCCCTCCAGGTATCAGTCCCTCTGCCCCGTCTCTCCCTCCAGGTATCTGCCCCGTCTCTCCCTCCAGGTATCAGCCCCTCTGCCCCGTCTCTCCCTCCAGGTATCAGCCCCTCTGCCCCGTCTCTCCCTCCAGGTATCTGCCCCGTCTCTCCCTCCAGGTATCTGCCCCGTCTCTCCCTCCAGGTATCAACCCCTCTGCCCCTCCAGGTATCAGCCCCTCTGCCCCTCCAGGTATCAGCCCCTCTGCCCCGTCTCTCCCTCCAGGTATCTGCCCCGTCTCTCCCTCCAGGTATCAACCCCTCTGCCCCTCCAGGTATCAGCCCCTCTGCCCCGTCTCTCCCTCCAGGTATCAGCCCCTCTGCCCCGTCTCTCCCTCCAGGTATCAGCCCCTCTGCCCCGTCTCTCCCTCCGGGTATCAGCCCCTCTGCCCCGTCTCTGCCTCCAGGTATCAGCCCCGTCTCTCCCTCCCAGGTATCAGCCCCTCTACCCCGTCTCTCCCTCCAGAACTAAGGGCCAAAGTGTGTACCGGAGCATCACCATGTTTCTCTCTCCTCTCTTTGTCTCTCCCTCCAGGTATCAGCCCCGTCTCTCCCTCCCAGGTATCAGCCCCGTCTCTCCCTCCCAGGTATCAGCCCCGTCTCTCCCTCCCAGGTGTCAGCCCCGTCTCTCCCTCCCAGGTATCAGCCCCTCTACCCCGTCTCTCCCTCCAGAACTAAGGGCCAAAGTGTGTACCGGAGCATCACCATGTTTCTCTCTCCTCTCTTTGTCTCTCCCTCCAGGTATCAGCCCCGTCTCTCCCTCCCAGGTATCAGCCCCGTCTCTCCCTCCCAGGTATCAGCCCCGTCTCTCCCTCCCAGGTATCAGCCCCGTCTCTCCCTCCCAGGTGTCAGCCCCGTCTCTCCCTCCCAGGTATCAGCCCCTCTACCCCGTCTCTCCCTCCAGAACTAAGGGCCAAAGTGTGTACCGGAGCATCACCATGTTTCTCTCTCCTCTCTTTGTCTCTCCCTCCAGGTATCAGCCCCTCTACCCCGTCTCTCCCTCCAGAACTAAGGGCCAAAGTGTGTACCGGAGCATCACCATGTTTCTCTCTCCTCTCTTTGTCTCTCCCTCCAGGTATCAGCCCCGTCTCTCCCTCCCAGGTATCAGCCCCGTCTCTCCCTCCCAGGTATCAGCCCCGTCTCTCCCTCCCAGGTGTCAGCCCCGTCTCTCCCTCCCAGGTATCAGCCCCTCTACCCCGTCTCTCCCTCCAGAACTAAGGGCCAAAGTGTGTACCGGAGCATCACCTTGTTTCTCTCTCCTCTCTTTGTCTCTCACTTCTCCCCCTTCTGCTTCTTTCCCTCCAGCAGGTAAGAAGGGCATATGTATGCCAAGGCCTCAGCATGTTGGAGTCGTAGAGAAGGAAAGAGGTCTCAACATTTTCTATCTGTGCCATTATGGCATGTGTGACAGCATGGGCAGCTCCATTGAGGATATATTGAACCAGGTTTTTTTTGTCATGTATTTATTGTGACCACTAGATGGCAGGATATAGTTTAAAGCCATTTCCAAACTAGGCAAACCAATTAGAGTCAAATCAAATGTTATTTGTCATGCTTACTTACAGAAGACAATGCTCTCTGATCATTGGCTGACGCCTCCCAACCAATAGGAAGCCCTACCCAGTTAATACTTTAAAATGGTGGAAGCCCTCAATGGCAACACAGACAGAACAAGGAGCCAGATGTTTCAATGAATGTATAAATCTGAAACAGCTGGTTGAATTTTCCAGGAAGCCCAGTGGCCGGCAGTGGAGCGAGATGGAATTGGGCCGACATTCTGACGATTTTTCTCACAGTTTTCTGTTCCCAAAACTAGGATCTTTTACACACAAAGTGCACAAAGTTTTGTAGAATTGACCCTTTGCCAAAGTTTAAAAAAAATGGCATTGTTTACAAGGAGTTGAAAGGTGATGGCACACGTGCACTTCACAGAGAAGGCATTACTTAACCGACTTGATTGTTTTGCCCACTATGCTTCATTTGCTCCCACTGGAAACGACACGTATGAATTATCTTGGGTATAGTTATTAATATCTTTGATGGCAATGTTCATGCAAAAAAAAAAAAGGTTATTTCCAAGTAGAGATTACATTTACATTTTAGTCATTTAGCAGACGCTCTTATCCAGAGCGACTTACAGTAGTGAATGCATACATTTCTTTCCGTACTGGTCCCCCGTGGGAATCGAACCCACAACCCTGGCGTTGCAAACACCACGCTCTACCAACTGAGCCACACGAGATCTCTATACATTTCTATGGTTGGAGCAGGCCGCCGGTCCCCCAAGCCATGTGTCACCTAGCATCTCCTAACAAACCTGCCCTTCCCCATCTCTCCCGCAGGTAAAAAAGGCCAGTGTGTGTACCAGGGCATCACCATGTTTGAGCAGGCCGTCTGGTCCCCCAAGCCGTGTGTTACCTGTCTGTGTAGCGGAGGGCAGGTGCTGTGTGACGAGGTCACATGTCCTCCTCTACGATGTCACTTCCCCTACACCCCGCCTGGCGAGTGCTGCCCTGTCTGCATGGACACAGGTAGGTGATGTTTGTCTTAATGATGTGATTGTGTTAAAGGGTATCATTATCTAGCTTAACTTAGCTTAAAGGTCCAATGCAGTTATTTTTTTTCAATCTCAATATCCAATCATTTGTAGGTAACAATTAAGTACCTCACTGTGATTTATTTTTGACTTTTTAATTTAAAAACAATAAAAATTGCTTCTTCGCAAAGAACAATTTCTCAAGCAAGAATTTTGCTACGACTTTCTGAGTGGGAAAACTGAAAAGTTATTTTTATTTATTTAACTAGGCAAGTCAGTTTTGTAAATAAGAATTTGTTCCTATCTGTTATTGGCACTTCCTTTCTTATTGGTTTATTAACTAATTTACCACCTGGTGATTTAACCAGACAGGACAAAACACCAGACAGGTCAAAACACCAGACAGGCCAAAACACCAGACAGGCCAAAACACTGGACATTTGCACTGACTCTCTGCACCTTAGTACACATGCATAGACACACACACACATACACACACATACACACACATACACACACACACACACACACACACACACACACACACACACACACACACACACACACACACACACACACACACACACACACTCACACTCACACTCAATGCTACACACGTCACAACTGCTGCGACCAGACTCTTATTAAACTGCTCAGTTTATACACAACCCCCCCCTTCTCCAATACATGTGTAAATATTGTTCTATAAATGCTGCTGATGCTATAATATTTATTCTGTTCTACTGACATTTTATTTTATTCTTCTTCTTTTTGTTTCTTATTGTTGTTGCATTGTCAAGATGGAACCTCCCAGTAAGCATTTCATTGGACGATGCATAATATGCGTATCCCGTACACATGACTAATTAAAACACAGGATAATCCGTTTTTTTGACTGCACTGGGCCTTTAACTATGGTCGTTCTGCACTGGGCCTTTAACTATGGTAGTTCTGTCTTCACTGACCTTGTCCTATCATCAGATTGGAAATGTCCTATCATCAGATTGGAAATGTCTTCACTGACCTTGTCCTATCATCAGATTGGAAATGTCTTCACTGACCTTGTCCTATCATCAGCATCAGGCACAGATCTTACAAAGAACTCATGTGAAATAGCAGTTAATACCTTTTTAAATGATAATTGACGGAGACATGAATTCTCACTGGGCCATTTCTGATTCCCTCTTTCCCCTCTCTCCGTCCTCCTCTCTAACACTCTGTGGTTCTGATTGGCTGGGCCAGCTTCCCGTGGTGATGACCTTGACTTCTCTGGCGATTCCCCAGTAGCCAACGACCCTGACTCTGTGGCCCCTGACCTTGACCCAATCCTTGACCCCGTGGTGACCCGCACCAAGGCCGAGATCGAGCTCCTGAATAGAGAGGAGGAGGAGGAGGAGGAGCGTCTCCTCAAGAAGGAAAAGAGGAGGAAGAAACAGAAGGAGGAGGCGGAGAGACAGCGGAGGAGGCAGGAGGAGAAGAGGCGGCGGCAGGAGGAGAGGCTGCGAATGGAGAAGGAAGAGAGGAGGCAGGAGGAGGCAAGGAGACTAAAGGAGGAGGTGGCCATGAAGGAGCGGGAGAGGAAGCTGGAGGAGGAGAGGAGAAGACATGAGGAGGAACTGAAGGAGAAACTGAGGGAACTAGCAGAGCTGGAAGAGGAGGAGGAGGAAGAAGAAGAGGAGGAAGAGGAGATGGAGTGGCTGCTGAGAGGAGACGTTTTCCAGATGTTTCCAGACGAGCCGACCGAAGAGGACCTCCTTCCTCCTCCCCTGGCTAAGCCCACTGACAGAGAAGAGGAGGATGGAAAAGGAGTGGTGGTACGTAGACCTGGGATCACCCTCCCGCTAGGCTGTGATATTTCTGATGTCACTGTGACGTGTGAGAACGCTAAACTGACCAACTTCCCTCCTCTCAACATCCCTGAGCTCAAGTCCCTAAGTCTGGAGGGTAAGTCTGTGTATGTTACCCTTCCCTGAACGCTGTTACAGGCATAGACCATACAGTAAGGCATTATAGGTCATCAACTTCTATTTAGTCTCTGAAAAATGTTGTGGTTTTAAAACTGAGTTGTTTCCCAAAATATTACATAAAGTTATAAAGTTGCGACTTGAAAGTCGCTTGTTATTTACCTACTGCCTCAGACCACTCGTAGAACCTCTGAGTGTGTTGTTGGACGAACCTCTGTGTTGTTGGATGAACCTCTGTGTTGTTGGATGAACCTCTGTGTTGTTGGATGAACCTCTGTGTTGTTGGATGAACCTCTGTGTTGTTGGATGAACCTCTGTGTTGTTGGATGAACCTCTAAGTGTGTTGTTGGATGAACCTCTGTGTGTTGTTGGATGAACCTCTGTGTTGTTGGATGAACCTCTGTGTTGTTGGATGAACCTCTGTGTTGTTGGATGAACCTCTGTGTTGTTGGATGAACCTCTGTGTTGTTGGATGAACCTCTGTGTTGTTGGACGAACCTCTGTGTTGTTGGACGAACCTCTGTGTTGTTGGATGAACCTCTGTGTTGTTGGACGAACCTCTGTGTTGTTGGACGAACCTCTGTGTTGTTGGACGAACCTCTGTGTTGTTGGACGAACCTCTGTGTTGTTGGACGAACCTCTGTTGTTGGACGAACCTCTGTGTTGTTGGACGAACCTCTGTGTTGTTGGACGAACCTCTGTGTTGTTGGACGAACCTCTGTGTTGTTGGACGAACCTCTGTGTTGTTGGACGAACCTCTGTTGTTGGACGAACCTCTGTGTTGTTGGATGAACCTCTGTGTTGTTGGATGAACCTCTGTGTTGTTGGATGAACCTCTAAGTGTGTCGCTAGTGGCTTTTTTTTACCCTTCCGTGTCGTTTTATACACAGAAGACCTCTGCTAAACATACACTACATGACCAATAGTATGTGGACACCTTCTTATTGAATATCTCATTACAAAATCATGGGCTTTAATATGGAGTTGGTCCCCCCTTTACTGCTATAACAGCCTCCACTCTTCTGGGAAGTCATTAATATGGAGTTGGTCCCCCCCTTTGCTGCTATAACAACCTCCACTCTTCTGGGAAGTCATTAATATGGAGTTGGTCCCCCCTTTGCTGCTATAACAGCCTCCACTCTTCTGGGAAGTCATTAATATGGAGTTGGTCCCCCCCTTTACTGCGGTAACAGCCTCCACTCTTCTGGGAAGTCATTAATATGGAGTTGGTCCCCCCCTTTGCTGCTATAACAGCCTCCACTCTTCTGGGAAGTCATTAATATGGAGTTGGTCCCCCCCTTTGCTGCTATAACAGCCTCCACTCTTCTGGGAAGTCATTAATATGGAGTTGGTCCCCCCTTTGCTGCTATAACAGCCTCCACTCTTCTGGGAAGTCATTAATATGGAGTTGGTCCCCCCCTTTACTGCTGTAACAGCCTCCACTCTTCTGGGAAGTCATTAATATGGAGTTGGTCCCCCCCTTTGCTGCTATAACAGCCTCCACTCTTCTGGGAAGTCATTAATATGGAGTTGGTCCCCCCCTTTGCTGCTATAACAGCTCCACTCTTCTGGGAAGTCATTAATTGGAGTTGGTCCCCCCCTTTGCTGCTATAACAGCCTCCACTCTTCTGGGAAGTCATTAATATGGAGTTGGTCCCCCCTTTGCTGCTATAACAGCCTCCACTCTTCTGGGAAGTCATTAATATGGATTGTCCTTTGCTGCAAACTCCACTCTTCTGGGAAGTCATTAATATGGAGTTGGTCCCCCCCTTTACTGCTATAACAGCCTCCACTCTTCTGGGAAGTCATTAATATGGAGTTGGTCCCCCCCTTTGCTGCTATAACAGCGTCCACTCTTCAGGGAAGTCATTAATATGGAGTTGGTCCCCCCCTTTACTGCTATACCAGCTTCCAGTCTTCTGGGAAGGCTTTCCACTAGATGTTGGAACATTGCTGCAGGGATTTGCTTCCATTCAGCCACAAGAGGATTAGTGAGGTCAGGCACTGATGTTGGGTGATAAGGCCTGCAGTCGGTGTTCCAATTCATCCCAAAGGTGTTCGATGAGGTCGAGATCAGGACTCTGTGCAGGCCAATCAATTTCGGGGGCATTGTCATGCTGAAACAGGAAAGGGCATTCCCCACACTTTTGCCGCACAGACTCGTCTAGAATGTCATTGTATGCTATAGCGTTAATATTTGCCTTCATTGGAACTAAGGGGCCCGAACCATAAAAAAAGAGCCCAAGACCATTATTCCTCCTCCACCGAACTATAGTGCTTCCTGCATTCTCTTGGCACCTGCCAAACCCAGATTAGTCCATCGGACTGCCAGATGGTGAAGTGTGAATTATCACTCTAGAGGACGCGTTTCCACTGCTCCAGAGTCCAATAGCGGCAAGCTTTACACCACTCCAGCCGACGCTTGGCATTGCATATGGTGATTTTAGGCTTGTGTGTGGCTGCTCAGCCATAGAAAACCATTTCATGATGCTCCCTACTAACAGTTCTTGTGTGACGTTGCTTCGAGGAAGTTTGGAACTCGGAAGTGAGTGGCCCCGGTGCACAACTGAGCAATAGGACAAGTACATTAGAGTGTCTAGTTTGAGGAACAGACTCCTCACAAATCCTCAGCTGGCAGCTTCATTAAATAGTACCCGCAAAACACCAGTCTCAACATCAACAGTGAAGAGGCGACTCCGGGGTGCTGGCCTTCTAGGCAGAGTTCCTCTGTCCAGTGTCTGTGTTCTTTTGCACATCATAATCTTTTATTTTAATTGGCCAGTCTGAGATATGGCTTTTTCTTTGCAACTGCATAGTGACTAGTGATCCATTTATTAAAGTGGCCAGCTATTGGGTCTCAATGTAGGCAGCAGCATCTCTGAGTTAATGATAGCTGTTTAGCAGTCTGATGGCCTTGAGATAGAAGCTGTTTCTCAGTCTCTCGGTCCCAGATTTGATGCACCTGTACTGACCTCGCCTTCTGGATGGTAGCGGCGTGAACAGGCAGTGGCTCGGGTGGTTGTTGTCTGATCTTTTTGCCTTCCTGTGACATTGGGTGCGGTAGGTGTCATGGAGGGCAGAAAGTTTGCCCCCGGTGATGTTTTGTGCAGACTACACCACCCTCTGGAGAGCCTTGCGGTTGAGGGCTGTGCAGTTGCCGTACCAGGCTGTGATATAGCCCGACAGGATGCTCTTGATTTTGCTTCTGTAGAAGTTTGTCAGGGTTTTGGGTGACAAGACACATTTATTCAGCCTCCTGAGGTTGAACAGGCGCTGTTGCGCCTTCTTCACCACACTGTCTGTGTGGGTGGACCTTTTCAGTTTTGTCAGTGATGTGTACTCTGAGGAACTTAACTTTCCACCTTCTCCGCCGCGGTCCCTTCGATGTGGATAGGTGGGTGCTCCCTCTGCTGTTTCCTGAAGTCCACGATCATCTCCTTTGTTTTGTTGACGTTGAGTGAGAGGTTGTTTTCCTGACGCCACACTCTGAGGGCCCTCACCTCCTCCCTGTAGGCTCTCGTCGTTGTTGGTAATCAAGCCCACTACTGTTGTGTCATCTGCAAAACTTGATGATTGAGTTGGAGGCATGCATGGCCACGCAGTCGTTGGTGAACAGGGAGTACAGGAGGGGGCTGAGCACGCACCCTTGTGGGGCCCCAGTGTTGAGTGTCAGCGAAGTGGAGATGGTGTTTCCTACCTTCACCACATGGGGGGCGGCCCGTCAGAAAGTCCAGGACCCAGCTGCACGGGTTGAGACCCAGGGCCTCCAGCTTGATGATGAGCTTGGAGGGTACTATGGTGTTGAATGCTGAGCTGTAGTCAATGAAAAGCTTTCTTACATAGGTATCCCTTTTGTCCAGATGGAATAGGGTAGTGTGATGGCGAATTCATCGTCTGTGTACTTGTTTGGGCGGTATGCAAACTGAAGTGGGTCTAGGGTGTCAGGTAGGGTGGAGGTGATATGATCCTTGACTAGTCAAAGCAGTTCATGATGACAACTGAGTGCTACATTTTTTTTTAACATTTTACATTTTGCTATGGGACGGTAGTCATTTAGTTCAGTTATCTTTACCTTCTTGGGTACAAGAACAATGGTAGCCATCTTGAAGCATTTTGGGACAACAGACTGGGATATGGAGCGATTGAATATGTCCGTAAACACACCAGCCAGCTGGTCTGCGCATGACCTGAGGACGTGGCTAGGCATGCCGTCTGGGCTAGCAGCCTTGCAAGGGTTTTACTCACGTCGGCCACAGAGAAGGAGAGGGGTGGGGCGTGGTTATTGTTAGCGGGCTGCGACAGTGGCACTGTATAATCCTCAAAGCGTGCAAAGAAGGTGTTTAGTTTGTCTGGAAGGAATATGTCGGGTGTCTGTGACGTGGCTGGTTTTCTTTTTGTAGTCCGTGATTGTTTGTAGACCCTGCCACATACGTCTCGTGTCTGAGCCGTTGAATTGCGACTCCACTTTGTCCCTGTACTGGCATTTCGCTTGTTTGATTGCCTTGCGGAGGGAATAACTACACTGTTCATATTCAGCCATATTTCCAGACCTCTTTCCATGGTTAGATGCATTGGTTTGCGCTTTCAGTTTTGCGCGAATGATGCCATCCATCCACAGGGTAGATTTGATTAGTCACAGTGGGTACAAGATCTCTAATGGACTTTATAAACTCACGGAGTCAGCGTATAGATCAATGTCATTCTTAGAAGCTGACCGGAACATATTCCAGTTCGCATGATCAAAACAATCTTGAAGCGTGGCATCAGATTGGTCAGACCAGTGTTCAATGGTTCTCTTCACTGGTTCATCCTGCTTGAGTTTCTGCCTATAGGACGGTAGGAGCAAGATGGCGTCGTGGTCGGATTTGCCGAAGGGAGGGCGGAGGAGGGCTTTGTATGCATCGCTGAAGTAAGAGTAGCAGTGGTCAAGTGTATTACCCCTGCGCGTAGTGTAATCAATGTGCTGATAGAATTTAGGTTGCCTTGTTCTCAAATTTGCTTTGTTAAAATCCCCAGCTTCAATAAATGCAGCCTCAGGATATATGGTTTCCAGTTTACAGAGTCCAGTGAAGTTCCTTGAGGGCCGTCTTGGTGTCTGCTTGAAGGGGGATGTACACAGCAGTGAATATAACAGGCGAGAATTCTCTTTGTAGGTAAAATGGCCGGCATTTGATTGTATGGAATTCTAGGTCGGGTGAGCAGAAGGACATGAGTTCTGTATGTTATGATTAAACCATGAGTCTTTAATCATGAAGCATACGCCCTTCCTCTTCCCAGAGAGGTGTTTATCTCTGTCAGCACGATTCACGGAGAAGCCCGGTGGCTGAACCGATTCCGACAACATATTGCGAGAGAGCCATGTTTCCATGAAACAGAGCATATTACAGTCTCTGATGTCTCTCTGGAAGGAAACCCTTGCTCGCATTTCGTCTACCTTGATGTCAAGAGACTGGACATTGGCGAGTAGTATACTCGGGAGCGGTGGGCGATGTGCACGTCTACGGAGCCTGACCAGGAGGCCGCTCTGTCTGCGGCGCCGTTGTTTTGGGTCTGCTACAGGTATTAGGTCCAATGTCCAGGGTGGTGGTCCGAACAGAGGATCCACTTTGGGAAAGTCGTATTCCTGGTCGTAATGTCGGTAAGTTGACGTCGCTCTTATATCCAATAGTTCTTCCCGGTTGTATTTAATAACACTTACGATTTCCTGGGGTAATAATGTCAGAAATAATCCATAAAGTAACTAAATATTGCATAGTTTCCTAAGAACTCGAAGCGAGGTGGCCATCTTGCATATGGAGATTGCATGGCTGTATGCACAATTTTATACACCTGTCAGCAACGGGTGTGGCTGAAATAGCCGAATCCACTAATTTTAAGGGGTTTCCACATACTTTTGTATATATAGTGTCATTCATTTACTCATTGTGACACACTGAGGATCCAAACTCAGTTTTAGACCAGACTGACTCCTATTTTCACTTTGTAGTCAATTTTTAGGGGGCAGTCGCTCTTTAAGGTCTTGTTGAGCAGCTAATTAGTATAATCAGTGTTAAATTGGGACTGAAACCCCACAGGACTGTAGATCTCCAGGGAGAAGGTTGGACTGAAAACCCACAGGACTGTAGATCTCCAGGGAGAAGGTTGGACTGAAAACTCACAGGACTGTAGATCTCCAGGGAGAGGATTGGACTGAAAACTCACAGGACAGTAGATCTCCAGGGAGAGGATTGGACTGAAAACTCACAGGACTGTAGATCTCCAGGGAGAGGATTGGACTGAAAACTCACAGGACAGTAGATCTCCAGGGAGAGGATTGGACAACCCTGATCTAGACTATCTAAGCATTGAGGATAATAATGTGAATGTTTCTGAACCATCAGGTAACTCCATCACAACTATCCCAGTGGGGGCGTTCAACGGCATCCCCAACCTGGAGTCGATCAACCTGGGAAAGAACAAGTTGACAACTGCTGGCATCGCCCCACACACCTTCAAAGTAAGAATCTTTCTTTCAAAATAAGAGTGCTTCACAAGCAGTTCCACACGTCTTGAAAGTAAGAATCATTCCTTCAAAATAAGAGTGCTTCACAAGCAGTTCCACACGTCTTGAAAGTAAGAGTCTCACCTTCATAATACAATAGTCTTTCTCTTTCGGCATCAGCCCGCACGCTTTCAAAGTAAGAGTCACACCGGCTGCATCAATGCTAGGTATGTTAATAGCACCACCCTCGATCGCATGGTGCTACAGAGGGTGGTGCGGACCGCGCAGTACATCACTGGAACCGCGCTCCCTGCCATCCAGGACATCAATATCAGGCTGTGTGAAGGCCTGGAAAATAATTAATAACTCCAAACCACCCAAGCCATAGACTGTTCTCTCTGCTTCCACACGGCAAGTGGTACCAGTTTATCAAGTCTGACACCAACAGGCTCCTGAACAGCTTCTATCCCCAATCCCTATCCCCTAAATAAATAACAAAATGGCTTCTATCCCCATCCCTATCCGCTAAATAGATAACAAAATGGCTTCTATCCCCATCCCTATCCCCTAAATAGATCAAATCAAATGTATTTATATAGCCCTTCGTACATCAGCTGATATCTCAAAGTGCTGTACAGAAACCCAGCCTAAAACCCCAAACAGCAAGCAATGCATGCGAAAGAAGCACGGTGGCTAGGAAAAACTCCCTAGGAAAAACTCCCTAGAAAGGCCAAAAACCTAGGAAGAAACCTAGAGAGGAACCAGGCTATGAGGGGTGGCCAGTCCTCTTCTGGCTGTGCAGGGTGGATATTATAACAGAACATGGTCAAGATGTTAAAATGTTCATAAATGACCAGCATGGTCAAATAATAATAATCATAGTAGTTGTCGAGGGTGCAACAAGCACGTCCGGTGAACAGGTCAGGGTTCCATAGCCGCAGGCAGAACAGTTGAAACTGGAGCAGCAGCACGGCCAGGTGGACTGGGGACAGCAAGGAGTCATCATACCAGGTAGTCCTGAGGCATGGTCCTAGGGCTCAGGTCCTCCGAGAGAAAGAGAGAAAGAGAGAAAGAGAGAATTAGAGAGAGCATATTTAAATTCACACAGGACACCGGATAAGACAAGAGAAGATAACAAAATGGCTTCTATCCCCATCCCTATCCCCTAAATAGATAACAAAATGGCTTCTATCCCCATCCCTATCCGCTAAATAGATAACAAAATGGCTTCTATCCCCATCCCTATCCGCTAAATAGATAACAAAATGGCTTCTATCCCCATCCCTATCCGTTAAATAGATAACAAAATGGCTTCTATCCCCATCCCTATCTGCTAAATAGATAACAAAATGGCTTCTATCCCCATCCCTATCTGCTAAATAGATAACAAATTGGCTTCTATCCCCATCCCTATCCGCTAAATAGATAACAAA
The DNA here is from genome assembly GCF_905237065.1 of Salmo salar. Classification (NCBI taxonomy): domain Eukaryota; kingdom Metazoa; phylum Chordata; class Actinopteri; order Salmoniformes; family Salmonidae; genus Salmo; species Salmo salar. The sequence continues at coordinate 99,280,463 of NC_059453.1, forward strand.
TTGGCTTCTATCCCCATCCCTATCTGCTAAATAGATAACAAAATGGCTACCTGGACTATTTGCATTGACCCCCTTATTTTATTACTATTTATTCATATGTTTTGCACTGACTCTCTTGAACTGACTCACTCACTGGACTCTAACCACACACACACATACAACACTGACTCTACAATACACATACACAAAACACACGTATTGACGCCAGACACGCAAACACTGCTGCTACTCTTTGTTTATTATCCAAGTCATTTTATCTACATGTACATACTGTATTCAGGACAAAAAGTAAATTGCTTTTGCCACATTTTTTTGCATTGGTACCTTGTTGCAAGTAGGACGCATGTTTTGGAATATTTTTATTCTGTACAGGCTTCCTTCTTTTCACTCGGTTATTTAGGTTAGTATTGTGGAGTAACTACAATGTTGTTGATCCATCATCATTTTTCTCCTATCACTGCCATTAAACTCTGTTTAAGTCACCATTAGACTCATGGGGAAATCCCTGAGTAGTTTCCTTCCTCTCTGGCAACTGAGTTAGGAAGGACACATGTATCTAGTGACTGGGTGTGTTGATAATAACTTCACCATGCTCAAATGGATTTTCAATGTCTGCTTTTTGTATTTTTACCCATCTACCAATCTGTGCTCTTCTTTGCGAGGCATTGGAAAACCTCCCTGGTCTTTGTGGTCGAATCTGTTTTTTTAAATATACTGCTCGACTGAGGGACCTTACAGATAATTGTATGTCTGGGTACAGAGATGAGGTAGTCATTCATTTAAAAAACATATTAAACACTATTCAACGTATTATGGGACTTGTTCAGCAACATTTTTACTCCTGAACTTATTTAGGTTTGCCATAACAAAAGGGTTGAATGCTTATTGACTCAAGACATTTAATCTTTTCAGTTTTTATTAATTAGTGCAATTTCAAAAAACACTCCGTTTTCACATTATGGGTATTGTGTGTAGGCCAGTGACAATTATTTTTATCAATTTTAAATTCATGATTTAACATTTTAACAATGTTTTGTATGCTAAACATTTTTGGGAAGATTATATTATTTTATACTAATATACTTGCTCAGAGAAATATTTTGTTAAAGTGTATATATATATTTTTTTATAGACCGGTCAAATTATTGGATCTCCTGTTTTTCTACAGCATACTCCAGCACCCTGCCCTTACGAGGATCACAACACAGCCTTTTTCTAAAATGTTTTATGAGATTGGAAAAGACATTAGGAGGGATCTTTAGACCACTCCTCCATACAGAATCTTTCCAGATCCTTAATATCCTTTGTCTGCTCTTATGGACTGCCCTATTCAAACTACTGAAGGTCAATGTGATTCACATCCGGAGACTGTTGATTTTGTGGTCATTTAAATATTTCCTTGTGGATTCTGATGTGTGCTTAAGGTTATTATCTTGCTGGAAGATCCACTTGTGGCCAAGTTTCATCCTCCTGGCAGAGGCAACCAGGTTTTTGGCTCTGTTTTAATCCAAGCGCCGTTTAGGGATATGTTTTTCTTCTCTATTTCCAAGGTCCCTTAAGGTGAGAATCTAGAGACAGTCAGGACTTTTCTATAATAAAAATAAAGCTTGATTATGTTAACAAGAAACTCCCTATCGTGACAGGAGTGCCAACATCAACAGTTGTCTTTCCAAACCCCTGCCACTCACTGCTACGGGCCAAGCACTCCCACCTAAAGTATTTCAAAGAAAATAAATAGGCCTGCTATTTCAATCCAGGTCTGATACTGAGTAGTTTACATTCAAATGTACAATATTTCAATTTATTTAACTGTTTCCACTTTGACAGAATGACAGATTATTATGATTACATGTCAATGATACATGTTTATTGGTCTACTTTATTAGCCAATACTATTACATGTCAATGATACAACATGTTTATTGAAGGATCGGAACCCTTTTTTTCCAATTTTCGCCTGAAATGACATACCCAAATCTAACTGCCTGTAGCTCAGGACCTGAAGCAAGGATATGCATATTCTTAATACCATTTGAAAGGAAACACTTTGAAGTTTGTGGAAATGTGAAATGAATGTATGAGAATATAACACAATAGATCTGGTAAAAGATAATACAAAGAAAAAAAACTATGCCTTGTGTTATATTTTTTCTGTACCATTTTTGAAATGCAAGAGAAAGGCCATAATGTATTATTCCAGCCCAGGTGCAATTTAGACTTCGGCCACTAGAAGGCAGCAGTGTGTGTGCAAAGTTTTCAACTGATCCAATGAACCATTGCATTTCTGTTCAACATGTTGTATCAAGTCTGCCCAAAGGTGCATAGTTGGTTTATTAATGCATTTATGAGTTCATAACTGTGCACTCTCCTCAAACAATAGCATGGTATTATTTCACTGTAACAGCTACTGTAAATTGGACAGTGCAGTTAGATTAACAAGAATGTAAGCTTTCTGCCCAGATATGTCTATGTCCTAGGAAATGTTCTTGTACGTAACAACGTCATGCTAACCACATTAGCGCACGTTAGCTCAACCGTCCCATGTCAACGAAACAAGGGACTTTCGCAACACCCCAGCGCGCGCATACACACACGTTGTTAATGTTTGTTGTTGTTAAGGGCCTGAAGTACCTGAGCCGTCTTTACCTGGACAACAACCTCCTAGAGAAGGTCCTACCAGACTTCCCATCAACACTACAGGAGCTGAAGATCAACGAGAATCACCTCAAAGGGATCGAAGAGAACAGCTTCCAAGGTAATACAAAGAAATAACTAATCTGCTTTCCGCTACTTACTTATAAGGCTTCAATCTAAAATACTTTGACAACAGAAACATACATAATTGTTATTGGAAGAGTATGAAACTATAAACAAACTCATGGAGACGGTTTGACTTTGATAGGAACATATTTTAATTTCTGTGTAATTTCTCGAAGGTCTGAGCGACCTGTTGACCTTGGAGTTGGAGGGGAATCTCCTGAGTGAAGGGAACGTGGATCCTCTAGCTTTCAGACCCCTCTCCCAGCTCTCCTACCTCCGTCTGGGCAGAAACCACTTCAGGACCATCCCCCAGGGCTTGCCCCCATCTCTACTGGTGAGCTTTTATACATTTTATGGAAATTCCTTGGATAAATCTAAGGTACATTTTGTAGTTCCTCAAGGCTCTGTTCTTGACCACTACGTTTCTTTTGCTACCTCGCTGTAATTTCGATGAAACATGGTGAAGCAACTGCAGCCTTTTTTTTCTTGATTTAAAAAGTCTTATCCAAGACTCGCTCTCATGCTCTGGTTAAAGGCAAGGCGCCATGTCTGTCCAGGAAGGAGTGGCTCTTTCTCCTTAAAACTACCACTGAGGTCTACCTGTGGGGGAAACGATGTGAACAAACATACAAACGATGGCTAACCCAAACAGTCAGGCTGACCACAGACATGGAGGCCTGCTTCAATTAACATCCAGTATAACATGTTCAATAACAACAGCTATGTATGTTGTGTATACACTAGAGGAACGAAGGGTCTCAACAGAGCGTCTCTCCCAGAGGAACAAAAGGTTTCATCAGAGCATCTCTCCCAGAGGAACGAAGGGTTTCAACAGAGCATCTCTCCTAGAGGAACGAAGGGTTTCAACAGAGCATCTCTCCTAGAGGAACGAAGGGTTTCAACAGAGCATCTCTCCTAGAGGAACGAAGGGTTTCAACAGAGCATCTCTCTCAGAGGAACGAAGGGTCTCATCAGAGCATCTCTCCAAGAGGAACGAGGGGTCTCATCAGAGCATCTCTCCTAGAGGAACGAGGGGTCTCATCAGAGCATCTCTCTCAGAGGAACGAGGGGTCTCATCAGAGCATCTCTCCTAGAGGAACGAGGGGTCTCATCAGAGCATCTCTCCTAGAGGAACGAGGGGTCTCATCAGAGCATCTCTCCTAGAGGAACGAGGGGTCTCATCAGAGCATCTCTCCTAGAGGAACGAGGGGTCTCATCAGAGCATCTCTCCTAGAGGAACGAAGGGTCTCCACAGAGCGTCTCTCCCAGAGGAACGAAGGGTCTCAAAAGAGCATCTCCATTCTTCATTGTATCATTCTGTTTCTTTGCAGGAGGTTTATCTTGAGAACAACCTAATAGAAGAGATATCTGACTCTGTCTTCAACCAAACCACTAACCTGAACGTGATCTCACTGAGACACAACAGACTGGATGAGTCCAGGATTGCACCTCTAGCATGGATCAATCACAAGTAAGAAAACAGCAATATTTCACAAGGCTTCTTTTTCTTATCAATAAATCTTACAGGGAATAACATTCTTGTCTCTTTCACGTGTTTGCGCTCTCTCTCTCTCACACACACACACACACACACACACACACACACACACACACACACACACACACACACACACACACACACACACACACACACACACCATCCATCCATCAGGAACCTGGAGTCCATTGACCTGTCCTACAACCGTCTGTACCTAGTCCCATCCTACCTGCCCAGAGCTCTGGTTCACCTGGTCTTGGTAGGGAACCAGATCGAGAGGATCCCAGGTATTTACCGTCGAGGACAAGTGTTTTAATTAATACTTATTAAGTGCTATACTCTGGGAATACAATGTTCATTTTGTTCTTTGTTTTTAAAAATCAGGGTTTGTGTTTGCCCACATGGAGCCGGGGATAGAGTACCTGTACCTGTCCTACAACAAGCTGGATGGGGATGGAGTGGAGCCACAGTCCTTCTTGGGTACCTATACCTCCATGACAGAGCTGTGTTTAGACCACAACCAGCTGATAACGGTTCCCCCTGGTATCAACCAGATGAGCACTCTGCACTTCCTCCGCCTCAATAACAACAAAATTAGGTGATTGGATTGTTTACTGTACATTGATGTAAATATTTATAGATGCAACATTTCACCATGTGCTATTTCAATAGGTACACTAGCTACAGTACACTGACTGCAGTAAAAACAAACTAAAGTTATTTATCCCAAGATGATGAAGTAACGAAATTCAAGTGATTGATCATTGGGCTGTAATAACCAAGCGGTAGGGCTGTAATAACCAAGCGGCAGGGCTGTAATAACCAAGTGGCAGGGCTGTAATAACCAAGTGGCAGGGCTGTAATAACCATGTGGCAGGGCTGTAATAACCATGGGGCAGGGCTGTAATAACCAAGCGGTAGGGCTGTAATAACCAAGTGGCAGGGCTGTAATAACCAAGCGGCAGGGCTGTAATAACCATGTGGCAGGGCTGTAATAACCAAGTGGCAGGGCTGTAATAACCAAGTGGCAGGGCTGTAATAACCAAGTGGCAGGGCTGTAATAACCAAGCGGCAGGGCTGTAATAACCAAGTGGCAGGGCTGTAATAACCATGTGGCAGGGCTGTAATAACCAAGTGGCAGGGCTGTAATAACCATGTGGCAGGGCTGTAATAACCAAGTGGCAGGGCTGTAATAACCAAGTGGCAGGGCTGTAATAACCAAGCGGCAGGGCTGTAATAACCAAGCGGCAGGGCTGTAATAACCAAGCGGCAGGGCTGTAATAACCAAGTGGCAGGGCTGTAATAACCAAGTGGCAGGGCTGTAATAACCAAGCGGCAAGGCTGTAATAACCAAGTGGCAGGGCTGTAATAACCAAGTGGCAGGGCTGTAATAACCAAGTGGCAGGGCTGTAATAACCAAGTGGCAGGGCTGTAATAACCAAGCGGCAGGGCTGTAATAACCAAGTGGCAGGGCTGTAATAACCAAGTGGCAGGGCTGTAATAACCATGTGGCAGGGCTGTAATAACCAAGTGGCAAGGCTGTAATAACCATGTGGCAGGGCTGTAATAACCAAGTGGCAGGGCTGTAATAACCAAGTGGCAGGGCTGTAATAACCAAGCGGCAGGGCTGTAATAACCAAGTGGCAGGGCTGTAATAACCAAGTGGCAGGGCTGTAATAACCAAGTGGCAGGGCTGTAATAACCAAGCGGCAGGGTTGTAATAACCAAGTGGCAGGGCTGTAATAACCAAGTGGCAGGGCTGTAATAACCAAGTGGCAGGGCTGTAATAACCAAGTGGCAGGGCTGTAATAACCAAGTGGCAGGGCTGTAATAACCAAGTGGCAGGGCTGTAATAACCAAGTGGCAGGGCTGTAATAACCAAGCGGCAGGGTTGTAATAACCAAGTGGCAGGGCTGTAATAACCAAGTGGCAGGGCTGTAATAACCAAGTGGCAGGGCTGTAATAACCAAGTGGCAGGGCTGTAATAACCAAGCGGCAGGGCTGTAATAACCAAGCGGCAGGGCTGTAATAACCAAGCGGCAGGGCTGTAATAACCAAGCAGCAAGGCTGTAATAACCAAGTGGCATAACCATATGTGCAGATCTGAACCTTCAGTGCTAACCCTTTCTGATCAGTTTGTAGCTTTGGGAGAGGAGCATGATTTGAATAGGCCTTCACAGAACAGATAAGATTGATCAATTCAAGAATATTGACTTTCTTCTCGAAAGAAAACAGTCCAGTACAGAGTATCGGTAATCACTTCATGCTGCACAACCAATTAACTTTTCAACATCTTACAGGACGTTTGCAGACGACGCCATCTGTGACCCCCAGAACGACGAGGACGCTAACATATTGACGCTGCGTCTGGAGAACAACTACATCAACCCCAGGATGCTCTCGTCCGACGCCTTCTCCTGCGTACGCTCTTATTCCAGCATCGTCTTGAAACCTCAGCGGACCAAGTAACATTAATGACGCTGTTATTTTACTAAAAGTCCAGGGATTTTTTTTTTTAAAACTAAAATCACCAGTTGTGTTGAAACCTCAGTGGATAAAGTCACATGCCTCTAACATTGTGGCTGAATTCCAAACAGACCCCTTAGCCACTTCTCTTCAGGCACTCCTGTAGATCTGAAAGGTGGAAACAATATGGCTACATTTCCACACAGCCAATCAGAAGGCAAGATCAAGTAATTACCATATTGGTTCAATCCAATCACAAACATTTGACATTTTAGTCATTTAGCAGACACTCTTATCCAGAGCGACTTACAGCAGTGAGTGCATACATTTTTCATACTGGTCCCCCATGGGAATCGAACCCACAACCCTGGCATTGCAAGTGCCATGCTCTACCAAGCGAGCCACACGGGACTAGAAACGAAGGGTCTCAAAGGAAGAAGAAGAAGAAGAATAAATGACGATGATCCTGTCAGATCAACAGGAAGTCCACGTGGAATTCAGCCTCTGTATTCTGTCTGTTATTCTTGTAAAAATTCAAAACCAAAGAAAATGTCACTGGCCGTTTCCCGAAATCTGTCAAGTACGGGTTGTTGCAGTATATCCAGAAAATGTCCCTAAATCACCATCACCAGCCTCCGACTGTGTCTCAATATTACTGAGTGATGCTTACAACCTGCTACACATGTTAATATACTGTAAAGTAAAAGGTCTGCTACGAAATGTAAACGCACTGTATTTACCATCCATTTCTTTCTGTTTTATTCATCTTTATTAAACTGTTTTTTTTTTACCATGTATGGAAACTGTCTTGGGGATTGAGGCACAACTTCTTGGACTTTTTTTTTTCTTCTGAAACCTTTAATTTAAAGATTTAAAGAGTTACGTCCATAGTAGAGAAACCTCAGTCAATCAAAAGCACTGAGGTTGAATCTGGGCTGCTTATAGTGTACTAATTTTGACCAGGGCACATAGGGAATAGGGTGCCCTGTGAGACGCAGTCCTGGTGACGGAGGGTTACAATAAGGATGTAACATGTCCAGAGATCAAATCAAACTTTATTTGTCACATATGCCGAATACAAAAAGCGTAGCCCTTACCGTGAAATGCTTACTTACAAGCCCTTTAACCAACAATGCAGTTCAAGAAAGAGTTGAGAAAATATTTAACAAATAGACTAAAGTAAAAAATATTAATAAAAAGTAACACAATAAGAATAACAAGGCTATGTACAAGGTATTACGGTACAGAGTTAATGTGGAGGCTATATACAGGGTATTACGGTACAGAGTCAATGTGGATGCTATATACAGGGTGTACCGGTACAGAGTCAATGTGGAGGCTATATACAGGGGTACCGGTACAGAGTCAATGTGGAGGCTATATACAGGGGGTACCGGTACAGAGTCAATGTGGAGGCTATATACAGGGGTACCGGTACAGAGTCAATGTGGAGGCTATATACAGGGGGTACCAGTACAGAGTCAATGTGGAGGCTATATACAGGGGGTACCGGTACAGAGTCAATGTGGAGGCTATATACAGGGGTACCGGTACAGAGTCAATGTGGAGGCTATATACAGGGGGTACCGGTACAGAGTCAATGTGGAGGCTATATACAGGGGGTACCGGTACAGAGTCAATGTGGAGGCTATATACAGGGTGTACCGGTACAGAGTCAATGTGGAGGCTATATACAGGGGTACCGGTACAGAGTCAATGTGGAGGCTATATACAGGGGGTACCGGTACAGAGTCAATGTGGAGGCTATATACAGGGGTACCGGTACAGAGTCAATGTGGAGGCTATATACAGGGGGTACCAGTACAGAGTCAATGTGGAGGCTATATACAGGGGGTACCGGTACAGAGTCAATGTGGAGGCTATATACAGGGGTACCGGTACAGAGTCAATGTGGAGGCTATATACAGGGGGTACCGGTACAGAGTCAATGTGGAGGCTATATACAGGGGGTACCGGTACAGAGTCAATGTGGAGGCTATATACAGGGGGTACCGGTACAGAGTCAATGTAGAGGCTATATACAGGGGGTACCGGTACAGAGTCAATGTGGAGGCTATATACAGGGGGTACCGGTACAGAGTCAATGTGGAGGCTATATACAGGGGGTACCGGTACAGAGTCAATGTGGAGGCTATATACAGGGGTACCGGTACAGAGTTAATGTGGAGGCTATATACAGGGGGTACCGGTACAGAGTCAATGTGGAGGCTATATACAGGGGGTACCGGTACAGAGTTAATGTGGAGGCTATATACAGGGGGTACCGGTACAGAGTCAATGTGGAGGCTATATACAGGGTGTTACGGTACAGAGTCAATGTGGAGGCTATATACAGGGGGTACCGGTACAGAGTCAATGTGGAGGCTATATACAGGGGGTACCGGTACAGAGTCAATGTGGAGGCTATATACAGGGTGTTACGGTACAGAGTCAATGTGGAGGCTATATACAGGGGGTACCGGTACAGAGTCAATGTGGAGGCTATATACAGGGGGGTACCGGTACAGAGTCAATGTGGAGGCTATATACAGGGGGTACCGGTACAGAGTCAATGTGGAGGCTATATACAGGGGGTACCGGTACAGAGTCAATGTGGAGGCTATATACAGGGGGGTACCGGTACAGAGACAATGTGGAGGCTATATACAGGGGGTACCGGTACAGAGTCAATGTGGAGGCTATATACAGGGGGGGTACCGGTACAGAGTCAATGTAGAGGCTATATACAGGGGGTACCGGTACAGAGTCAATGTGGAGGCTATATACAGGGGGTACCGGTACAGAGTCAATGTGGAGGCTATATACAGGGGGTACCGGTACAGAGTCAATGTAGAGGCTATATACAGGGGGTACCGGAACAGAGTCAATGTGGAGGCTATATACAGGGGGTACCGGTACAGAGTCAATGTGGAGGCTATATACAGGGGGTACCGGTACAGAGTCAATGTGGAGGCTATATACAGGGGGTACCGGTACAGAGTCAATGTGGAGGCTATATACAGGGGGTACCGGTACAGAGTCAATGTGGAGGCTATATACAGGGGGTACCGGTACAGAGTCAATGTGGAGGCTATATACAGGGGGTACCGGTACAGAGTCAATGTGGAGGCTATATACAGGGGGTACCGGTACAGAGTCAATGTAGAGGCTATATACAGGGGGTACCGGAACAGAGTCAATGTGGAGGCTATATACAGGGGGGTACCGGTACAGAGTCAATGTGGAGGCTATATACAGGGGGTACCGGTACAGAGTCAATGTGGAGGCTATATACAGGGGGTACCGGTACAGAGTCAATGTGGAGGCTATATACAGGGGGGTACCGGTACAGAGTCAATGTGGTGGCTATATACAGGGGGTACCGGTACAGAGTCAATGTGGAGGCTATATACAGGGGGTACCAGTACAGAGTCAATGTGGAGGCTATATACAGGGGGTACCGGTACAGAGTCAATGTGGAGGCTATATACAGGGGGTACCGGTACAGAGTCAATGTGGAGGCTATATACAGGGGGTACCGGTACAGAGTCAATGTGGAGGCTATATACAGGGGGTACCGGTACAGAGTCAATGTGGAGGCTATATACAGGGGGTACCGGTACAGAGTCAATGTGGAGGCTATATACAGGGGGTACCGGTACAGAGTCAATGTGGAGGCTATATACAGGGGGTACCGGTACAGAGTCAATGTGGAGGCTATATACAGGGGGTACCGGTACAGAGTCAATGTAGAGGCTATATACAGGGGGTACCGGAACAGAGTCAATGTGGAGGCTATATACAGGGGGTACCGGTACAGAGTCAATGTGGAGGCTATATACAGGGGGTACCGGTACAGAGTCAATGTGGAGGCTATATACAGGGGGTACCGGTACAGAGTCAATGTGGAGGCTATATACAGGGGGTACCGGTACAGAGTCAATGTGGTGGCTATATACAGGGGGTACCGGTACAGAGTCAATGTGGAGGCTATATACAGGGGGTACCAGTACAGAGTCAATGTGGAGGCTATATACAGGGGGTACCGGTACAGAGTCAATGTGGAGGCTATATACAGGGGGTACCGGTACAGAGTCAATGTGGAGGCTATATACAGGGGGTACCGGTACAGAGTCAATGTGGAGGCTATATACAGGGGGTACCGGTACAGAGTCAATGTGGAGGCTATATACAGGGGGTACCGGTACAGAGTCAATGTGGAGGCTATATACAGGGGGGTACCGGTACAGAGTCAATGTGGAGGCTATATACAGGGGGTACCGGTACAGAGTCAATGTGGAGGCTATATACAGGGGGTACCGGTACAGAGTCAATGTAGAGGCTATATACAGGGGGTACCGGAACAGAGTCAATGTGGAGGCTATATACAGGGGGTACCGGTACAGAGTCAATGTGGAGGCTATATACAGGGGGTACCGGTACAGAGTCAATGTGGAGGCTATATACAGGGGGTACCAGTACAGAGTCAATGTGGAGGCTATATACAGGGGGTACCGGTACAGAGTCAATGTGGTGGCTATATACAGGGGGTACCGGTACAGAGTCAATGTGGAGGCTATATACAGGGGGTACCAGTACAGAGTCAATGTGGAGGCTATATACAGGGGGTACCGGTACAGAGTCAATGTGGAGGCTATATACAGGGGGTACCGGTACAGAGTCAATGTGGAGGCTATATACATGGGGTACCGGTACAGAGTCAATGTGGAGGCTATATACAGGGGGTACCGGTACAGAGTCAATGTGGAGGCTATATACAGGGGGTACCGGTACAGAGTCAATGTGGAGGCTATATACAGGGGGTACCGGTACAGAGTCAATGTGGAGGCTATATACAGGGGGGTACCGGTACAGAGTCAATGTGGAGGCTATATACAGGGTGTACCGGTACAGAGTCAATGTGGAGGCTATATACAGGGGGTACCGGTACAGAGTCAATGTGGAGGCTATATACAGGGGGTACCGGTACAGAGTCAATGTGGAGGCTATATACAGGGGGTACCGGTACAGAGTCAATGTGGAGGCTATATACAGGGGGTACCGGTACAGAGTCAATGTGGAGGCTGTATACAGGGGGGTACCGGTACAGAGTCAATGTGTAGGCTATATACAGGGGGTACCGGTACAGGGTCAATGTGGAGGCTATATACAGGGGGTACCAGTACAGAGTCAATGTGGAGGCTATATACAGGGGGTACCGGTACAGAGTCAATGTGGAGGCTATATACAGGGTATTACGGTACAGAGTCAATGTGGAGGCTATATACAGGGGGTACCGGTACAGAGTCAATGTGGAGGCTATATACAGGGGGTACCGGTACAGAGTCAATGTGGTGGCTATATACAGGGGGTACCGGTACAGAGTCAATGTGGAGGCTATATACAGGGGGTACCAGTACAGAGTCAATGTGGAGGCTATATACAGGGGGTACCGGTACAGAGTCAATGTGGAGGCTATATACAGGGGGTACCGGTACAGAGTCAATGTGGAGGCTATATACAGGGGGGTACCGGTACAGAGTCAATGTGGAGGCTATATACAGGGGGCACCGGTACAGAGTCACTATACAGGGGCTACCGTCAATGTGCAGGAATACAGGTTAGTTGAGGTAATTTGTACATGTAGGTGGCGGTGAAGTGACTATGCATAGATGATAAACAGCGAGTAGCAGCAGTGTACAAAACAAATGGGGGGGGGGTAAGTGTAAATAGTCCGATGGCCATTTGAGGAATTGTTCCGCAGTCTTATGGTTTGAGGGTAGAAGCTGTTGAGGAAGGAGCCTTTTTGTCCTAGACTTGGCGCTATAGTACCGCTTGCCGTGCGGTAGCAGAGAAAACAGTTTATAACTTGGGTGACTGGAGTCTCTGACAATTTTATGGGCTTTCCTCTGACACCGGCTATTATATAGGTCCTGTATGGCAGGAAGTTTGGCTCCAGTGATGTCCTGGGACGTTCACACTACCCTCTGTAGCGCCTTGCGGTCAAATGCCGAGCAGTTGCCATACCAGGCGGTGATGCAACTGGTCAGAATGATCTCGATGGTGCAGCTGTAGAACTTTTTTAGGATCTGGGGACCCATGCTCAAATCTTCTCAATCTCCTGAGGGGGAAAAGGTTTTGTCGTGCCCGCTTCACGACTGTCTTGGTATGTTTGGACATGATAGTTCGTTGGTGATGTTGACAAGGAACTTGAAACTCTCGACCCGCTCCACTACAGCCTCATCGATGTTAATGGGGGCCTGTTCGGCCTTCCTTTTTCTGTAGTCCACGATCAGCTCCTTTGTCTTGCTCACATTGAGGGAGAGGTTGTTGTCCTGGCACCACATTGCCAGTTCTCTGACTTCCTCTCTATAGGCCGTCTCATTGTTGTCGGTGATCAGGCCTACCACTGTTGTGTTGTCAGCAAACTTAATGATGGTGTTGGAGTCGTGTTTGGCCACGCAGTCGTGGGTGAACAGGGAGTACAGAAGGGGACTAAGTACACACCCCTGAGGGGCCCCAGTGTTAAGGATCAGCGTGGCAAAAGTGTTGTTAACTACTCTTACCACCTGGGGGCGGCCCGTCAGGAATTCCAGGATCCAGTCTCAGATGGAGTTGTTTAGTCCCAGAGTCCTTAGCTTAGTGATGAGCTTTGAGGGCACTATGGTGTTGAACGCTGAGCTGTAGTCAATGGAACAGCATTCTCACATAGGTGTTCCTTTTGTCCAGGTGAGAAAAAGCAGTGTGGAGTGTGATTGAGATTGCGTCATCTGTTGATCTGTTAGGGCGGTATGCGAATTGGAGTGGGTCTGGGGTGTCCGGGAGGATGCTGTTGATATGAGCCATTACCAGCCTTTCAAAGCACTAAATGGCTACCGAAGTGAGTGCTACGGGGCGGTAATCATTTAGGCAGGTTACCTTCGCTTCCTTGGGCACAGGGACTATGGTGGTCTGCTTGAAACATGTAGGTATTACAGACTCGGTCAGGGAGAGGTTGAAAATATCAGTGAAGACACTTGGCAGTTGGTCCGCGCATGCTTTGAGTACACGTCCTGGTAATTCATCTGGCCCTGCGGCTTTGTGAATGTTGACCTGTTTACAGGTTTTGTTCACATCGGTTACCAAGAGTGTTATCACGCAGTCATCCAGAACAGCTGGTGCTCTCGTGCATGCTTCAGTGTTGCTTGCCTCGAAGCGAGCATAAAAGGCATTTAGCTCGTCTGGTGGGCTTGCGTCACTGGGCACTGCGCGTCTGGGTTTCCCTTTGTAGTCCGTAATAGTTTTCAAGCCCTGCCACATCCGACGAGCGTCAGAGCCGGTGTAGTAGGATTCAATCTTAGTCCTATATTGACCCTTGCATGCATGAAAGCAGCAGCTCTACCCTTTAGCTCGGTGCGGGTGTTGCCTGTAATACATGGCTTCTGGTTGGGATATGTATGTATTGTCACTGTGGGGACGACGTCGTCAATGCACTTATTGATGAAGCCGATGACTGAGGTGGAGTATTTCTGGATGAATCCCGGAACATATTCCAGTCCTGTAGAGTAGCATCCGCGTCATCAGACCACTTCCGTATTGAGCAAGTCACTGGTACTTCCTGCTATAGTTTTTGCTTATAAGCAGGAATCAGGAGGATAGAATTATGGTCAGATTTGCCAAATGGAGGGCGGGGGAAAGCTTTGTATGCATCTCTGTGTGTGGAGTAAAGGTGGTCTAGAGTTTACTTTTTCTCCTCTGGTTGCACATGTGACATGCTGGTAAAAATGTGGTAAATCTGATGTGAGTTTACCTGCATTAAAGTCCCCGGCCACTAGGAGTGCTGCTTCTGGGTGAGCATTTTCTTCTTTTCTTATGGCCTTATAGAGTTGGTTGAGTGCGGGCTTAGTGCCAGCATCGGTCTGTGGTGGTAAATAGATGGCTACGAATAATATAGATGAGAACTCTCTTGGTAGATAGTGTGGTCTACAGCTTATCATGAGGTTCTCTACCTCAGGCGAGCAATACTTCGAGACTTCTTTAATATTAGACATCGTGCACCAGCTGTTATTGACAAAATAGACACACTCCCCCACCCCTCGTCTTTCCAGTGTTAGCTGCTCTGTTCTGTCGGTGCATAAAAAATCCTGCCAGCTCTATATTATCGATATCATCGTTCAGCCACGTCTCGGTGAAACACAAGATATTACAGTTTTTAATGTCCCGTTGGTAGGATAGTCTTAATCGTAGGTCATCAATTTTACTTTCCAATGATTACACGTTACCAAGAAGAACAGATGGCAGTGGGAGTTTAACGGAATCTCAGAAGGCAGCCCAATCTGCGGCCCCTTTTCCTGCGTCTTTTCTTCAAGCAAATTACTGGGCCTGTTCCAGTGAAAGCAGTATATCCTTCTCGTCGGACTCGCTAAAGCAAAAAGTAATCACTGTTCTGATGTCCAGAAGTTATTTTCGGTCATAAGAGATGGTATCAGCAACATTATGTACAAAATAAGTAATAAAGTAAGTTGCACAAAACGCAAAAATTGGTTGGGACAAAGTAAAACATCAGCCATGTTCTTTCGGCGCCATCTTCATATTTTGGTCATTGTCACTAGACTAAGAGAACAGATGAATCAACTTAATACCACACATCTTAAAGTTATGATCTACAATAGGGAAAGACTCCACTGATGTAGTGCCTTGCAAAAGTCCTGTCCTCCCAGCCAGGTGAGAAATCCGACCCCTTGGATTTCCTTACTTTTTTTTTTACGTCACACATAGTGAAGTGGGATTAAAATGTATGTAAATGTCATTTTTTTTGTAATAAAAAATGAATAAAAAATGCAATAACTAAAATAAATATAGTAATTGCATAAGTACTAGAGGTCGACCGATTAATCGGAAATGGCCGATTAATTAGGGCCGATTTCACGTTTTCATAACAATCAGTAATCTGCATTTTTGGACACTGATCATGGCCGATTACATTGCACTCCACGAGGAGACTGCCTGACTACCTGTTATGCGAGTGCAGCAAGGAGCCAAGGTAAGGTGCTAGCTAGCATTAAACGTATCTTATAAAAAACAATGAATCATAACACAATCACTAGTTAACTACACATGGTTGATGATATTACTAGTTTATCTAGCTTGTCCTGTGTTGCATATAATCGATGCTGTGCCTGTTAATTTATCATTGAATCATAGCCTAGTTAAGCCAAATGGGTGATTTAACAAGCACATTCGCGAAAAAAGCACTGTCAGCACTGTCGTTGCACCAATGTGTACCTAACCATAAACATCAAAGCCTTTCTTAAAATCAATACACAAGTATATATTTTTAAACCTGCATATTTAGTTAATATTGGCTGCTAACATGAATTTCTTTTAACTAGAGAAATTGTGTCACTTCTCTTGCGTTCTGTGCAACAGAGTCAGGGTATATGCAGCAGTTTGGGCCGCCTGGCTCGTTGCGAACTGTGAGAAGACTATTTCTTCCTAACAAAGACTGCCAATTTCGCCAAACGGGTGATGATTTAACAAAAGAGCATTAGCGAAAAAAGCATAATCGTTGCACGAATGTACCTAACCATAAACATCAATGCCTTTTTTAAAATCAATACACAGAAGTATATATTTTTAAACCTGCATATTTAGTTAAAAGAAATTCATGTTAGCAGGCAATATTAAACTAGCCAAATTGTGGCACTTCTCTTGTGTTCATTGCACGCAGAGTCAGGGTATATGCAACAGTTTGGGCTGCCTGGCTCGTTGCGAACTAATTTGCCAGAATTTTACGTAATTATGACAGAACATTGAAGGTTGTGCAATGTAACAGGAATATTTAGACTTATGGATGCCACCCGTTAGATAAAATACGGAACGGTATTTCACTGAAAGAATAAACGTTTTACTGATCAAACTGATCAACTCCCGAGATTAGGCTAGTGTAACCGATGTGAAATGGCAAGCTAGTTAGCGGGGTGCGCGCTAATACCGTTTCAAACGTCACTCGCTCTGAGACTTGGAGTAGTTGTTCCCCTTCCTCTACATGGGTAACGCTGCTTCGAGGGTGGCTGTTGTCGATGTGTTCCTGGTTCGAGCCCAGGTAGGGGCGAGGAGAGAGACGGAAGCTATACTGTTACACTGGCAATACTAAAGTGCCTATAAGAACATCCAATAGTCAAAGGTATATGAAATACAAATGGTATAGAGCGAAATAGTCCTATAATTCCTATAATAACCTCAACCTAAAACTTCTTAACTGGGAATATTGAAGACTCATGTTAAAAGGAACCACCAGCTTTCATATGTTCTCATGTTCTGAGCAAGGAACTTAAACGTTAGCTTTTTTACATGGCACATATTGCACTTTTACTTTCTTCTCCAACACTTTGTTTTTGCATTATTTAAACCAAATTGAACATGTTTCATTATTTATTTGAGGCTAAATTGATTTGATTGATGTATTATATTAAGTTAAAATAAAAGTGTTAATTCAGTATTGTTGTAACTGTCATTAATACAAATAAATAAATAAAAGAAATCGGCCGATTAATCGATAGCGGCTTTTTTTGGTCCTCCAATAATCGGTATCGGCGTTGAAAAACCATAATCGGTCGACATCTAATAAGTACTCCCTCAGTCAATACATGTTAGAAACTTTTGGCATCGATTTACAGTGAAATTCTTCAAGCTATGTCAGTGTTGGGGATCAAGTATTGCCATAGATTCTCAAGCAGATTTCAGTCCAAACTTTAACTTGCAGTGTAGATTTGGTCTTGTGTTGTAGGTTATTGTCCTGCTGAAATGTGAATTTCTCTCCCAGTCTCTGGTGTAAAGCAGACTGAAGCAGGCTTTCCTCTAGGATTTTGTCCAGTTTATTTTTATCCTGAAAAACTCCCCAGTATTTGCCGATGTTAAGCATACCCATAACATGATGCAGCCACCACCATGCTTGAAAATAAGGAGGCAGTTATTCAGTGATGTGTTGGATTTGCCCCAAATATATATAAATATATATATAAATGCTTTGCATTTAAGCCAAAAAGTGAATTGCTTTGCCACCTGTGACTTAAACCATACCCCTACTAATACGACCAGGTGATCAGACTGTAGAATGAACCAAGAAGGACAGATTTTGATAACTTGACACCGAAATGCCTATTATTTTGACAAAATAAATATTGGCAAAGTGATAATTTAAACATCTAACAGAATAATTAATTAGATTGGAAAGAAAAAGCCATATCTCAGACTGTCCAATAAAAAAAAAAGATTAAGATGGGCAAAAGAACACAGACACTGGACAGAGGAACTCTGCCTAGAAGTCCAGCATCCCGGAGTCGCCTCTTCACTGTTGACCTTGAGACTGGTGTTTTGCGGGTACTATTTAATGAAGCTGCCAGTTGAGGACTTGTGAGGCATCTGTTTCTAAAACTAGACACTCTAATGTACTTGTCCTCTTGCTCAGTTGTGCACCGGGGCCTCCCACTATTTCTATTCTGGTTAGAGACAGTTTGCATTGTCCTGTGAAGGGAGTAGTACACAGCGTTGTTCGAAATCTTCAGTTTCTTGGAAATTTCTCGCATGGAATAGCCTTCATTTCTCAGAACAAGAATAGACTGACAAGTTTCAGAAGAA
Source organism: Salmo salar (assembly GCF_905237065.1). Lineage (NCBI taxonomy): Eukaryota > Metazoa > Chordata > Actinopteri > Salmoniformes > Salmonidae > Salmo > Salmo salar. Next base: position 99,298,806 of record NC_059453.1, read on the forward strand.
AGTTCTTTGTTTCTTGCCATTTTGAGCCTGTAATCGAAGCCACAAATGCTGATGCTCCAGATACGCAACTAGTCTAAAGAAGGACAGTTTTATTTCTTCTTTACTCAGTACAACAGTTTTCAGCTGTGCTAACATGATTGCAAAAGGGTTTTCTAATGATCAATTAGCCTTTTAAAATGATAAACTTGGATAAGCTAACACAACGTGCCATTGGAACACAGGAGTGATGGTTGCTGATAATGGGCCTCTGTACGCCTATGTAGATATTCCATAAACAATCAGCCATTTCCAGCTACAAGAGTCATTTACAACATTAACCTCTATGGGCTAGGTGGGACGCTTGCGTCCCACCTACGTAACAGCCACTTGCAGCCTGTGGCGCGATTTTCAAAACCTTAAAAATCCTATTACTTCAATTTCTCAAACATATGACTATTTTACAGCTATTTAAAGACAATACTCTTGTTAATCTAACCACACTGTCCGATTTCAAAAAGGCTTTACAACGAAAGCAAAACATTAGATTATGTCAGCAGAGTACCAAGCCAGAAATAATCAGACACCCATTTTTCAAGCCAGCATATAATGTCACCAAAACCCAGAAGACAGCTAAATGCAGCACTCACCTTTGATGATCTTCATCAGATGACAACCCTAGGACATTATGTTATACAATACATGCATGTTTTGTTCAATCAAGTTCATATTTATATAAAAAAACAGCTTTTTACATTAGCATGTGACGTTCAGAACTAGCGTACCCCCCACAAACTTCAGGGGAATTCGCTAACATTTTACTAAATTACTCACGATAAACGTTCACAAAAAGCATAACAATTATTTTAAGAATTATAGATACAGACCTCCTCTATGCACTCGATATGTCCGATTTTAAAATAGCTTTTTGGTGAAAGCACATTTTGCAATATTCTAAGTACATAGCCCAGGCATCACGGGCTCGCTATTTAGACACCCGGCAAGTTTAGCACTCACCATAATCATATTTACTATTATAAAAGTTTGATTACCTTTTGTTGTCTTCGTCAGAATGCACACCCAGGACTGCTACTTCAATAACAAATGTTGGTTTGGTCCAAAATAATCCATCGTTATATCCGAATAGCGGCGTTTTGTTCGATGCGTTCCAGACACTATCCGAAATGGTAAAGAAGTGTCGCGCGCATGGCGCAAACCGTGACAATAAAATTCTAAATATTCCATTACCGTACTTCGAAGCATGTCAACCGCTGTTTAAAATCAATTTTTACGCCATTTTTCTCGTAGAAAAGCGATAATATTCCGACAGGGAATCTCCTTTTCGGCAAACAGAGGAAAAAATCACAAAGGCGGGGGCGGTCGGGTCACGCGCATAAGCCCAGAGTCCCTTGATCGGCCACTTGAGAAAGGCGATAATGTGTTTCAGCCTGGGGCTGGAATGACGACATTCTGTTTTTTCCCGGGCTCTGAGAGCCTATGGAAGACGTGGGAAGTGTCACGTTAGAGCAGAGATCCTTAGTAAAAGATAGAGATGGAAAAGAAGTTCAAGAAATGGTCAGACAGGCCACTTCCTGTAAAGGAATCTCTCAGGTTTTGACCTGCCATTTGAGTTCTGTTATACTCACAGACACCATTCAAACAGTTTTAGAAACTTTAGGGTGTTTTCTATCCATATGTAATAAGTATATGCATATTCTAGTTACTGGGTAGGAGTGGTAACCAGATTAAATCGGGTATGTTTTTTATCCAGCCGTGTCAATACTGCCCCCTAGCCCTAAAACAGTGTCTACACTATATTTCTGATCAGTTTGATGTTATTTTAATGGACAAAAAATTTGCTTTTCTTTCAAAAACAAAGACATTTCTAAGTGACCCCACATTTTTGAACGGCAGTGTACATGTGATATGAGTAGTGTAAGATATGTGAACATTATTAAAGTGCCATTATTTAGAGTGTAGAAAGTGACCAGTAATCAGCCATGAACCACTGATCACGTCTCTTCCTGTCACATGACTTCTGTTCTGATGATGCAGTAAGTAGGTATGAAAATTCACTTTACCGTAAGCTGCCGAGTCATATTTTCCCCTAATTTCAACGAGAACATCATACCTGGGTTCAAATACAATTTGAAAACTTTCAAGTAATTTGAGCGTTTGCTTCATCCTTCCTGGGGTGCTAAATGGGCTGGGTTTACAGTTTTGGGACTAATTTTATTGGTTTCATTAAGCCAGGCAAGCTTAATCAAGCACAGCTAATGTATTTGAAACTATTTCAAATAGTATTTGAACCGAGGTCTGGAGGACATACACAGTTTATTGGTGTCCATGGAAATAACTGTCTTGTACTAAGCTAATTGGACTTTAATAAGGCCATATCATGTTTATACTGAATGGAACTCGTCGACTATCTATAGATCTCATGAGCACAGACATAACTGATTGACATCATGGTCATAGAATAGAAATGGAGAGGGCTCTTTATTCATGTTTCAATATAGTAAATATGATAGTATTGATTCTTGAATGATTTGGATCCTTTCAATATGTAAGCATGCGAAATGTGAGAGGAAGTGTGAAGCAGGCTCTATGCTTGATACCGAATCATCTGGTTGTGTTGTGAATATGCATAATTCGCTTCTATTTTATTGAACCTTTATTTATTCGTGCAGGTCGGTTAAAGAACAAATCTGTTTTTACAATGATGGCCTTAAAGTCTAATGAATCTGAACAATGCAGAAAAAAAATCTAATGAAAATGATTCGTACGGATTCTTGAAAGACTTTGATTGATAGAGAGTGAAGCCGGATTTAATGTACACAATACCAAGCTATGATGTTAGCGACTGCTCTTCTGTAGGAAAATATTACACACCAACTCAATACAATAGAGACGATACTGAAACATGATTAAACCTCCCTGTCCATTATAGCTGGGTGTTTCAGCCAAACCCTAACCTAGTTGGACCCTCTGGGTTTCACATAATCTACCCTTCAGATTGCCGTTTGTGCTGTGGCAAGCAAATATCAGATGACACAATTGTTTTTTTTGAAGCACTGAAGGAAACATGCACTTAAACCTATTCTGTGCTTTTTGTTGAGCATGAGTTAGCGACATTTCTGGTAATTCCAACCTATTTCAAATGGTTATTTTGGCCATGACTCATTCCTAAAACAGAACTCAAAAGTGAAACTGGGAAGTGAGAATGCAATCCCAGCTGCTGCTAAAGAGTGTGAATGAGAGACGCATTAACTAGCATAGTTATGGAGCCATTTTAGAGACGCATTAACTAGCATAGTTATGGGGCCATTTTAGAGACGCATTAACTAACTTAGCTATGGGGCCATTGTAGAGATACATGAACTAGCTTAGCTATGGGGTCATTGTAGAGATACATTAACTAGCTTAGCTATGGAGCCATTTTAGAGACGCATTAACTAGCTTAGCTATGGGGCCATTTTAGAGACGCATTAACTAGCTTAGCTATGGGGCCATTTTAGAGACGCATTAACTAGCTTAGCTATGGGGCCATTTTAGGGATGCATTAACTAGCTTAGCTATGGGGCCATTTTAGAGACGCATTAACTAACTTAGCTATGGGGCCATTGTAGAGATGCATGAACTAGCATAGTTATGGGGTCATTTTAGAGATACATTAACTAGCTTAGCTATGGAGCCATTTTAGAGACGCATTAACTAGCTTAGCTATGGGGCCATTTTAGAGACGCATTAACTAGCTTAGCTATGGGGCCATTTTAGGGATGCATTAACTAGCTTAGCTATGGGGCCATTTTAGGGATGCATTAACTAGCTTAGCTATGGGGGCCATTTTAGAGACGCATTAACTAGCTTAGCTATGGGGCCATTTTAGGGATGCATTAACTAGCTTAGCTATGGGGGCCATTTAAGCTACACAGCAGAGACAAAAAACTTTCCCATTGGCACTGCTCATTGTATAGTAGCCTAATAGTTAGAAACTTAGTTTGAGCACTTAAAAACTTCTTAAGAATCTGCCCCTTTAAAAAAAATGTTTAGCCTAAATTAACAAATGCAAATCTAACTGCCTGCACCTCATGACCTGAAGCAAGGACATGTATATTCTTGATACCATTTTAAAGGGAACACTTTGAAGTTTGTGGAAATGTGCAATGACTGTGAGAATATAACACATTAGATCTGGTAAAATACAAATAAAAATTGTATTTGTATTTTTTTGTACCATCTTTGAAATGGAAGAGAAAGGCCATAATATATTATTCCAGCCCAGTTGCAATTTACAATTTAGCCACTAGATGGCAGCAGTGCATGTACAACGTTTTAGACTGATTCAATGAACCATTGCATGTCTGTTCAAAATGTTGTATCAAGACTGCCCAAATGTGCCTAATTTGTTTGTTAATAACTTTTCAGGTTCATAACTGTGCACTCTCCTCAAACAATAGCATGGTATTCTTTCACATCGGGACCCACCGATCTGTAGAGGCTAATGATAAAAATAACTGAATACATTAGTGCTTCCATGAAACAAATAATTCCAGCTAAACGGCACACAAAAGCTGCCTGGCAAATGGATTATACTTCAAATAGGCTATCATGCTCAAATATGTCTTCCCAACATAAAATAAGCCACAGGGGCACATAATCATGGTTAGACCCATTTGTCATCATAGCGACCTGAGACTGGACCAGACAGGTAGACAGACATACAGACAGGCAAGCAGGCAGGCAGACTGTTAGCACTTAGTGGTTTATAGCAGATTCCCACAATACTGGGCTTTAGGTGAGGCAGGTGAACCTGTAGTCATATTACTTCAACAGCCATTAACATGAGGTCGTCTCGTAGCTTTACAGGAATATGACTCTGAGCATAAAAGGCAACACCTCCACCATTGGCATTCCTGTATCTTGTGAAGATGTTAAAACCATGTATTGCTTCCACTGTATCATGAAAGATATTATTTAAAACTTCTTTGGGAAAGCTGGGACGGTAGCGTCCCACCTGGCCAACATCCGGTGAAATGGCAGAGCGCCAAATTCAAATTAAATTACTATAAATATTTAACTTTCATGAAATCACAAGTGCAATACATCAAAATAAAGCTTAAATTGTTGTTAATCCAGCCAAGGTGTCAGATTTCAAAAAGGCTTTACGGCAAAAGCAAACCATGCGATTATCTGAGGACAGCGGAATCAGATGATATAAAAGAGAGGTTGAACAGGCTAGTTATAGGGGTTGCAGCAATTGCGGCCGATAATCTTAGAAAGAGAGGGTCCAGATTGTCTATCCCGGCTGATTTGTAGGGATTTTGCAGGTCTTTCAGAACATCAGCTATCTGGATTTGGGTGAAGGAGTAATGGGGAGGCTTGGGCAAGTTGCTGTGGGGGGTGCAGAGCTGTTGACTGGGGTTGGGGTAGCCAGGTGGAAAGCATGGCCAACCGTAGAGAAATGATTATTGAAATTCTCAATTGTCGTGGAATATCGGTGGTGACAGTGTTTCCTATCCTCAGTGGAGTGGGAAGCTGGGAGGAGGTGCTCTTATTCTCCATGGACTTTACAGTGTCCCAGAACATTTTGGAATTAGTGCTGCAGGATGCACATTTCTGTTTGAAAAAGCTAGCCTTTGCTTTCTTAACTGACTGCGAATATTGGTTCCTGACTTCCCTGAAAAGTTGCATATCGCGGATGCTATTCGATGCTAGTGCAGTACGCCACATGATGTTTTTGTGCTGGTCGAAGGCAGTCAGGTCTGGAGTGAACCAAGGGCTATATCTGTTCTTAGTTCCACATTTTTTGAATGGGGCATGCTTATTTAAGATGGTGAGGAAAGCACTTTTAAAGAGCAACCAGCATCCTCTTCTAACGGGATGAGGTCAATACCCTTCCAGGATACCCGGGCCAGGTCAATTAGGAAGGCCTGTCCGCAGAAGTGTTTTAGGGAGCGTTTGACAGTGATGAGGGGTTGTTGTTTGACTGCAGACCCATAACGGACACAGGCAATGAGGCAGTGATTGCTGAGATCCTGGTTGAAAACAGCAGAGGTGTATTTAGAGGGAGAGTTGGTCAGGATGATATCTGAGGGTGCCCATGTTTATGGGCTTATGGTTGTACCTGGTAGGTTCCTTGATGATTTGTGTGAGATTGAGGGCATCTAGCTTAGATTGAAGGACGGCCGGGGTGTTAACCATATCCCAGTTCAGGTCACCTAACAGCACGTACTCAGACAATAGATGGGGGGAAATCAATTCACATATGGTGTCCAGGGCACGGCTGGGAGCTGAAGGGGGTCTATAACAAGTGGCAACAGTGAGGGACTTAATTCTGGATAGATGGATTTTTTTAAAGTAGAAGCTCGAACTGTTTGGGCACAGACCTGGATAGTATGACAGAACTCTGCAGGCGATCTCTGCAGTAGATTGCAACTCCCCCCCCCCCCTTTGGAAGTTCTATCTTGACGGAAAATGTTGTAATTGGGGATGGAAATTAAAAAATGTTAGTGGCCTTCCTAAGCCAGGATTCAGACACGGCAAGGACATTGGCAGAGTGTGCTAAAGCAGTGAATAAAACAAACTTAGGGAGGAGGCTTCTGATGTTAACATGCATGAAACCAAGGCTATTACGGTTACAGAAGTCAACAAATGAGAGCACCTGGGGACACACAGGGCCTGGGTTAACCTCTACATCACCAGAGGAACAGAGGAGGAGTAGGATAAGGGTACGGCTAAAGGCTATATGAACTGGTCGTCTAGTGCGTTGGGAACAGAGAATAAAAGGAGCACATTTCTGGGCGTGGTAGAATAGATTCAGAGCATAATGTACAGACAAGGGTATGGTAGGGTGCGAGTACAGTGGAGGTAAACCCAGGCATTGAGTGACGATGAGAGAGGGGATAGACACCCCCCCCCATCCATCTCCATCCTCAGCTTCAGCTCCATTGAGAAAAGGCTGTTCCTTTTTTTATATCACAACCCCCACCAGTCTTCTTGATCCCCATTCAGCAGAATTCCAATGAATGTACAGTATTTAACAGAAGCGGGCCACCTATGATATTTATAGGATAGGAGGGTTGGGGAGCAGGGGACTGGGACCTACTGGTAAGTAGGTTGGTTCTACATAAAGTCACCATTTTGGCCTCGGTTCGAGTACTGATTAGAACCACATGATCAGCAGCGGGTAACAATGTGTGTATGAGAGTGTGTGTGTGTGTGTGTGAGTGTGCGTGTAAGTGTGTGTGTGAGAGGTCTTTATTCAGCAGCTGCAACAGAGAGGTCCGTTCAGAGAGTTACTGTTTCTCTCTGTGGTGTGTGTGAGAGGTCATTATTCAGATCCTGATCCTGTAAACCCGGACTCCTGTTCCTGATCCTCCAGACCCAGACTCCTGATCCTGCACACACTGATCCTGATCCTGCACACTCTGATCCTGATCCTGCACACCCTGTTCCTGATCCTGCACACCCTGTTCCTGATCCTGCGCACCCTGTTCCTGATCCTGCACACCCTGACTCCTGTTCCTGATCCTGCTCACCCTGACTCCGGATCCTGATCCTGCAGACCCAGACTCCTGTTCCTGATCCTGCTCACCCTGACTCCGGATCCTGATCCTGCAGACCCAGACTCCTGTTCCTGATCCTGCACACCCTGTTCCTGATCCTGCACACCCTGTTCCTGATCCTGCACACCCTGTTCCTGATCCTGCACACCCTGATCCTGATCCTGCACACCCTGATCCTGATCCTGCTTACCCTGACTCCGGATCCTGCACACCCAGACTCCTGATCCTGATCCTGATCCTGCAGACCCTGACTCCTGATCCGGATCCTGCACACCCTGACTCCTGATCCGGATCCTGCAGACCCTGACTCCTGATCCGGATCCTGCAGACCCAGACTCCTGATCCTGATCCTGCACACCCAGACTCCTGATCCTGATCCTGCAGACCCAGACTCCTGATCCGGATCCTGCACACCCACTCTTGATCCTGATCCTGCAGACTCCTTCTTTGGATATAGTAAAAAGCTTTGGTTCATGTTCTCCCTGGAGGCTATCAACCTACCTGACTGAGAATGGGTTCAAGAAATATACATTATTTTAAGGGGTTGTGATGTCTCTGTACTGTTGTTGCAGTTGTCAAATATATGTGGAGGGTGTTATTATTATTATTGGTGATATTATATGTTCTGTTACATGTGATCTGGTAATGTCTTTTCAATTGCCCCTAAAAGGGATCAATTAAGTAATACATTTTATTAGGGAAAAATTAGGGGAAAACGGCCACTGACTGACAGGTGCAGACAGAGATCAGTGTGATGTTTTGGAATTTATCAACTTGATTTAATGCTTCCTCTCCTCACAAATGTTTGAATATACTGTATATTGAGATTTTTTTCTCCTCAATTTACAGCCTGGTCTCATAGACTAAATGTAACATAGTAAATGTAAACCCGGGACACTGAAATGAGTATGATATGTTACGTTTGGTATGGTTACATAAGGTAGACGCGAGGTGGATTGGTGGGCGTAGAACACGAACGTCTAGCAACCCAAAAGTTGCATGTTCAAATCTCATCGTGGACAACTTTAGCATTTTAGCTAATTAACAACTCTAACGACTTACTACTTTTTAGCTACTTTACAACTACTGTACTTAGCATGTTAGTACTTGGGAGTATGACTAGATGGTACACTGTGCTTCTCTCAGCACATATCAAAGCTGCAGGCTAAAGTTAAATCTAGACTTGGTTTCCTCTATCGTAAAATTCCCCTAACCCTAACCTTAACCCTTTAACCTACACTACTGGTCAGAAGTTTTAGAACACCTACTCATTCAAGGGTTTTTCTATATTTTTACTATTTTCTACATCGTAGAATAATAGTGAAGACATCAAACTATGCAGTAACACATATGGAATCATGTAGTAACCAAAAAAGTGTTAAAGAAATTCTTCAAATAGCCACCCTTTGCCTTAATGACAGCTTTGCACACTCTTGGCATTCTCTCAACCAGCTTCATATTGTAGTCCTGGATCAATCCAAGATGGCGTAGCAGACAGACGTCTTTGTCCTTCGTCTTGTCGTGTCCCATGTATATATATTTACATCTTTTCTTCGCATATCTTTTTATATATTTTTTTCTAAAAACTCTACCTCAAAACACTCTCCTGAAACCCGCCTCACCAATAAAAAAAAAAGTACTATTTACCTCAAATCTGAAATCTGAAATCCTCAACAGAAGCTAGCCAGAGGTTAGCCAGAGGTTAGCCAGTTCACTGGCTAACGTTGCAGTTCAGCTAGTCACGGTTGGCTATCATCAGCTATCCCTTAACTCGAAAAGCTATCGCCAGTTTTGTACAGCGCGACTCAGACCAGAGCATAACGGACCTATTTTCTCTCCATATCCCTGGATTTCTACTGCAGGCTCTGGACATTTACACCTGGATCTTGCAGCTAGCTAGCTGCTACCCGAGTGACTATTGGCTAACGTCGGTCCCGGAGCTAACATCAATTATTCCGGAGCTAGCCAGCTGAAGAGTTCCATCAGCCACTCCTGGGCTACAATCACCTATCCGGACCCGTTTTACTGCCGATGCGGAGCCCCATCGTGCCTTCACGACTGGATTACCGACGTTATCTGCCCGAGGGAGTTATCCAATTGGCCCCTCCGTCGCGACGTAACCTGAATGCCCATCTGCGGCCTGCTAATTGTTAGCTGTCTTATCGGCTGCTATCTGAATAGGTCTATCGGACAATTTTCTTGGGCAACTATAACTATAACTATTTTGCCAATTGGATTGGTCCCCTCTACCACACGGAACCCCACTAATCTACAGACGGAAACGCACGAGGTGGCTAAAAACAGACCTCCCTCCATCTTCTGCCAGCTTGCTACTTATGGCCCTGCTAGCTGTCTGAATCTCACGGGACCCTTATGATCACTCGGCTAAGCATGCCTCTCCTTAATGTCAATATGCCTTGTCCATTGCTGTTCTGGTTAGTGTTTATTGGCTTATTTCACTGTAGAGCCTCTAGCCCAGCTCATTATACCTTATCCAACCTTTCAGTTCCACCTCCCACACATGCTATGACATCTTCTGGTTTCAATTATGTTTCTAGAGACTATATCTCTCTCATCATCACTCAATGCCTAAGTTTACCTCCACTGTATTTACATCCTACCATACCTTTGTCTGTACATTATACCTTGAAGCTATTTTATCACCCCCAGAAACCTGTTCCTTGTACTCTCTATTCTGGATGTCATAGACGACCAATTCTCATAACTTTTAGTCGTACCCTTATTCTACTCCTCCTCTGTTCCTCTGGTGATGTAGAGGTGAACCCAGGCCCTGCAGTGCCTAGCTCCACTCTTATTCCCCAGGCGCTCTCTTTTGATGACTTCTGTAACCGTAATAGCCTTGGTTTCATGCATGTTAACATTAGAAGCCTTCTCCCTAAGTTTGTTTTATTCACTGCTTTAGCACACTCTGCCAATGTCCTTGCCGTGTCTGAATCCTGGCTTAGGAAGTCCACCAAAAACTCTGAAATCTTCCGTCCCTAACTACAACATTTTCAGACAAGATGGAATGGCCAAAGGGGGCGGTGTTGCAATCTACTGCAGAGATAGCCTGCAGAGTTCTGTCCTACTATCCAGGTCTGTACCCAAACAATTTGAACTTCTACTTTTAAAAATCCATCTCTCTAAAAACAAGTCTCTCACCGTTGCCGCCTGCTATAGACCACCCTCTGCCCCCAGCTGTGCTCTGGACACCATATGTGAACTGACTGCCCCCCATCTATCTTCAGAGCTTGTGCTGCTAGATGACCTAAACTGGGACATGCTTAACACCCCAGCCATCCTACAATCTAAGTTTGATGCCCTCAATCTCACACAAATTATCAATGAACCTACCAGGCACCACCCCAAAGCCGTAAACACGGGCACCCTCATAGATATCATCCTAACCAACTTACCCTCTAAATACACCTCTGCTGTTTCAACCAAGATCTCAGCGATCACTGCCTCATTGCCTGCATCCGTAATGGGTCAGCGGTCAAACGACCTCCCCTCATCACTGCCAAACGCTCCCTGAAACATTTCAGCGAGCAACCCTTTCTAATGGACCTGGCCCGGGTATCCTGGAAGGATATTGACCTCATCCCGTCAGTAGAGGATGCCTGGTCGTTCTTTAAAAGTAATTTCCTCACCATCTTAAATAAGCATGTCCCTTTCAAGAAATTTAGAACCAGGAACAGATATAGCCCTTGGTTCTCTCCAGACCTGACTGCCCTTAACCGACACAAAAACATCATGTGGCGTTCTGCATTAGCATCGAACAGCCCCCATGATATGCAACTTTTCAGGGAAGTTAGAAACCAATATACACAGGCAGTTAGAAAAGCCAAGGCTAGATTTTTCAAGCAGAAATTTGCTTCCTGCAACACAAACTCAAAAAAGTTCTGTGACACTGTAAAGTCCATGGAGAATAAGAACACCTCCTCCCAGCTGCCCACTGCACTGAGGATAGGAAACTCTGTCACCTCCGATAAATCCACTACAATTGAGAATTTCAACAAGCATTTTTCTAAGGCTGGCCATGCTTTCCATCTGGCTACCCCTACTGCGGTCAACAGCACTGCACCCCCCACAGCTACTCGCCCAACCCTTCCCCATTTCTCCTTATCCCAAATCCAGTCAGCTGATGTTCTGAAAGAGCTGCAAAATCTGTGCCCCTACAAATCAGCCAGGCTAGACAATCTGGACCCTTTCTTTCTAAAATTATCTACCGAAATTGTTGCAACCCCTATTTCTAGCCTGTTCAACCTCTCTTTCGTGTCGTCTGAGATTCCAAAAGATTGGAAAGCAGCTGCTGTCATCCCCCTCTTCAAAGGAGGGGACACTCTTGACCCAAACTGCTACAGACCTATATCTATCCTACCCTGCCTTTGTAAGGTCTTTGAAAGTCAAGTCAACAAACAAATTACCGACCATTTGGAATCCCAACGCACCTTCTCCGCTATGCAATCTGGTTTCAGAGCTGGTCATGGGTGCACCTCAGCCATGCTCAAGGTCCTAAATGATATCGTAACCGCCTTCGATAAGAAACAACACTCTGCTGCCGTATTCATTGACCTGGCCAAGGCTTTCGACTCTGTCAATCACCACATCCTCATCGGCAGACTCAATAGCCTTGGTTTCTCAAATGATTGCCTCGCCTGGTTCACCAACTACTTCTCTGATAGAGTTCAATGTGTCAAATCGGAGGGCCTGTTGTCCGGACCTCTGGCAGTCTCTATGGGGGTGCCACAGGGTTCAATTCTTGGGCCGACTCTTTTCTCTGTATACATCAATGATGTCGCTCTTGCTGCTGGTGAGTCTCTGATCCACCTCTACGCAGATGACACCATTCTGTATACTTCTGGCCCTTCTTTGGACACTGTGTTAACAACCCTCCAGACGAGCTTCAACGCCATACAACTCTCCTTCCGTGGCCTCCAACTGCTCTTAAATACAAGTAAAACTAAATGCATGCTCTTCAACCGATTGCTGCCCGCCCGTCCAGCATCACTACTCTGGACGGTTCTTACTTAGAATATGTGGACAACTACAAATACCTAGGTGTCTGGTTAGACTGTAAGCTCTCCTTCCAGACTCACATCAAACATCTCCAATCTAAAGTTAAATCTAGAATTGGCTTCCTATTTCACAACAAAGCATCCTTTACTCATGCTGCCAAACATACCCTCGTAAAACTGACCATCCTACCGATCCTCGACTTCGGCAATGTCATTTACAAAATAGCCTCCAATACCCCACTCAATAAACGGGATGCAGTCTGTCACAGTGCCATCTGTTTTGTCACCAAAGCCCCATATACTACCCACCACTGCGACCTGTATGCTCTTATTGGCTGGCCCTCGCTTCATACTCGTCGCCAAACCCACTGCCTCCAGGTCATCTTCAAGACCCTGCTAGGTAAAGTCCCCCCTTATCTCAGCTCACTGGTCACCGTAGCAGCACCCACCTGTAGCACGCGCTCCAGCAGGTATATCTCTCTGGTCACCCCCAAAGCCAATTCCTCCTTTGGCCATCTCTCCTTCCAGTTCTCTGCTGCCAATGACTGGAACGAACTACAAACATCTTATCTCCCTCACTATCTCCCTCACTAGCTTTAAGCACCAACTGTCAGAGCAGCTCACAGATCACTGCACCTGTACATAGCCCATCTATAATTTAGCCCAAACAACTACCGCTTCCCCCACTGTATTTATTTATGTTGCTCCTTTACACCCCATTATTTCTACTTTGCACTTTCTTCCACTACAAATCTACCATTCCAGTGTTTCACTTGCTATATTGTATTTACTTTGCCACCATGGCCTTTTTTGCCTTTACCTCCCTTATCTCACCTCATTTGCTCACATTGTAAATAGACTTATTTTTCTACTGTATTATTGACTGTATGTTTAACTCCATGTGTAACTCTGTGTTGTTGTGTCGAACTGCTTTGCGTTTATCTTGGCAAGGTCGCAATTGTAAATGAGAACTTGTTCTCAACTAGCCTACCTGGTTAAATAAAGGTGAAATAAATAAAAAAGTCACCTAGAATGCATTTCAATTGTTGGGGTGGTATACAGAAGATGGTCTTTTACCAAATTGGGCTAAAACCATAACATGGCAAGAACAGCTCAAATAAGCACAGAAAAATGACAGTACATCATTACTTTAAGATACGGAAAATACGGAATACGTGAAGAAACTTTGAACGTTTCTTCAAGTGCAGTCGCAAAAACCAAGCGTTATGATGAAACTGGCTCCCATGAGGACTGCCACAGGAAAGGAGGTCCCTCTGCTGCAGAGGATAATGACACGTTCGCTGTCCTCAAACTCCCTGTCATAAATAAGCCAAGGCGCAGCGTGCCGGTAATTCCACATCCTTTATTTTACGTGAAACCGAACAAAACAATAAACAGAAATGACCGTGACGCAACTGAGGCGCACACAAAACACACACAGAAAGAATATAATTACCCACAACTGAAGGAGGGGAAAAAGGCTGCCTAAGTATGATTCCTAATCAGAGACAACGATAAACAGCTGCCTCTGATTAGGAACCATACTTGGCTCAACACAAGGAATTAGAAAACATAGAAATGAACATAGAAATACAAAATCTAGAATGCCCACCCAAATCATACCCTGATCTAACCAAAATAGAGAAAATAAACGGCAATCTAAGGTCAGGGCGTGACAGATAAGTTCATTTGACTTACCAGCCTCAGAAATTGCAGCCCAAATAAATGCTTCACAGAGTTCAAGTAACAGACACATCTCAACATCAACTGTTCAGAGGAGACTGTGTGAATCAGGCCTTCATGGTCAAATTGTTGCAAAGAAACCACTACTAAAGGACACCAATAATAAGAAGAGACTTGCTTGGACCAAGAAACACAAGCAATGGACATTAGACCGGTGGAAATTTGTCCTTTGGTCTAGAGTCCAAACTGGAGATTTTTGGTTCCAACTACTGTGTCTTTGTGAGATGCGGTGTGGGTGAACGGATGATCTCCGCATCTGTATTTCCCACCGTGAAGCATGGAGGTGGAGGTGTTATGGTGTCGGGGTGTTTTGCTGGTGACACTGTCTGTAATTTATTTAGAATTCAAGGCACACTTAACCAGCATGGCTACCACAGCATTCTGCAGCAATACGCCATCCCATCTGGTTTGGACTTATGGGGACTGTCATTTGTTTTTCAACAGGACAATGACCCAACATACCTCCAGGCTCTGTAAGGGCTATTTGACCAATAATGAAAGTGATGGAGTGCTGCATCAGATGACCTGGGCTCCACAATCCCCCGCCCTCAACCAAATTGAGATGGTTTGGGATGAGTCAGACCGCAGAGTGAAGGAAAAGCAGCCAACAAGTGCCCAGCATATGTGGAAACTTCTTCAAGACAGTCGGAAAAGCATTCCAGCTGAAGTTGGTTGAGAGAATTCCAAGAGTGTGCAAAGCTGTCATCAAGGCAAAGAGTGCCTATTTGAAGAATCTCAAATATAAAATACTTTTTTGGTTACTACATGATTCAATATGTGTTATTTCATAGTTTTGATATCTTCACTATAATACTACAATGTTGAAAATAGTAAAAATAAAGAAAAAGTAGGTGTTCTAATACTTTTCACTGGTAGTGTAACTTCTAACCTTAACCCTAGCCTAGCTAACGTTAGTCATAACAAATTGGAATTCGTAACATATCATACAAAATGGATGATGGACATCCACAAATTAATACATACCATACGAAACGTAACATCATAGCAATTGGAGTGTCCCAGATTTACGTGCACTATGTTACGTTTACCCCTGAGTCCAGGTTGCAATTTAAACATGCCTCTGGGGGGGTTCAGCTTTGCCAAAACACAAAAGGGAAACTATAAAAATCAAGATCAATATAAAATGTATGCTTGCACAAAATACAATAAATATGTTTTTAATCCACTTAATTTGTTACTAAATAGTATTTGGGTATTGACAAGTAATTTATATGATTCTAAAAAGATTTAGTAGATTTCATAGCATTTTGTCTGTGATGTTAAATATTTTCCAATGACTCTGAACCACCAACATCAAGTATTTGTGGGTAGAAACAGCATTGGGTTGCAGAATGGAGCAATTCCTGACCATGATCACACACAACCCAACCCACCCACAGTTCTGCTCCATTTCTCTCTGTTGGAAAGTCTGAGAAATGCTACATAGCTAGTCCTGTAACACCAACATAATCCTCTCTGTGTGTGTTCAGCCATCAGTTGTTTTTATTCTCTTCTCACACACCCACAATCCTCAGTGGTCAGGGTTATTCAACTATATTCAACTGGGGCCAGATGTAACAAAAAACAAAAATAAAATAAAAAACGTTTTCCCATACGCAATTATTCTTCAGAAGAACTGTATAAAAAGCAACGTACACACACAATATAAAGCACTTTTCTTAAAAATGTAATGTTGCTAAAAGTAATTATGAAAGAAATGGTGGGTGCTCAACAGACGTGAGTCGAGGTACAACCAAAAAATCTGATGATTAAAAGAAAAATGTTCACCATTTAAAAGATCCTTAAAAGCAATGTCATTTTAAAGTTGTCTGAAAACTAAAGCGTTTAAAAAAAATCACATTTAAAGATATGCCAAACCAATCTGAAGGAAGTGTGTTTTCATTTCCCTAAATCATTAGCTGCTTTGTTTTGCTCACAGTTTGAGAGGATCACAAATGGAACTCAAATCACAGTGAAATGCTGAATACAACAGGTGTAGTAGACATTACAGTGAAATGCTGAATACAACAGGTGTAGTAGACCTCACAGTGAAATGCTGAATACAACAGGTGTAGTAGACCTTACAGTGAAATGCTGAATACAACAGGTGTAGTAGACCTCACAGTGAAATGCTGAATACAACAGGTGTAGTAGACCTTACAGTGAAATGCTGAATACAACAGGTGTAGTAGACCTCACAGTGAAATGCTGAATACAACAGGTGTAGTAGACCTTACAGTGAAATGCTGAATACAACAGGTGTAGTAGACCTCACAGTGAAATGCTGAATACAACAGGTGTAGACCTCACAGTGAAATGCTGAATACAACAGGTGTAATAGACCTCACAGTGAAATGCTGACTACAACAGGTGTAGTAGACCTTACAGTGAAATGCTGAATACAACAGGTGTAGTAGACCTCACAGTGAAATGCTGAATACAACAGGTGTAGTAGACCTTACAGTGAAATACTGAATACAACAGGTGTAGTAGACCTTACAGTGAAATGCTGAATACAACAGGTGTAGTAGACCTCACAGTGAAATGCTGAATACAACAGGTGTAGTAGACCTTACAGTGAAATGCTGAATACAACAGGTGTAGTAGACCTCACAGTGAAATGCTGAATACAACAGGTGTAGTAGACCTCACAGTGAAATGCTGAATACAACAGGTGTAGTAGACCTTACCGTGAAAGGCTGAATACAACAGGTGTAGTAGACCTTACAGTGAAATGCTGAATACAACAGGTGTAGTAGACCTCACAGTGAAATGCTGAATACAACAGGTGTAGTAGACCTTACAGTGAAATGCTGAATACAACAGGTGTAGTAGACCTCACATTGAAATGCTGAATACAACAGGTGTAGTAGACCTCACAGTGAAATGCTGAATACAACAGGTGTAGTAGACCTCACAGTGAAATGCTGAATACAACAGGTGTAGTAGACCTTACAGTGAAATGCTGAATACAACAGGTGTAGTAGACCTCACAGTGAAATGCTGAATACAACAGGTGTAGACCTTACAGTGAAAGGCTTACTGACATGCCCTTAACCAACAATGCAGTTCAATAAATAGTTTTTATATTAAATATTTACTAAATAAACAAAAGTAAAAAATCAAATCAATCAAAAAGTAACACAAGAAAAGTACATAACAATAAGGAGGCTCTATACAGGGGGTACCGGTTAGTAATGAGACTATATACAGGGGATACCGGTTAGTAATGAGACTATGTACAGGGGGTACCGGTTAGTAATGAGACTATATACAGGGGGTACCGGTTAGTAATGAGACTATATTCAGGGGGTACCGGTTAGTAATGAGACTATGTACAGGGGGTACCGGTTAGTAATGAGACTATATACAGGGGGTACCGGTTAGTAATGAGACTATGTACAGGGGGTACCGGTTGGTAATGAGGCTCTATACAGGGGTACCGGTTAGTAATGAGACTATATACAGGGGGTACCGGTTAGTAATGAGACTATATACAGGGGGTACCGGTTAGTAATGAGACTATATACAGGGGTACCGGTTAGTAATGAGACTATGTACAGGGGGTACCGGTTAGTAATGAGACTATATACAGGGGGTACCGGTTAGTAATGAGACTATATACAGGGGGTACCGGTTGGTAATGAGGCTCTATACAGGGGTACCGGTTAGTAATGAGACTATATACAGGGGGTACCGGTTAGTAATGAGACTATATACAGGGGGTACCGGTTAGTAATGAGACTATGTACAGGGGGTACCGGTTAGTAATGAGACTATATACAGGGGGCACCGGTTAGTAATGAGGCTATATACAGGGGGTACCGGTTAGTAATGAGACTATATACAGGGGGTACCGGTTAGTAATGAGAATATATACAGGGGGCACCAGTTAGTAAT
Organism: Salmo salar; assembly: GCF_905237065.1. Lineage (NCBI taxonomy): Eukaryota > Metazoa > Chordata > Actinopteri > Salmoniformes > Salmonidae > Salmo > Salmo salar. Next base: position 99,317,011 of record NC_059453.1, read on the forward strand.
GAGGCTATGTACAGGGGGTACCGGTTGGTAATGAGACTATATACAGGGGTACCGGTTAGTAATGAGACTATATACAGGGGGTACCGGTTAGTAATGAGACTATATACAGGGGTACCGGTTAGTAATGAGGCTATATACAGGGGGTACCGGTTAGTAATGAGACTATATACAGGGGTACCGGTTAGTAATGAGACTATATACAGGGGGTACCGGTTAGTAATGAGACTATATACAGGGGTACCGGTTAGTAATGAGACTATATACAGGGGGTACCGGTTAGTAATGAGACTATATACAAGGGGTACCGGTTAGTAATGAGACTATATACAGGGGTACCGGTTAGTAATGAGACTATATACAGGGGGTACCGGTTAGTAATGAGACTATATGCAGGGGGTACCGGTTAGTAATGAGACTATATACAGGGGGTACCGGTTGGTAATGAGACTATATACAGGGGGTACCGTTTAGTAATGAGACTATATACAGGGGGTACCGGTTAGTAATGAGACTATATGCAGGGGGTACCGGTTAGTAATGAGGCTATATAGAGGGGGTACCGGTTAGTAATGATACTATATACAGGGTGTACCGGTTAGTAATGAGACTATATACAGGGGGTACCAGTTAGTAATGAGGCCATATACAGGGGGTACCGGTTAGTAATGAGACTATATGCAGGGGGTACCGGTTAGTAATGAGACTATATACAGGGGGTACTGGTACAGAGTCAAAATGTGGAAAAAGTCAAGGGGTCTGAATACTTCCAAATGTAGTGTATATGTGAAGTGGGTGAAACAGTATGCAAACATTATTAAAGTGACTAGTGTTCAATGACTCTACTATGTACATGGGGCAAAGCAGTCTCCAAGGTTCAGGGTAGAGTACTGGGTGGTAGCTGGCTGGTAACAGTGACTAAGGTTCAGGGTAGAGTACCGGGTGGTAGCCAGCTAGTAACAGTGACTAAGGTTCAGGGTAGAGTACTGGGTGGTAGCAGATAGTAACAGGTTCAGGGTAGAGTACCGGGTGGTAGCCAGCTAGTAACAGGTTCAGGGTAGAGTACCGGGTGGTAGCCGGGTAGTAACAGGTTCAGGGTAGAGTACCGGGTGGTAGCCGGCTAGTAACAGTCTCTAAGGTTCAGGGTAGAGTACTGGGTGGTAGCCGGCTAGTAACAGGTTCAGGGTAGAGTACCGGGTGGTAGCCAGCTAGTAACAGTCTCTAAGGTTCAGGGTAGAGTACTGGGTGGTAGCCGGCTAGTAACAGGTTCAGGGTAGAGTACCGGGTGGTAGACTGCTAGTAACAGTCTCTAAGGTTCAGGGTAGAGTACCGGGTGGTAGCCAGCTAGTTACAGGTTCAGGGTAGAGTACCGGGTGGTAGCCAGCTAGTAACAGGTTCAGGGTAGACTACCGGGTGGTAGCCAGCTAGTAACAGGTTCAGGGTAGAGTACTGGGTGGTAGCCGGCTAGTAACAGGTTCAGGGTAGAGTACCGGGTGGTAGCCAGCTGGTAACAGGTTCAGGGTAGAGTACCGGGTGGTAGCCGGCTAGTAACAGGTTCAGGGTAGAGTACTGGGTGGTAGCCAGCTAGTTACCGGTTCAGGGTAGAGTACTGGGTGGTACCTGGCTAGCAACAGGTTCAGGGTAGAGTACCCGGGTGGTAGCCAGCTAGTAACAGGTTCAGGGTAGAGTACCGGGTGGTAGCCAGCTAGTAACAGGTTCAGGGTAGAGTACTGGGTAGTAGCCGGCTAGTAACAGGTTCAGGGTAGAGTACCGGGTGGTAGCCAGCTAGTAACAGGTTCAGGGTAGAGTACCGGGTGGTAGCCAGCTAGTAACAGGTTCAGGGTAGAGTACCGGGTGGTAGCCAGCTAGTAACAGTAACTAAGGTTCAGGGTAGAGTACCGGGTGGTAGCCAGCTAGTAACAGGTTCAGGGTAGAGTACCGGGTGGTAGCCAGCAAGTTACAGGTTCAGGGTAGAGTACCGGGTGGTAGCCGGCTAGTAACAGGTTCAGGGTAGAGTACCAGGTGGTAGCCAGTTAGAAACAGGTTCAGGGTAGAGTACCGGGTGGTAGCCGGTTAGTAACAGGTTCAGGGTAGAGAACCGGGTGGTAGCCGGCTAGTAACAGGTTCAGGGTAGAATACCGGGTGGTAGCCAGCTAGTAACAGGTTCAGGGTAGAGTACCGGGTGGTAGCCGGCTAGTAACAGGTTCAGAGTAGAGTACCGGGTGGTAGCCAGATAGTGACAGGTTCAGGGTAGAGTTCCGGGTGGTAGCCGGGTAGTAACAGGTTCAGGCTAGAGTACTGGGTGGTAGCCAGCTAGTAACAGGTTCAGGGTAGAGTACCGGGTGGTAGCCGGCTAGTAACAGGTTCAGGGTAGAGTACTGGGTGGTAGCCGGGTAGTAACAGGTTCAGGGTAGAGTACCGGTTGGTAGCCAGCTAGTAACAGGGTCAGGGTAGAGTACCGGGTGGTAGCCAGCTAGTAAAAGGTTCAGGGTAGAGTACCGGGTGGTAGCCGGGTAGTAACAGGTTCAGGGTAGAGTACCGGGTGGTAGCCGGCTGGTAACAGGTTCAGGGTAGAGTACCGGGTGGTAGCCAGCTAGTAACAGGTTCAGGGTAGAGTACCGGGTGGTAGCCGGCTAGTAACAGGTTCAGGGTAGTGTACCGGGTGGTAGCCGGGTAGTAACAGGTTCAGGGTAGAGTACTGGGTGGTAGCCAGCTAGTAACAGGTTCAGGGTAGAGTACCGGGTGGTAGCCAGCTAGTAACAGGTTCAGGGTAGAGTACCGGGTGGTAGCCGGCTAGTAACAGGTTCAGGGTAGAGTACCGGGTGGTAGCCTGCTGGTAACAGGTTCAGGGTAGAGTACCGGGTGGTAGCCGGCTAGTAACAGGTTCAGGGTAGAGTACTGGGTGGTAGCCAGCTAGTTATAGGTTCAGGGTAGAGTACTGGGTGGTAGCCGGCTAGTAACAGGTTCACGGTAGAGTACCGGGTGGTAGCCAGCTAGTAACAGGTTCAGGGTAGAGTACCGGGTGGTAGCCAGCTAGTAACAGTAACTAAGGTTCAGGGTAGAGTACCGGGTGGTAGCCAGCTAGTAACAGGTTCAGGGTAGAGTACCGGGTGGTAGCCGGCTAGTAACAGTCTCTAAGGTTCAGGGTAGAGTACTGGGTGGTAGCCGGCTAGTAACAGGTTCAGGGTAGATTACTGGGTGGTAGCCGGCTAGTAACAGGTTCAGGGTTGAGTACCGGGTGGTAGCCAGCTAGTAACAGGTTCAGGGTAGAGTACCGGGTGGTAGCCAGCTAGTAACAGGTTCAGGGTAGAGTACCGGGTGGTAGCCGGCTAGTAACAGGTTCAGGGTAGAGTACCGGGTGGTAGCCGGGTAGTAACAGGTTCAGGGTAGAGTACCGGGTGGTAGCCGGCTAGTAACAGGTTCAGGATAGAGTACCGGGTGGTAGCCAGCTAGTTACAGGTTCAGGGTAGAGTACCGGGTGGTAGCCAGCTAGTTTTAGGCTGGGTTTCTGTACAGCACTTTGAGAATATCAGCTGATGTACGAAGGGCTATATAAAAATAAATTTGATTTGATTTGATTTAACAGGTTCAGGGTAGAGTACCGGGTGGTAGCCAGCTAGTAACAGGTTCAGGGTAGAGTACCGGGTGGTAGCCAGCTAGTAACAGGTTCAGGGTAGAGTACCGGGTGGTAGCCGGCTAGTAACAGGTTTATCTCAGCCTATGCTACTCTCCAGTCCCTAGACTTACTGGCGCTGACGGAAACATGGATTACCACAGAGAACACTGCTACTCCTACTGCTCTCTCCTCGTCTGCCTACGTGTTCTCGCATACCCCTAGAGCATCGAGCCAGCAGGGTGGTGGCACTGGAATCCTCATCTCTCCCAAGTGGACATTCTCTCTTTCTCCCCTGACCCATCTGTCTATCTCCTCATTTGAATTCCATGCTGTCACAGTTACCAGCCCTTTCAAGCTTAACATCCTAATCATTTATCGCCCTCCAGGTTCCCTTGGAGAGTTCATCAATGAGCTTGACGCCTTGATAAGTTCCTTTCCTGAGGATGGCTCACCTCTCACAGTTCTGGGTGACTTTAACCTCCCCACGTCTACCTTTGACTCATTCCTCTCTGCCTCCTTCTTTCCACTCCTCTCCTCTTTTGACCTCACCCTCTCACCTTCCCCCCCTACTCACAAGGCAGGCAATACGCTTGACCTCATCTTTACTAGATGCTGTTCTTCCACTAATCTCATTGCAACTCCCCTCCAAGTCTCCGACCACTACCTTGTATCCTTTTCCCTCTCGCTCTCATCCAACACTTCTCACTCTGCCCCTACTCGGATGGTATTGCGCCGTCCCAACCTTCGCTCTCTCTCTCCCGCTACTCTCTCCTCTTCCATCCTATCATCTCTTCCCTCTGCTCAAACCTTCTCTAACCTATCTCCTGATTCTGCCTCCTCAACCCTCCTCTCCTCCCTCTCTGCATCCTTTGATTTCCTCTGTCCCCCTATCCTCCAGGCCGGCTCGGTCCCCCCCTCCTGCTCCGTGGCTCGACGACTCACTGCGAGCTCACAGAACAGGGCTCCGGGCAGCCGAGCGGAAATGGAGGAAAACTCGCCTCCCCTGCGGACCTGGCATCCTTTCACTCCCTCCTCTCTACATTTTCCTCTTCTGTCTCTGCTGCTAAAGCCACTTTCTACCACTCTAAACTCCAAGCATCTGCCTCTAACCCTAGGAAGCTCTTCGCTACCTTCTCCTCCCTCCTGAATCCTCCTCCCCCCCCCCCCTCCTCCCTCTCTGCGGATGACTTCGTCAACCATTTTGAAAAGAAGGTTGACGACATCCGATCCTCGTTTGCTAAGTCAAACGACACCGCTGGTCCTGCTCACACTGCCCTACCCTGTGCTTTGACCTCTTTCTCCCCTCTCTCTCCAGATGAAATCTCGCGTCTTGTGACGGCCGGCCGCCCAACAACCTGCCCACTTGACCCTATCCCCTCCTCTCTTCTCCAGACCATTTCCGGAGACCTTCTCCCCTACCTCACCTCGCTCATCAACTCATCCCTGACCGCTGGCTACGTCCCTTCCGTCTTCAAGAGAGCGAGAGTTGCACCCCTTCTGAAAAAAACCTACACTCGATCCCTCCGATGTCAACAACTACAGACCAGTATCCCTTCTTTCCTTTCTCTCCAAAACTCTTGAACGTGCCGTCCTTGGCCAGCTCTCTTGCTATCTCTCTCAGAATGACCTTCTTGATCCTAATCAGTCAGGTTTCAAGACTGGGCATTCAACTGAGACTGCTCTTCTCTGTGTCACGGAGGCTCTCCGCACTGCTAAAGCTAACTCTCTCTCCTCTGCTCTCATCCTTCTAGACCTATCTGCTGCCTTTGATACTGTGAACCATCAGATCCTCCTCTCCACCCTCTCCGACCTGGGCATCTCCGGCGCGGCCCACGCTTGGATTGCGTCCTACCTGACAGGTCGCTCCTACCAGGTGGTGTGGCGAGAATCTGTCTCCGCACCACGTGCTCTCACCACTGGTGTCCCAGGGCTCTGTTCTAGGCCCACTCCTATTCTCGCTATACACCAAGTCACTTGGCTCTGTCGTATCCTCACATGGTCTCTCATATCATTGCTATGCAGATGACACACAATTAATCTTCTCCTTTCCCCGTTCTGACAACCAGGTGGCGAATCGCATCTCTGCATGTCTGGCAGACATATCAGTGTGGATGACGGATCACCACCTCAAGCTGAACCTCGGCAAGACGGAGCTGCTCTTCCTCCCGGGGAAGGACTGCCCGTTCCATGATCTCGCCATCACGGTTGACAACTCCCTTGTGTCCTCCTCCCAGAGTGCTAAGAGCCTCGGCGTGACCCTGGACAACACCCTGTCGTTCTCCACTAACATCAAGGCGGTGACCCGATCCTGTAGGTTCATGCTCTACAACATTCGCAGAGTACGACCCTGCCTCACACAGGAAGCGGCGCAGGTCCTAATCCAGGCACTTGTCATCTCCCGTCTGGATTACTGCAACTCGTTGTTGGCTGGGCTCCCTGCTTGTGCCATTAAACCCCTACAACTCATCCAGAACGCCGCAGCCCGTCTGGTGTTCAACCTTCCCAAGTTCTCTCACGTCACCCCGCTCCTCCGCTCTCTCCACTGGCTTCCAGTCGAAGCTCGCATACGCTACAAGACCATGGTGCTTGCCTATGGAGCTGTGAGGGGAACGGCACCTCCGTACCTTCAGGCTCTGATCAGGCCCTACACCCAAACAAGGGCACTGCGTTCATCCACCTCTGGCCTGCTCGCCTCCCTACCTCTGAGGAAGCACAGTTCCCGCTCAGCCCAGTCAAAACTGTTCGCTGCTCTGGCACCCCAATGGTGGAACAAGCTCCCTCACGACGCCAGGACAGCGGAGTCAATCACCACCTTCCGGAGACACCTGAAACCCCACCTCTTTAAGGAATACCTGGGATAGGATAAAGTAATCCTTCTAACCCCCCCTTAAAAGATTTAGATGCACTATTGTAAAGTGGTTGTTCCACTGGATATTATAAGGTGAATGCACCAATTTGTAAGTCGCTCTGGATAAGAGCGTCTGCTAAATGACTTAAATGTAAATGTAAATGTAAGGGTAGAGTACCGGGTGGTAGCCAGCTAGTAACAGGTTCAGGGTAGAGTACCGGGTGGTAGCCGGCTAGTAACAGTCTCTAAGGTTCAGGGTAGAGTACTGGGTGGTAGCCGGCTAGTAACAGGTTCAGGGTAGAGTACCGGGTGGTAGCCAGCTAGTAACAGTGACTAAGGTTCAGGGTAGAGTACCGGGTGGTAGACTGCTAGTAACAGTCTCTAAGGTTCAGGGTAGAGTACCGGGTGGTAGCCAGCTAGTTACAGGTTCAGGGTAGAGTACCGGGTGGTAGCCAGCTAGTAACAGGTTCAGGGTAGAGTACCGGGTGGTAGCCAGCTAGTAACAGGTTCAGGGTAGAGTACTGGGTGGTAGCTGGCTAGAAACAGGTTCAGGGTAGAGTACCGGGTGGTAGCCAGCTAGTAACAGGTTCAGGGTAGAGTACCGGGTGGTAGCCGGCTAGTAACAGGTTCAGGGTAGAGTACCGGGTGGTAGCCGGCTAGTAACAGGTTCAGGGTAGAGTACCGGGTGGTAGCCAGCTAGTAACAGGTTCAGGGTAGAGTACCGGGTGGTAGCCGGCTGGTAACAGGTTCAGGTTAGAGTACCGGGTGGTAGCCGGCTAGAAACAGGTTCAGGGTAGAGTACCGGGTGGTAGCCGGCTAGTAACAGGTTCAGGGTAGAGTACCCGGGTGGTAGCCGGCTGGTAACAGGTTCAGGTTAGAGTACTGGGTGGTAGCTGGCTAGAAACAGGTTCAGGGTAGAGTACCGAGTGGTAGCCGGCTAGTAACAGGTTCAGGGTAGAGTACCAGGTGGTAGCCGGCTAGTAACAGATTCAGGGTAGAGTACTGGGTTGTAGCCGGCTAGTGACAGGTTCAGGGTAGAGTACCGGGTGGTAGCCGGCTAGTAACAGGTTCAGGGTAGAGTACTGGGTGGTAGCCGGCTAGTAACAGGTTCAGGGTAGAGTACCGGGTGGTAGCCAGCTAGTAACAGGTTCAGGGTAGAGTACCGGGTGGTAGCCAGCTAGTAACAGGTTCAGGGTAGAGTACCGGGTGGTAGCCAGCTAGTAACTGTAACTAAGGTTCAGGGTAGAGTACCGGGTGGTAGCCAGCTAGTAACAGGTTCAGGGTAGAGTACCGGGTGGTAGCCGGTTAGTAACAGGTTCAGGGTAGAGTACCGGGTGGTAGCCAGCTAGTAACAGGTTCAGGGTAGAGTCCCGGGTGGTAGCCGGCTAGTAACAGGTTCAGGGTTGAGTACCTGGTGGTAGCCAGGTAGTAACAGGTTCATGGTAGAGTACTGGGTGGTAGCCAGCAAGTAACAGGTTCAGGGTAGAGTACTGGGTGGTAGCCAGCTAGTAACAGGTTCAGGGTAGAGTACCGGGTGGTAGCCGGCTAGTAACAGGTTCAGGGTAGAGTACCGGGTGGTAGCCAGCTAGTAACAGGTTCAGGGTAGAGTACCGGGTGGTAGCCAGCTAGTAACAGGTTCAGGGTAGAGTACCGGGTGGTAGCCGGCTAGCAACAGGCTCAGGGTAGAGTACCGGGTGGTAGCCAGCTAGTAACAGGTTCAGGGTAGAGTACCGGGTGGTAGCCGGCTAGTAACAGGTTCAGGTTTGAGTACCGGGTGGTAGCCGGCTAGTAACAGGTTCAGGGTAGAGTACCGGGTGGTAGCCAGCTAGTAACAGGTTCAGGGTAGAGTACCGGGTGGTAGCCAGCTAGTAACAAGTTCAGGGTAGAGTACCGGGTGGTAGCCAGCTAGTAACAAGTTCAGGGTAGAGTACCGGGTGGTAGCCAGCTAGCAACAGTTTCAGGGTAGAGTACCGGGTGGTAGCCAGCTAGTACAGGTTCAGGGTAGAGTACCGGGTGGTAGCCGGCTAGTAACAGGTTCAGGGTAGAGTACTGGGGGGTAGCCGGCTAGTAACAGGTTCAGGGTAGAGTACCGGGTGGTAGCCAGCTAGTGACAGGTTCAGGGTAGAGTACCGGGTGGTAGGCAGCTAGTAACAGGTTCAGGGTAGAGTACTGGGTGGTAGCAAGCTAGTAACAGGTTCAGGGTAGAGTACTGGGTGGTAGCCGGCTAGTAACAGGTTCAGGGTAGAGTACTGGGTGGTAGCCGGCTGGTAACAGGTTCAGGGTAGAGTACCGGGTGGTAGCCAGCTAGTAACAGGTTCAGGGTAGAGTACCGGGTGGTAGCCAGCTGGTAACAGGTTCAGGGTTGAGTACCGGGTGGTAGCCGGCTAGTAACAGGTTCAGGGTAGAGTACCGGGTGGTAGCCAGCTAGTAACAGGTTCAGGGTTGAGTACCGGGTGGTAGCCAGCTAGTAACAGGTTCAGGGTAGAGTACCGGGTGGTAGCCAGCTAGTAACAGGTTCAGGGTAGAGTACCGGGTGGTAGCCGGCTAGTAACAGGTTCAGGGTAGAGTACCGGGTGGTAGCCGGGTAGTAACAGGTTCAGGGTAGAGTACCGGGTGGTAGCCGGCTAGTAACAGGTTCAGGATAGAGTACCGGGTGGTAGCCAGCTAGTTACAGGTTCAGGGTAGAGTACCGGGTGGTAGCCAGCTAGTAACAGGTTCAGGGTAGAGTACCGGGTGGTAGCCAGCTAGTAACAGGTTCAGGGTAGAGTACCGGGTGGTAGCCAGCTAGTAACAGGTTCAGGGTAGAGTACCGGGTGGTAGCCGGCTAGTAACAGGTTTATCTCAGCCTATGCTACTCTCCAGTCCCTAGACTTACTGGCGCTGACGGAAACATGGATTACCACAGAGAACACTGCTACTCCTACTGCTCTCTCCTCGTCTGCCTACGTGTTCTCGCATACCCCTAGAGCATCGAGCCAGCAGGGTGGTGGCACTGGAATCCTCATCTCTCCCAAGTGGACATTCTCTCTTTCTCCCCTGACCCATCTGTCTATCTCCTCATTTGAATTCCATGCTGTCACAGTTACCAGCCCTTTCAAGCTTAACATCCTAATCATTTATCGCCCTCCAGGTTCCCTTGGAGAGTTCATCAATGAGCTTGACGCCTTGATAAGTTCCTTTCCTGAGGATGGCTCACCTCTCACAGTTCTGGGTGACTTTAACCTCCCCACGTCTACCTTTGACTCATTCCTCTCTGCCTCCTTCTTTCCACTCCTCTCCTCTTTTGACCTCACCCTCTCACCTTCCCCCCCTACTCACAAGGCAGGCAATACGCTTGACCTCATCTTTACTAGATGCTGTTCTTCCACTAATCTCATTGCAACTCCCCTCCAAGTCTCCGACCACTACCTTGTATCCTTTTCCCTCTCGCTCTCATCCAACACTTCTCACTCTGCCCCTACTCGGATGGTATTGCGCCGTCCCAACCTTCGCTCTCTCTCTCCCGCTACTCTCTCCTCTTCCATCCTATCATCTCTTCCCTCTGCTCAAACCTTCTCTAACCTATCTCCTGATTCTGCCTCCTCAACCCTCCTCTCCTCCCTCTCTGCATCCTTTGATTTCCTCTGTCCCCTATCCTCCAGGCCGGCTCGGTCCCCCCCTCCTGCTCCGTGGCTCGACGACTCACTGCGAGCTCACAGAACAGGGCTCCGGGCAGCCGAGCGGAAATGGAGGAAAACTCGCCTCCCTGCGGACCTGGCATCCTTTCACTCCCTCCTCTCTACATTTTCCTCTTCTGTCTCTGCTGCTAAAGCCACTTTCTACCACTCTAAACTCCAAGCATCTGCCTCTAACCCTAGGAAGCTCTTCGCTACCTTCTCCTCCCTCCTGAATCCTCCTCCCCCCCCTCCTCCCTCTCTGCGGATGACTTCGTCAACCATTTTGAAAAGAAGGTTGACGACATCCGATCCTCGTTTGCTAAGTCAAACGACACCGCTGGTCCTGCTCACACTGCCCTACCCTGTGCTTTGACCTCTTTCTCCCCTCTCTCTCCAGATGAAATCTCGCGTCTTGTGACGGCCGGCCGCCCAACAACCTGCCCACTTGACCCTATCCCCTCCTCTCTTCTCCAGACCATTTCCGGAGACCTTCTCCCCTACCTCACCTCGCTCATCAACGCATCCTTGACCGCTGGCTACGTCCCTTCCGTCTTCAAGAGAGCGAGAGTTGCACCCCTTCTGAAAAAACCTACACTTGATCCCTCCGATGTCAACAACTACAGACCAGTATCCCTTCTTTCCTTTCTCTCCAAAACTCTTGAACGTGCCGTCCTTGGCCAGCTCTCTTGCTATCTCTCTCAGAATGACCTTCTTGATCCTAATCAGTCAGGTTTCAAGACTGGGCATTCAACTGAGACTGCTCTTCTCTGTGTCACGGAGGCTCTCCGCACTGCTAAAGCTAACTCTCTCTCCTCTGCTCTCATCCTTCTAGACCTATCTGCTGCCTTTGATACTGTGAACCATCAGATCCTCCTCTCCACCCTCTCCGACCTGGGCATCTCCGGCGCGGCCCACGCTTGGATTGCGTCCTACCTGACAGGTCGCTCCTACCAGGTGGCGTGGCGAGAATCTGTCTCCGCACCACGTGCTCTCACCACTGGTGTCCCAGGGCTCTGTTCTAGGCCCACTCCTATTCTCGCTATACACCAAGTCACTTGGCTCTGTCGTATCCTCACATGGTCTCTCATATCATTGCTATGCAGATGACACACAATTAATCTTCTCCTTTCCCCGTTCTGACAACCAGGTGGCGAATCGCATCTCTGCATGTCTGGCAGACATATCAGTGTGGATGACGGATCACCACCTCAAGCTGAACCTCGGCAAGACGGAGCTGCTCTTCCTCCCGGGGAAGGACTGCCCGTTCCATGATCTCGCCATCACGGTTGACAACTCCCTTGTGTCCTCCTCCCAGAGTGCTAAGAGCCTCGGCGTGACCCTGGACAACACCCTGTCGTTCTCCACTAACATCAAGGCGGTGACCCGATCCTGTAGGTTCATGCTCTACAACATTCGCAGAGTACGACCCTGCCTCACACAGGAAGCGGCGCAGGTCCTAATCCAGGCACTTGTCATCTCCCGTCTGGATTACTGCAACTCGTTGTTGGCTGGGCTCCCTGCTTGTGCCATTAAACCCCTACAACTCATCCAGAACGCCGCAGCCCGTCTGGTGTTCAACCTTCCCAAGTTCTCTCACGTCACCCCGCTCCTCCGCTCTCTCCACTGGCTTCCAGTCGAAGCTCGCATACGCTACAAGACCATGGTGCTTGCCTATGGAGCTGTGAGGGGAACGGCACCTCCGTACCTTCAGGCTCTGATCAGGCCCTACACCCAAACAAGGGCACTGCGTTCATCGACCTCTGGCCTGCTCGCCTCCCTACCTCTGAGGAAGCACAGTTCCCGCTCAGCCCAGTCAAAACTGTTCGCTGCTCTGGCACCCCAATGGTGGAACAAGCTCCCTCACGACGCCAGGACAGCGGAGTCAATCACCACCTTCCGGAGACACCTGAAACCCCACCTCTTTAAGGAATACCTGGGATAGGATAAAGTAATCCTTCTAACCCCCCCTTAAAAGATTTAGATGCACTATTGTAAAGTGGTTGTTCCACTGGATATTATAAGGTGAATGCACCAATTTGTAAGTCGCTCTGGATAAGAGCGTCTGCTAAATGACTTAAATGTAAATGTAAATGTAAGGGTAGAGTACCGGGTGGTAGCCAGCTAGTAACAGGTTCAGGGTAGAGTACCGGGTGGTAGCCGGCTAGTAACAGTCTCTAAGGTTCAGGGTAGAGTACTGGGTGGTAGCCAGCTAGTAACAGGTTCAGGGTAGAGTACCGGGTGGTAGCCAGCTAGTAACAGGTTCAGGGTAGAGTACTGGGTGGTAGCTGGCTAGAAACAGGTTCAGGGTAGAGTACCGGGTGGTAGCCAGCTAGTAACAGGTTCAGGGTAGAGTACCGGGTGGTAGCCGGCTAGTAACAGGTTCAGGGTAGAGTACCGGGTGGTAGCCGGCTAGTAACAGGTTCAGGGTAGAGTACCGGGTGGTAGCCAGCTAGTAACAGGTTCAGGGTAGAGTACCGGGTGGTAGCCGGCTGGTAACAGGTTCAGGTTAGAGTACCGGGTGGTAGCCGGCTAGAAACAGGTTCAGGGTAGAGTACCGGGTGGTAGCCGGCTAGTAACAGGTTCAGGGTAGAGTACCGGGTGGTAGCCGGCTGGTAACAGGTTCAGGTTAGAGTATTGGGTGGTAGCTGGCTAGAAACAGGTTCAGGGTAGAGTACCGAGTGGTAGCCGGCTAGTAACAGGTTCAGGGTAGAGTACCGGGTGGTAGCCGGCTAGTAACAGATTCAGGGTAGAGTACTGGGTTGTAGCCGGCTAGTGACAGGTTCAGGGTAGAGTACCGGGTGGTAGCCGGCTAGTAACAGGTTCAGGGTAGAGTACTGGGTGGTAGCCGGCTAGTAACAGGTTCAGGGTAGAGTACCGGGTGGTAGCCAGCTAGTAACAGGTTCAGGGTAGAGTACCGGGTGGTAGTCAGCTAGTAACAGGTTCAGGGTAGAGTACCGGGTGGTAGCCAGCTAGTAACTGTAACTAAGGTTCAGGGTAGAGTACCGGGTGGTAGCCAGCTAGTAACAGGTTCAGGGTAGAGTACCGGGTGGTAGCCAGCTAGTAACAGGTTCAGGGTAGAGTACCGGGTGGTAGCCGGTTAGTAACAGGTTCAGGGTAGAGTACCGGGTGGTAGCCAGCTAGTAACAGGTTCAGGGTAGAGTCCCGGGTGGTAGCCGGCTAGTAACAGGTTCAGGGTTGAGTACCTGGTGGTAGCCAGGTAGTAACAGGTTCATGGTAGAGTACTGGGTGGTAGCCAGCAAGTAACAGGTTCAGGGTAGAGTACTGGGTGGTAGCCAGCTAGTAACAGGTTCAGGGTAGAGTACCGGGTGGTAGCCGGCTAGTAACAGGTTCAGGGTAGAGTACCGGGTGGTAGCCAGCTAGTAACAGGTTCAGGGTAGAGTGCCGGGTGGTAGCCAGCTAGTAACAGGTTCAGGGTAGAGTACCGGGTGGTAGCCGGCTAGCAACAGGTTCAGGGTAGAGTACCGGGTGGTAGCCAGCTAGTAACAGGTTCAGGGTAGAGTACCGGGTGGTAGCCAGCTAGTAACAAGTTCAGGGTAGAGTACCGGGTGGTAGCCAGCTAGTAACAAGTTCAGGGTAGAGTACCGGGTGGTAGCCAGCTAGCAACAGTTTCAGGGTAGAGTACCGGGTGGTAGCCAGCTAGTACAGGTTCAGGGTAGAGTACCGGGTGGTAGCCGGCTAGTAACAGGTTCAGGGTAGAGTACTGGGGGGTAGCCGGCTAGTAACAGGTTCAGGGTAGAGTACCGGGTGGTAGCCAGCTAGTGACAGGTTCAGGGTAGAGTACCGGGTGGTAGGCAGCTAGTAACAGGTTCAGGGTAGAGTACTGGGTGGTAGCAAGCTAGTAACAGGTTCAGGGTAGAGTACTGGGTGGTAGCCGGCTAGTAACAGGTTCAGGGTAGAGTACTGGGTGGTAGCCAGCTAGTAACAGGTTCAGGGTAGAGTACCGGGTGGTAGCCAGCTAGTAACAGGTTCAGGGTAGAGTACCGGGTAGTAGCCAGCTGGTAACAGGTTCAGGGTTGAGTACCGGGTGGTAGCCGGCTAGTAACAGGTTCAGGGTAGAGTACCGGGTGGTAGCCAGCTAGTTACAGGTTCAGGGTAGAGTACTGGGTGGTACCCGGCTAGCAACAGGTTCAGGGTAGAGTACCGGGTGGTAGCCGGCTAGTAACAGGTTCAGGGTAGAGTACCGGGTGATAGCCGGCTACTAACAGATTCAGGGTAGAGTACTGGGTGGTAGCCGGCTAGTGACAGGTTCAGGGTAGAGTACCGGGTGGTAGCCAGCTAGTAACAGGTTCAGGGTAGAGTACCGGGTGGTAGCCAGCTAGTAACAGTAACTAAGGTTCAGGGTAGAGTACCGGGTGGTAGCCAGCTAGTAACAGGTTCAGGGTAGAGTACCGGGTGGTAGCCGGCTAGTAACAGGTTCAGGGTAGAGTACCGGGTGGTAGCCAGGTAGTAACAGGTTCAGGGTAGAGTACTGGGTGGTAGCCAGCTAGTAACAGGTTCAGGGTAGAGTACTGGGTGGTAGCCAGCTAGTAACAGGTTCAGGGTAGAGTACCGGGTGGTAGCCGGCTAGTAACAGGTTCAGGGTAGAGTACCGGGTGGTAGCCAGCTAGTAACAGGTTCAGGGTAGAGTACCGGGTGGTAGCCAGCTAGTAACAGGTTCAGGGTAGAGTACCGGGTGGTAGCCGGCTAGCAACAGGCTCAGGGTAGAGTACCGGGTGGTAGCCGGCTGGTAACATTAACTAAGGTTCAGGGTAGAGTACCGGGTGGTAGCCAGATGGTAACAGGTTCAGGGTTGAGTACTGGGTGGTAGGCGGCTGGTAACAGGTTCAGGGTAGAGTACCGGGTGGTAGCCAGCTAGTAACAGGTTCAGGGTAGAGTACCGGGTGCTAGCCAGCTAGTAACAGGTTCAGGGTAGAGTACCGGGTGGTAGCCGGCTAGTAACAGGTTCAGGGTAGAGTACCGGGTGGTAGCCGGTTAGTAACAGGTTCAGGGTAGAGTACCGGGTGGTAGCCGGCTAGTAACAGGTTCAGGGTAGAGTACCGGGTGGTAGCCGGCTAGTAACAGTCTCTAAGGTTCAGGGTAGAGTACTGGGTGGTAGCCAGCTAGTAACAGGTTCAGGGTAGAGTACCGTGTGGTAGCCGGGTAGTAACAGGTTCAGGGTAGAGTACCGGGTGGTAGCCGGCTAGTAACAGGTTCAGGGTAGAGTACCGGGTGGTAGCCGGTTAGTAACAGCTTCATGGTATAGTACTTGGTGGTAGCCGGCTAGTAACAGTCTCTAAGGTTCAGGGTAGAGTACCGGGTGGTAGCCTGCTAGTAACAGGTTCAGTGTAGAGTACATGGTGGTAGCCGGTTAGTAACAGGTTCAGGGTAGAGTACTGGGTGGTAGCCGGCTAGTAACAGGTTCAGGGTAGAGTACCGGGTGGTAGCCGGCTAGTAACAGGTTCAGGGTAGAGTACTGGGTGGTAGCAGGCTAGTAACAGTGACTAAGATTCAGGGTAGAGTACTGGGTGATAGCCAGCTAGTAACAGGTTCAGGGTAGAGTACCGGGTGGTAGCCGGGTAGTAACACGTTCAGGGTAGAGTACTGGGTGATAGCCAGCTAGTAACAGGTTCAGGGTAGAGTACCGGGTGGTAGCCGGGTAGTAACAGGTTCAGGGTAGAGTACCGGGTGGTAGCCGGCTAGTAACAGGTTCAGGGTAGAGTACCGAGTGGTAGCCAGCTGGTAACAGGTTCAGGGTAGAGTACTGGGTGGTAGCCAGCTAGTTACAGGTTCTGGGTATAGTACCGGGTGGTAGCTGGTTAGTAACAGGTTCAGGGTAGAGTACCTTGTGGTAGCTGGCTAGTAACAGTCTCTAAGGTTCAGTGTAGAGTACCGGGTGGTAGCTGGCTAGAAACAGGTTCAGGGTAGAGTACTGGGTGGTAGCCAGCTAGTAACAGGTTCAGGGTAGAGTACCGGGTGGTAGCCAGCTAGTAACAGGTTCAGGGTAGAGTACCGGGTGGTAGCCAGCTAGTAACAGGTTCAGGGTAGAGTACCGGGTGGTAGCCGGCTAGTAACAGGTTCAGGGTAGAGTACCATGTGGTAGCCGGGTAGTAACAGGTTCAGGGTAGAGTACCGGGTGGTAGCCAGCTAGTAACAGGTTCAGGGTCGAGTACTGGGTGGTAGCCAGCTAGTAACAGGTTCAGGGTAGAGTACTGGGTGTTAGCTGGCTAGTAACAGGTTCAGGGTAGAGTACCGGGTGGTAGCCGGCTAGTAACAGGTTCAGGGTAGAGTACCAGGTGGTAGCCGGCTAGTAACAGGTTCAGGGTAGAGTACCGGGTGGTAGCCAGTTAGTAACAGGTTCAGGGTAGAGTACCGGGTGGTAGCCAGCTAGTAACAGGTTCAGGGTAGAGTTCCGGGTGGTAGCCGGCTAGTAACAGTCTCTAAGGTTCAGGGTAGAGTACTGGGTGGTAGCCAGCTAGTAACAGGTTCAGGGTAGAGTCCTGGGTGGTAGCCAGCTAGTAACAGGTTCAGGGTAGAGTCCTGGGTGGTAGCCAGCTAGTAACAGGTTCAGGGTAGAGTACCGGGTGGTAGCCAGCTAGTAACAGGTTCAGGGTAGAGTACCGGGTGGTAGCCGGGTAGTAACAGGTTCAGGGTAGAGTACCAGGTGGTAGCCTGCTAGTAACAGGTTCAGGGTAGAGTACCGGGTGGTAGCCAGTTAGTAACAGGTTCAGGGTAGAGTACCGGGTGGTAGCCAGCTAGTAACAGGTTCAGGGTAGAGTACCGGGTGGTAGCCTGCTAGTAACAGGTTCAGGGTAAAGTACTGGGTGGTAGCCAGCTAGTAACAGGTTCAGGGTAGAGTACCGGGTGGTAGCCTGCTAGTAACAGGTTCAGGGTAAAGTACTGGGTGGTAGCCAGCTAGTAACAGGTTCAGGGTAGAGTACCGGGTGGTAGCCAGCTAGTAACAGGTTCAGGGTTGAGTACCGGATGGTAGCCGGTTAGTAACAGTGATTAAAGGTTCAGGGCGTTTTATTACACAGCCACAGCTCCTAGGTCAGAGGGAGGGTTCCTAGGTTCAGTCAGGGTCAAAGGGAGGGCTGGGGGCTCCTAACGCTCCTTTACCGACTCACCTCAACACCATGAACAGCCCTTCAACAACCATCAAATGAGACAGGGTTCAATTATCCTACATCATACTGCATTTTATGGCAATGTAGTACAGTAGCTCCATGAGTCTGGATGGTGAATAATTTGTATGACAGAGTCTGTGATAAAGACCTACTACTGCCTCAGATTCAGCTGGAGGCAAAGGGTCTGTTCACTTCTTATTACACATGATACCTCTCTGTGATCTTATTGGTAAACACCGAGTCCGTCTTTACTGCTACGTGGAGATACACAGCTGGTAGATTGGATTTTACATTTCAAATGTGTTTCCTTGACATCTCGTATCCACAGGGTTGCTCTCCGTGCCAGAGAGAGTCCCCCGGGCCGACACATTAATGATCGACCTCCAGAACAACGACCCTCACTGAGGTCAAGGAGGACAACTTCAAATGGACAAGCTCTATGTAAGAAACACTGACATCCCTCTTACTGTGAACAAACTCTACGTAAAAAAACCCATAAACATCTCTCCTACTTTGATCAACACTGTAAATTCCTTCGCTGTTTCCTCTCAGTTTGGACTAGAGCCCACTGTGCGCAAACTGGTTGAATCGACGTTGTTTCGTCGGAATTTGTCGACGCATTGTGACGTTGAATCTATGTTTGAAACACATTTGGATTTGCAAAAAGTCATCACCCGGTACTGTTTCGTGATCATTTCCACCAGTGTTGAAATGAGGGTAAAACTTCAACTTAAATACAATGACTTAACCTGACTAACGGGTTGGTTTCATTTTATTTAACCTTTTGTGGCAAAGAAGGGGGTCGAGTGATAAATGGCAGATATGTGAGAGCAGAACTAATAAACGGGCTCTGCCCGATCACTAAAATGGCCACCCCGATCAGAACTACAGATCACAAAATGGCCGACTGCCGAAACTACAATTCCCAGAAGCAAGGGGAACTCTCAGAAGGTGGAGCCGACCCACAGATAAAAGGTCAAGAAAAACCAGGAAGGGAGAGAGAGGGCGGGAAGGATCTATGAACCATAGAGAAAGAGACAATCTACATTGGCTGGATTTACCGTGTACGAGCTGGACTGTTTTGGACTTACCTGTTGGCGTTTAGACCTGGACCTACCGAGAACCAGATTTGTGTACCGAACCCTGCTATCCTTGACCTTACCTGCGGCCTGGGTGGACCAGGACAGCGAAACAAACACACAGGTACTGTCATGTTCGAAATAACTTTCATTCTGGTTGAGTACGATGGTCTCGACGACCTCGGCGGACGAACGGGTCTCCGGTCTCCAGGTGAATCAAGTCGAACATCTGTGTTCGGGGGGGTTGTCCCGGTCTGTAGGACCACTGGTGGAAGCGGTGTGCCCTCACGGTATCGGTCACTCCCAGTCTAGTCAGAATCTCTCCCTTGAGTTTATCGTAATCCTGTGCATCCTTCAACTCCAGGTCGAAATATGCTTTTTGAGCGTCCCCTGCCAGGTATGGTGCCAGAAGCCCTGCCCATTCTTCTTTCGGTCACTTCTCCCTCTCTGCCGTCCTTTCGAAGGTGGTAAGATATGCTTCCACATCATCCTGCGCTGTCATTTTTTGAAGAAAATGATTGGCCCACCTTTGGGTATTTGCAGTTGGTAACTGAGCCCCAATTTGGTCCGCTAGCCCCTTTAGGCCTTCTCTTAACTCCCGGGTGTTTCTCTCTTGCTCTTCTCTGAGCAGCTGGTTGGTGCGGTGCTGGACCTGTAACGTGTCCTGATACATTCGCATTGCATCCTGATGAGCTATTTGTTGAGCTCTAGTTGCCTCTTGTTGGGCGGCCGCCGCTTGTAACAGGGCCTGTATGGCTCCCTCCATACTCATTTTCCTGAAAAAAACTGTCCTAACCAAACAAAGCCACAAAAACAAAAAAAACCTGCCTCCCCTTTGGAGTGCTAACTTTTTTTTTCCTTTTTCTACCTAACCAGCGGTATGGTTAATCCAGTGCCCACATTCTCCACCACGTGTGGCAAACCTCTTCAAAGTTAGGAGCGTTTATCACAAATTAAGTGGGAAACTGTCACCAAAGTCAGCCCAGAATGAAAGTTCTTTCGAACATGACAGTACCTGTGTGTTTGTTTCGCTGTCCTGGTCCACCCTTTGAGATATCAGCTGATGTAAGAAGGGCTTTATAAATACATTTGATTGATAGATTGATGTTGTTGTTTTGGGGATTTACATGAAGTGTAAATGAAAAAGGGTTTCTGGTCAACCTGTTCGCGACCCGTCTGACCTGATTGCCTTAATTGTATGGGTAGCCTACGATAATGAATTAACACAGTCATACGGAAGGCACAGGCAAATAACGTGGTGGTAGCCATTTTTCTTTGATGTAGAGAAGGATTATGGTATGTTGTGGAAGGAAGGCCTACTTATCAAGGTGGATAGCATGGGAGTTGGAAGGAAGGCCTACTTATCAAGGTGGATAGCATGGGAGTTGGAAGGAAGGCCTACTTATCAAGGTGGATAGCATGGGAGTTGGAAGGAAGGGTTTTTAATAACTGGATAAAGGATTTTATTTTTGGGCGATCAATTCAAGTGAGGTTTTGCGGAGCTCATAGTCAGAAAGGTATGAGGTAGATAACGGTACCCCGCAGGGAAGTGTCATTAGTCCTTTGTTGTTCTCCATTATGATTGGCGACGTATTCTCTCAGGTGAGACCTGATATTGGGAGGTCACTGTTTGCGGAAGACAAGGGCACTGTGGAAGAGGGACAAATATTACCCATACAGTCAGGAGAGTTCAAGATTTAATCAGTGAAGTTGAGCAGTGGTCCCTCAGGTTCAGTCAAGTTTTCAGTTGAGAAAACACAGACTGTGTTTTTGTTCTAGAAGGAAGGTTGGGGAGGAAATATACCTGAAGTTGGAAGGAAGGAAGGAATCTGGAGAGGGTGGGAGGGGTTTGGTTCCTGGGGGTCTGCTTTGACAGTCAAAGGACATGGGCGGAGCATAGAGTAGTTGTCCAAGGAAAGAAAATATTGAATATGAAGGAAAAGCAGCCAACAAGTGCTCAGCATATGTGGGAACTCCTTCAAGACTGTTGGGAAAGCACTCCTCATGAAGCTGGTTGAGAGAATGCCAAGATTATGCAAAGCTGTCATCAAGGCAAAGGGTGGCTACTTTGAAGAATCTAAAATATATTTTGATTTGTTTAACACCTTTTTGGTTACTACATGATTCCATATGCGTTATTTCATAGTTTTGACGTCTTCACTATTATTCTACAATGTAGAAAATAGTAAAAATAAAGAAAAACCTTTGAATGAATAGGTGTGTCCAAACTTTTAACTGGTTCTGTATGTCCAACGGGCCTCACAACCGCAGACCATGTGTATGGCGTCGTGAGGGCGAGCGGTTTACTGATTTCAACGTTGTGAACATGTAACGGCCGTCGTAGGAAGTGGACCAAAATGCAGCGGGTACGTGAATGCTCATAATTAATTTATTACGAACACCACACAAAAACAACAAACCGAAAACACGAACGACAGCTAACAGTTCTGCAGGCTAAACATAGCAGTGCACGAATACAACTTCCCACAAAGGGACAGGTGAAAACAGGGCGACCTAAGTATGACTCTCAATCAGCAACAACGATGTACAGCTGTTCCTGATTGAGAGCCATACCAGGCCAACACAAAGAAATACACAACATAGAAAACCCATAGAAATACAAAACAAGAACATTACCCAAAAACCCCGGAACACATAAATCAAACACCCCTCTTACATGAATACATAATCCATTAAACCCCGAACCACATAAAACAAATACCCCCTGCCACGTCCTGACCAAACTACAATAACCAATAACCCCTTATACTGGTCAGGACGTGACAGAACAGAGTGCCCTATGGTGGTGGTGGGGTTATGGTATGGGCAGGAATAAGCTACCGACAACGAACACAATTGCATTTTAACGATGACGATTTGAACAGATACCCTGAGGCCCATTGTGAGGCCCATTTTATTAAGGTATCTGTGACCAACAGATGCATATCTGTATCCCCAGTCATGTGAAATCCATAGATTAGTGACTAATGAATTTATTTCAATTGATTGATTTCCTTATATGAACTGTAACTCAGTAAAATCTTTGAAATTGTTGCATTTAAATTTTTGTTCAGTATAATTTGTGTTTTCCAGAAGCAGAAATGCATTTTTTTTTGCCATTTTTCGATATTTCGACTTTGAATATTTTTTTATTTCAGCTTTTACACTGTAAAGCCCCACAGTGGAGGTGTCATAATACCCATAACACCTAGCGGTCAGACAGGGAAATGTTTCCAATCGTAACTGTAACCAAGTTTCTATGTTCATAAGGCTTGAATATTCTATAAATGATTTGTTGTCACTTGCCACGTTTACCCCGCAGGCCCCAATGGACTAGAGTGATTTTGGTTGCATTTACACAGGCAGCCCAATTTGCTTTTCCCAAAAGCATCTTAAAAAGCAAAGTTCATCGTTTGAATGATTTTGGTGAACCCGGGCCCAGATCTTTTTGCCAATAAATGATCAGAATTGGGTTGCCTGTGTATACGTAGACTTTTTCACCCGAGTCCGAATCACCTCCAGACACCCATTTCCCCCATAGGCCTCTATGAAACACAGTGTCCATATTAGGACAGAATCAGAACTTCCATGGCCGTGTGATTCTGTCCTGATATGGACACTGTACTAAGGATGTTACAGCTGTAACAGCTGAGGGAGTGATTGACTGTGTGAACAACAGAGAAAACAAACCACTAACATCTGTTCTTCAGACGGAGACTTTTGATTGTGCTTGCGGTCACAACTTGCGATTAACCAAATGAAGGAATGCCTGAGCCAAGCCTTCCCTGTAGCTCAGTTGGTAGAGCATGGTGTTTGCAACGCCAGGGTTGTGGGTTCGATTCCCACGGGGGGCCAGCACAGAAAAAAAACGTATGAAATTGTATGAAATGTATGCATTCACTACTGTAAGTCGCTCTGGATAAGAGCGTCTGCTAAATATGTAAAATGTAAATGTAAATGTAAGTAATAGCTTTATCGCAGTCTCCTTCCGGACAGAATGAAAAACTGAACCAGCGTTTACCTTCAGATCCATCGGTCTATACAAGATCTGTAAAACACCCTGTAGAAGGCTATACGATTGTAATTGCCCAGCAATGTTGCCTAAGATAAAAATATGACTCTGGATGTTGCTTTGAGGGCTTCACCCGGCCTTGAAAATAGAGACGGACCCTTTTAGTTTAGCTTAGGCCAACGTTTTTTCCTAAACAACCTCCATTGTCCTCCAAGGGTTGCTGAATATATTTCCCATTCCCAGGCCCTGTTCCTGGTGAACAACAAGATCTCTAAAATCCATCCTAAGGTCTTCCTTAACATAGATCAGCTGCAGCTGCTGTTTACCTGTCCTACAACCAGCTGACCCAGATACCTGCCAACCTGCCCCCCGGAACATCCTGGAGCTGCCGATCCATGACAACAAGATCAACAAGGTCCAGAAGGAGGCCGTCAAAGGGATCAAATCACTGCATGTTCTGGGTACGGACCACAAGCTAGTGATCGCTGGTGACTTCTGGTCTAGTGACAGAGACCAAAGAGATAGAGTCTCTCGGATGTGACACGCTAGAGTATATGGTGTGGGTCTCGGGCTGGGAGATATGGCCTTATGGGTGATTCACAATACGCAGTACCTTTTAGGTTACAGCCTTAAATGGATTAAATTGTAACATTTTTTTTGAAATTTTTGCAAATTTATAAAAAACATTTACATAAGTATTCAGACCTTTTACTCAGTACTTTGTTGAAGCACCTTTGGTAGCGATTACAGCCTCGAGGGTTCATGGGTATGACGCTACAAGCTTGGCACACCTGTATTTGGGGAGTTTCTCCCATTCTTCTCTGCAGATCCTCTCAAGCTCTGTCAGGTTGGATGGGGAGCGTCGCTGCACAGCTATTTTCAGGTCTTTCCAGAGATGTTCGATCGGGTTCAAGTCCAGGCTCTGGCTGGGCCACTCATGGACATTCAGACACTTGTCCCAGAGAATCTAAAATCTAAAATACTTTTTTGGTTACTACATGATTCCATATATGTTCCACACGGGGTACAGCTGGGTAACAACCGGAGGAAGTAACAGTGTGTCTGGACACAGGGGGTACAGCTGGGTAACAACAGTAGGAAGTAACACCCACATGCATAATCACGCACACACACGCACGCACGCACGCACACGTGTCTGTCCAATATCCTCCCTGACACCATAGGGTGGTCTCATCACAACTGAGATGCTGAACGACAAACTGAGTGTCAATCTGTTTCATTGTCTTGTATTGTTGCACCATATCTGTTGTATGTCCCACTATCAGGGATGTTGAGTGGTCGGTTTCCTGGCCCTGTGGCACATCTCTAAGGACTGGATACAAACAACAGATGACAGATTGGCTGGGGCTAAAAACTATCAGGAGAAGCTTGGACCATATTGTTGATATCCTATATCCTGTACGATCTAATTGGGGGTAGGGACTGGACTATCACCATCACAAGCATCCTATAGCGCCTCCTGGTGGTCGACTTCAGTAATAACCACCACCTCAACACCATTTCCTCAACACATGAGGGATTTTTTTTTTTTTTTATAAAGACCAACTCTTCCATCTCTTCTCAGTGAGTCAACAGTGAACAACAACAACAACAACCAACCCTGATTATACTTCAATACCTTTAAAAAAAAAAAAATTAACCTGTTTATTGTAGCAGTAGTGACAACTGTGGGTTTGGTCCCCCTGTATATTTATTTCTTAACATTGGATGTCTCACTTCACAAATCTGCTAGATAAGACTAGTGGTGCTAAATACAGAAAATTACAGAAAATATTAGTTTAGGTTTACACGTGCCTTCATATGAATATGATTCTCTGTTGTAGACCCTGTTCTAATGCTATGCTTTATTTTATGAAGACTAAATAAACTTCAACATTTCCTTTGTCTGTCATTTACATGTCACCTTTTTATTTTCAAATCAAATCAAATTGTATTGGTCACATACACATGGAAAGCAGATGTTAATGCGAGTGTAGCGAAATACTTGTGCTTCTTGGTTTCCGAAAGGTGCAGTAATATCTAACAATTCAACAACAACTACCTAATGCACACCAATCTAAAAAGGGGGAAATGAGAATATGTACATATAAATATATGGATGAGCAATGGCTGAGAGGCATAGGCAAGATGCAGTAGATGGTATAGAATACAGTGTATACATGTGATATGAGTAATGTAATATATGTGAACATTATTAAAGTGGCATTATTTAAGGTGGCATTGTTTAAAGTGACTAGTGATCCATTTATTAATCAAATCAAATGTATTTATATAGCCCTTCTTAGATCAGCTGATATCTCAAAGTGCTGTATAGAAACCCAGCCTAAAACCCCAAACAGCAAGCAATGCTGGTCTAGAAGCACGGTGGCTAGGAAAAACTCCCTAGAAAGGCCAAAACCTAGAGAGGAACCAGGCTATGAGGGTTGGCCAGTCCTCTTCTGGCTGTGCCGGGTGGAGATTATAACAGAACATGGCCAAGATGTTCAAATGTTTATAAATGACCAGCATGGTCAAATAATAATAATCATAGTAGTTGTCGAGGGTGCAACAGGTCAACACCTCAGGAGTAAATGTCAGTTGGCTTTTCATAGCCGATCATTCAGAGTATCTCTACTGCTCCTGCTGTCTCTAGAGAGTTGAAAACAGCAGGTCTGGGACAGGTAGCACGTCCGGTGAACAGGTCAGGGTTCCATAGCTGCAGGCAGAACAGTTGAAACTGGAGCAGCAGCACGGCCAGGTGGACTGGGGACAGCAAAGAGTCATCATGCCAGGTAGTCCTGAGGCATGGTC
The DNA here is from genome assembly GCF_905237065.1 of Salmo salar. Lineage (NCBI taxonomy): Eukaryota > Metazoa > Chordata > Actinopteri > Salmoniformes > Salmonidae > Salmo > Salmo salar. Next base: position 99,342,154 of record NC_059453.1, read on the forward strand.
CTAGGGCTCAGGTCCTCCGAGAGAGAGAAAGAAAGAGAAAATTAGAGAGAGCATACTTACAGTACTTACAGTACACCGGATAAGGCAGGAGAAATACTCCAGATATAACAGACTGACCCTAGCCCCCCGACACATAAACTACTGCAACATAAATACTGGAGGCTGAGACAGGAGGGGTTAGGAGACACTGTGGCCCCGTCCAAAGATACCCCCGGATAGGGCCAAACAGGCAGGATATAACCCCCCCCCCCCACTTTGCAAAGCACAGCCCCCACACCACTGGAGGGATATCTTCAACCACCAACTTACCGTCCTAAGACAAGGCCGAGTATAGCCCACAAAGATCTCCGCCACGGCACAGCCCAAGGGGGGGGGGCGCCAACCCAGACAGGAAGACCACGCCAGTGACTCAACCCACTCAAGTGACGCACCCCTCCCATGGACGGCATGGAAGAACACCAGTAAGCCAGTGACTCAGCCCCTGTAATAGGGTTAGAGGCAGAGAATCCCAGTGGAGAGAGGGGAACCGGCAAGAGACAGCAATGGCGGTTCGTTGCTCCAGTGCCTTTCTGTTCACCTTCACACTCCTGGGCCAGACTACACTTAATCATAGGACCTACTGAAAAGATGAGTCTTCAATAAAGACTTAAAGGTTGAGACCGAGTCTGCGTCTCTCACATGGGTAGGCAGACCATTCCATAAAAATGGAGCTCTATAGGAGAAAGCCCTGCCTCCAGCTGTTTGGTTAGAAATTCGAGGAACAATTAGGAGGCCTGCGTCTTGTGACCGTAGCGTACGTGTAGGTATGTACAGCAGGACCAAATCGGAAAGATAAGTAGGAGCAAGCCCATGTAATGCTTTGTAGGTTAGCAGTACAACCTTGAAATCAGCCCTTGCCTTAACAGGAAGCCAGTGTTGGGAGGCTAGCACTAGAGTGATATGATATATTTTTTGGTTCTAGTCAGGATTCTAGCAGCCGTATTTAGCACTAACTGAAGTTTATTTAGTGCTTTATCCGGGTAGCCGGAAAGTAGAGCATTGCAGTAGCCTAACCTAGAAGTAACAAAAGCATGGATTAATTTTTCTGCATCATTTTTTGACAGAAAATGTCTGTTTTTTGCAATGTTACGTAGATGGAAAAAAGCTGTCCTTGAAACAGTCTTGATATGTTCCTCAAAAGAAAGATCGGCGTCCAGAGTAACGCCGAGGTCTTTCACAGTTTTATTTGAGACGACTGTACAACCATCCAGATGAATTGTCATATTCAACAGAAGATCTCTTTGTTTCTTGGGACCTAGAACAAGCATCTCTGTTTTGTCTGAGTTTAAGAGTAGAAAGTTTGCAGCCATCCACTTCCTTATGTCTGAAACACAGGCTTCCAGCGTGGGCAATTTATGGGCTTCACGATGTTTCATTGAAATGTACAGCTGTGTGTCATCCGATAGCAGTGAAATTTAACATTATGTTTTCGAATGACATCCCCAAGAGGTAAAATATATAGTGAAAACAATAGTGGTCCTAAAATGGAACCTTGAGGAACACCGACATTTACAGTTGATTTGTCAGAGGACAAACCATCCACAGAGACAAACTGATATCTTTCCGACAGATAAGATCTAAACCAGGCCAGAACTTGTCCGTGTAGACCAATTTGGCCTTCCAATCTCTCCAAAAGAATGTGGTGATCGATGGTATCAAAAGCAGCACTAGGAGCACGAGAACAGATGCAGAGCCTAGGAGCACGAGAACAGATGCAGAGCCTTGGTCTGACGCCATTAAAAGGTAATTTACCACCTTCACAAGTACAGTCTCGGTGCTATGATGGGGTCTAAAACCAGACTGAAGTATTTCGTATACATTGTTTGTCTTCAGGAAGGCAGTGAGTTGCTGCGCAACAGCTTTTTCAAATTGTTTTGAGAGGAATTGGAGATTTGATATAGGCCGATAGTTTTTACTGGGTCAAGGTTTGGCTTTTTCAAGTGAGGCTTTATTACTGCCACTTTTGGTGAGTTTGGTACACATTCGGTGGATAGAGAGACGTTTATTATGTTCAACATAGGAGGGCCAAGTACAGGAAGCAGCTCTTTCAGTAGTTTAGTTGGAATAAGGTCCAGTATGCAGCTTGAAGGTTTAGAGGCCATGATTATTTTCATCATTCTGTCAAGAGATATCAGGTAGCAAAGTAAGGTTAGCAACAAAACGCACAGCAGCACGTAAACAAGTCTGCAAGTTGTGACCGGAAATGACAAGTTGAAATTAGTTTCCAGTGATTGGGTCTCCATGTAGGCAGCAACCTCTGAGTTAATGATATCTGTTTTGCAGTCTGATGGCCTTGAGATAGAAGCTGTTCTTCAGTCTCTCGGCCCCAGCTTTGATGCACCTGTACTGACCTCGCCTTCTGGATGGTAGCGGCGTGAACAGGCAGTGGCTCGGATGGTTGTTGTCTTTGATCTTTTTGCCTTCCTGTGACATTGGGTGCGGTAGGTGTCATGGAGGGCAGGTAGTTTGCCCCCGGTGATGTTTTGTGCAGACTACACCACCCTCTGGAGAGCCTTGCGGTTGAGGGCGGAGCAGTTGCCGTACCAGGCTGTGATACAGCCAGACAGGATGCTCTTGATTGTGGATCTGTAAAAGTTAGTCAGGGTTTTGGGTGACAAGCCAAATTTCTTCAGCCTCCTGAGGTTGAAGAGGCGCAGTTGCGCCTTCTTCACCACACTGTCTGTGTGGATGGACCATTTCTGTTTGTCAGTGACGTGTACGCAGAGGAACTTAACTTTCCACCTTCTCCACTGCTGTCCCGTCGATGTGGATAGGGGGGTGCTCCCTCTGCTGTTTCCTGAAGTCCATGATAATCTCCTTTGTTTTGTTGACGTTGAGGGAGAGGTTGTTTTCCTGACACCACACTCTGAGGGCCCTCACCTCCTCCCTGTAGGCTGTCTCGTCATTGTTGGTAATCGAGCCCACTACTGTTGTGTCGTCTGCAAACTTGATGATTGAGTTGGAGGCGTGTATGGCCATGGAGTCATGGGTGAACAGGGACTACAGGAGGGGACTGAGCACACACCCTTGTGGAGATGTTGTTACCTACCTTCACCACCTGGGGGTGGCCCTTCAGAAAGTCCAGGACCCAGTTGCACAGGATGGGGTTGAGGCCCAGGGCCTCTAGCTTAATGATGAGCTTGAAGGGTACTATGATGTTGAATGCTGAGCTGTTGTCAATGAACAGCATTCTTACATAAGTATTCCTCTTGTCCAGATGGGATGGGGCAGTGTGATGGCGATTTCATCGTCTGTGGACTTGTTAGGGCGGTATGCAAACTGAAGTGGGTCTAGGGTGGCAACTAAGGTGGAGGTGATATGATCCTTGACTAGACTCTCAAAGCACTTCATGATGACAGAAGTGAGTGCTACGGGGCGGTAGTAATTTTGTTCAGTTATCTTTGCCTTCTTGGGTACAGGAACAATGGTGGCCATCTTGAAGCATGTGGGGACCGCAGACTGGGATAGGGAGCGATTGAATATGTCCGTAAACACACCAGCCAGCTGGTCTGAACATGCTTTGAGGACGCGGCTAGGGATGCCGTCTGGGTCAGCAGCCTTGCGAGGGTTAACATGTTTAAATGTCACGTTGACCACGGAGAAGGAGAAGGGGGGGCTAGTTCTTGTTAGCGGCGGCGAGGGTGGCACTGTATTATCCTCAAAGCGGGCAAGAAGGTGTTTAGTTTGTCTGGAAGCGTGTTGTCGGTGTCTGTGACGTGGTTGGTTTTCTTTTTGTAGTCCGTGATTTGCTGTAGTCCCTGCCACATACATCTCGTGTCTGAGCCGTTGAATTGCGACTCCACTTTGTCCCTGTACTGGCATTTTGCTTGTTTGATTGCCTTGCGGAGGGAATAACTATACTCTTTATATTCGGCCATATTCCCAGTCATCTTTCCATGGTTAACCTCTATGGGCTAGCTGGGACGCTTGCGTCCCACCTTCTCAACAGCCAGTGTAATCCCGTGGCGCGTTATTCAAATACCTTAGAAATGCAAAACCTCAAACATATGACTATTTTACACCATTTTAAAGATAAGACTCTCGTTAATCTAACCACACTGTCCGATTTCAAAAAGGCTTTACAACGAAAGCAAAACATTAGATTATGTCAGCAGAGTACCCAGCCAGAAATAATCAGACACCCATTTTTCAAGCTAGCATATAATGTCACATAAACCCAAACAAGATCATCAGAGGTTAGTGGTGCATTTAGCTGTGGTTTTGGTTTTTGTGACATATATGCTTGCTTTGAAAATGGCTGTGTGATTATTTTTGGCAGGGTACTCTCCTGACATAATCTAATGTTTTGCTTTCGCTGTAAAGCCTTTTTGAAATCGGACAATGTGATTAGATTAACGAGAGTCTTGTCTTTAAAATGGTGTAAAATAGTCATATGTTTGAGAAATTGAAGTTATAGCATTTTTGAGGTATTTGTATTTCGCGCCACGCGATTCCACTGGCTGTTGACTAGCCCAGACAGGTTAACATAAAACTTCAATAATATTCCAACCGGACGATTCCAATGTCTTGAAAAATGTTATGGAACACAGCTTCCTCCTCATGTGAATGCGCTCCAATGAACTCATGTCATTTTCTGAGTCACCATCTTCCCGGCCTTGTTGTTCGCTCTCTGTTCACTGCAAAAGGCTGAAACTAGGTTCTAAAGACAGTTGACATCTAGTGGAAGCCTTAGGAAGTGCAAAATGAAACCTAAGTCACTGTGTGTTAGGCAATGACTTGGAAAGATTCAGACGCATCAGATTTCCACTTCCTGGTTGGATTTTTCTCAGGTTTTTGCCTACCATATGAGTTCTGTTATACTCACAGACATCATTCAAACAGTTTTAGAAACTTCAGAGTGTTTTCTATCCAAATGTACTAATAATATGCATATCCTAGCTTCTGAGTTTGAGTAGGAGGCAGTTTAATATGGGCATGTATTTCATCCGAAAGTGAAAATACTGCCCCCTACATGTAAGAAGTTTTAAAGACACGTGTCCAGTCTTAGCATGTGAATGCTTTGTTAAAGCCATGTGTCCAGTCTTAGCATGTGAATGCTTTGTTAAAGCCATGTGTCCAGTCTTAGCATGTGAATGCTTTGTTAAAGCCATGTGTCCAGTCTTAGCATGTGAATGCTTTGTTAAAGCCACGTGTCCAGTCTTAGCATGTGAATGCTTTGTTAAAGCCATGTGTCCAGTCTTAGCATGTGAATGCTTTGTTAAAGCCATGTGTCCAGTCTTAGCATGTGAATGCTTTGTTAAAGCCACGTGTCCAGTCTTAGCATGTGAATGCTTTGTTAAAGCCACGTGTCCAGTCTTAGCATGTGAATGCTTTGTTAAAGCCACGTGTCCAGTCTTAGCATGTGAATGCTTTGTTAAAGCCACGTGTCCAGTCTTAGCATGTGAATGCTTTGTTAAAGCCACGTGACCAGTCTTAGCATGTGAATGCTTTGTTAAAGCCACGTGACCAGTCTTAGCATGTGAATGTTTTGTTAATGCCACGTGTCCAGTCTTAGCATCTGAATGCTTTGTTAAAGCCACGTGTCCAGTCTTAGCATGTGAATGCTTTGTTAAAGCCACGTGTCCAGTCTTAGCATGTGAATGCTTTGTTAAAGCCACGTGTCCAGTCTTAGCATGTGAATGCTTTGTTAAAGCCACGTGTCCAGTCTTAGCATGTGAATGCTTTGTTAAAGCCACGTGTCCAGTCTTAGCATGTGAATGCTTTGTTAAAGCCACGTGACCAGTCTTAGCATGTGAATGCTTTGTTAAAGCCACGTGTCAAGTCTTAGCATGTGAATGCTTTGTTAAAGCCACGTGACCAGTCTTAGCATGTGAATGCTTTGTTAAAGCCACGTGACCAGTCTTAGCATGTGAATGCTTTGTTAAAGCCACGTGTCCAGTCTTAGCATGTGAATGCTTTGTTAAAGCCACGTGTCCAGTCTTAGCATGTGAATGCTTGGTTAAAGCCACGTGTCCAGTCTTAGCATGTGAATGCTTTGTTAAAGCCACGTGTCCAGTCTTAGCATGTGAATGCTTTGTTAAAGCCACGTGTCCAGTCTTAGCATGTGAATGCTTTGTTAAAGCCACGTGTCCAGTCTTAGCATGTGAATGCTTTGTTAAAGCCACGTGTCCAGTCTTAGCATGTGAATGCTTTGTTAAAGCCACGTGTCCAGTCTTAGCATGTGAATGCTTTGTTAAAGCCACGTGTCCAGTCTTAGCATGTGAATGCTTTGTTAAAGCCACGTGACCAGTCTTAGCATGTGAATGCTTTTTTAAAGCCACGTGTCCAGTCTTAGCATGTGAATGCTTTGTTAAAGCCACGTGTCCAGTCTTAGCATGTGAATGCTTTGTTAAAGCCACGTGACCAGTCTTAGCATGTGAATGCTTTGCTATTTTTTTTTTCTCCCTCAAAAACAGAAAAGTTGCAACCCGCCAGTCTTTTCTGTTAATCAGGGGGACTTGGACAGGTTGTGTGAGGCCAAGTGGAGTTGAGGAGAGAACCCTGCGTCCCAAATGGCACCCTATTCTTGATGTAGTGCACCACTTTTGACCAGGGCCCATAAGTAGTGCACTATATAGGAAATAGGGTCTTAAGTAGTGCACTATATATGGAATAGGGTCTAAAGTAGTGCACTATATAGGGAATAGGGTCTAAAGTAGTGCACTATATAGGGAATAGGGTCTAAAGTAGTGCACTATATAGGAAATAGGGTCTAAAGTAGTGCACTATATAGAGAATAGGGTCTAAAGTAGTGCACTATATAGGGAATAGGGTCTAAAGTAGTGCACTATATAGGGAATAGGGTCTAAAGTAGTGCACTATATAGGGAATAGGGTCTAAAGTAGTGCACTATATAGGGAATAGGGTCTAAAGTAGTGCACTATATAGGGAATAGGGTCTAAAGTAGTGCACTATAAAGGGAATAGGGTCTAAAGTAGTGCACTATATAGGGAATAGGGTCTAAAGTAGTGCACTATATAGGGAATAGGGTCTAAAGTAGTGCACTATATAGGGAATAGGGTCTAAAGTAGTGCACTATATATGGAATAGGGTCTAAAGTAGTGCACTATATAGGGAATAGGGTCTAAAGTAGTGCACTATATAGGGAATAGGGTCTAAAGTAGTGCACTATATAGGGAATAGGGTCTAAAGTAGTGCACTATATAGGGAATAGGGTCTAAAGTCGTGCACTATATAGGAAATAGGGTCTAAAGTAGTGCACTATATAGGGAATAGGGTCTAAAGTAGTGCACTATATAAGGAATAGGGTCTAAAGTAGTGCACTATATAGGGAATAGGGTCTAAAGTAGTGCACTATATAGGAAATAGGCTTTAAAGTAGTGCACTATATAGGGAATAGGGTCTAAAGTAGTGCACTATATAGGGAATAGGGTCTAAAGTAGTGCACTATATAGGGAATAGGGTCTAAAGTAGTGCACAATATAGGGAATAGGGTCTAAAGTAGTGCACTATATAGGGAATAGGGTCTAAAGTAGTGCACTATATAGGGAATAGGTTCTAAAGTAATGCACTATAAAGGGAATAGGGTCTAAAGTAGTACACTATATAGGGAATAGGGTCTAAAGTAGTGCACTTTGTAGGGAATAGGGTCTAAAGTAGTGCACTATATAGGGAATAGGGTCTAAAGTAGTGCACTATATAGGGAATAGGGTCTAAAGTAGTGCACTATATAGGGAATAGGGTGAATATGGGTCTCAGTGTGTCTGATCAGAGAGTGGAGCTCTACAAACATAAGGAACAGATCTACCGGTTGGCCAGACCTCCACAGCTCTGCCACGTCTCACACACCGCTCAGACACTCCGCAGCACAGCTTTAAACACTGAGTATGGGTTGGGACCCAGCACAGCCTGACACCTGGGGAGAGGACAGGCCAGTTCAGTCTGGCCCAATCCCAGAGCTCAGTCCCAGCACAGCCTGACACCTGGGGAGAGGACAGGCCAGTTCAGTCTGGCCCAATCCCAGAGCTCAGTCCCAGCACCCCCAGCAGCCCCAGCTCAGGCCAGTTCAGTCTGGCCCAATCCCAGAGCTCAGTCCCAGCACCCCCAGCAGCCCCAGCGCAGGCCAGTTCAGTCTGGCCCAATCCCAGAGTTCATTCCCAGCGCCCCCAGCCCTGCACCTGAGGAGTCACGAGTAGACCTGCCCCTCAACCTCCACATTTCAAAGCCACAAACCTCCTGGTAAAAGAACCTGGTAAAACTCACTGGTTGTCTTTTAACACGCCAGTCAGGAGTAAAGCCCTTCTAATAACACGTTACTTCCCTCACTAGGCTCTCCGCTCTTCCCTCTAAATATTGTGAAAGGGTCAATATTCTGGTATTACTTTCTAGAAGTTCATCTGGAAAACCAGACACTCATGTTGTTGTTATTATTATCCCTGGTGTTTTTTAATCCTGCGGTGAGACTAGCAGGACGACTGTTTGATCGACGACTCAAACTGAATTCTTCCTCCATGTTCGATACATTCTTCTGTCTGAGACTGACATCGTAGAAGTCGTTTGTGGTGACGTCAAAAAAAAAAAACAGGGGTGTTGTACAAAACAAAAGTTGTTAGTGATTGGATCATCTCTAACCAATCAGAGTAACGAAGCCAAATGAAATATTTTCTAAACTTTATGTTCTGGTTCTGGGCCCAACACCTCGGTTTCTGGGACCAATCAGACGGTCTAGAATGTGTTTCCATTCTAGAAATCATAGGGGAGGTACTCAGATCCAGACTCATTGCGGAGAAGAGTAGTATTTGGCTGGAGCAAGGAGTTTGGGTCGCCAGGCAATACGACCACGGCGCTATTTTTGACCAGTGCACTACTTTTGAACAAGCCCTGCATGTAGGGAATAGGGTGCCATTTGGGACACAAGACTATGAGTAGAAAGGTCTGTGATGGAGGAAATCCCATTTGATTTATATTACTGCTCTTTTAAATAGGTTTTCCAGTCTGATTACGTTCACCTTGTCACACTGCCTGTGCGTGTGGGTCTGCGTGTGTGTGTATGTGTTTTTCTGTGTGTTTTTCTGTGTGTGTGTGTCTACAAAATAATAATTTGTCATGTTGCCCCGATTTCTGCGGTACTTTGTCTCACCTGAACAATGCACTCCCGTCCCCAAACAGATCATCTCTACTTTACCTGCATGTGGACTAATGCTGGCTGGAACAATCCATGTTGGCATGTAATTACTACTTATCCATCCAGTATCCAGTACTGTGCATGAAAACTTCATCGAGTGCAGATAGCACAGCCACAACTGTGGACACTTGAAGAACATTGAAGTGTTCCAGGGCCCGTCCCCTCAGGGCCCGTCCCCTCAAGGCCCGTCCCCTCAAGGCCCGTCTCTCAGGGCCCGTCTCTCAGGGCCCGTTCCTCAGGGCCCATCTCTCAGGGCCCGTCTCTCAGGGCCCGTCACCTCAGGGCCCGTCCCTCAGGGCTCATCCCTCAGGTGAGCTGAATGACACAGCTGACAGGGAAAGGAGAGAGTAAGGGTTTTACTCAACAGTGAGTCGTTTGGGTTTTACGGGAATGAAGGCATTCCTCCCATTCCAAACCTCTCTATTTAAACCACATGGACCGCAAATAACATTTTAAGTATTTAATTGTTAGTTTATTAAGCATTTCACTGTTAGCCTATACCTGTTGTTTACGAAGCATGTGACAAATAACTTTAGATTTAATCTCACACAAACCTTTCCTGTAAATAAAAATCACATTGACCTGTTGATCTGGTGAAAATGTACCTCCTAATTAGAGGAAAACTCTGACTGTGACTACTGATGACACTGGGTAATCTACTGGAATAGACCAGGATTTAACTGGTGTGTCTAGGACTTGTTAATTTAAAAGCACCTTACAGACCAGCCAAAAACTATCTAGGAAGAACAACGAGTCCTCCTCAGTCAAAAGTGCCAGTACTTGTCTTGAGTAATAGACGAAAAGTACAATACTTAAAGGAGAAATACAGCTGTAGAACATTCTGGTCATCAGAGACCAGGGAGACGTGCCAGTTTGTCACAGAGAAACAAGCTCTGAAGACTGACTTGAGAAGCTTTCTGGCAAAGTCGCGGCATAGTTGGAGAGTGGGAACAATACATCAGCCTCCTCACATCTCTCTTTCCCTCTCTCTCCTCACATCTCTCTTTCCCTCTCTCTCCTCACATCTCTTTCCATCTCTCCTCATCTCTTTCCTTCTCTCTCCTCACATCTCTCTCCCTCTCTCTCCTCACATCTCTCTTCCTTCTCTCTCCTCACATCTCTCTTCCTTCTCTCTCCTCACATCTCTTTCCATCTCTCCTCACATCTCTTTCCTTCTCTCTCCTCACATCTCTTTCCCTCTCTCTCCTCACATCTCTCTTCCTTCTCTCTCCTCACATCTCTTTCCATCTCTCCTCACATCTCTTTCCTTCTCTCTCCTCACATCTCTTTCCCTCTCTCTCCTCACATCTCTTTCCCTCTCTCTCCTCACATCTCTCTTTCCCATCTCTCTTTCCCTCTCTCTCCTCACATCTCTTTCCCTCTCTCCTCACATCTCTTTCCCTCTCTCCTCACATCTCTTTCCCTCTCTCTCCTCACATCTCTTTCCCTCTCTCTCCTCACATCTCTTTCCCTCTCTCTCCTCACATCTCTCTTTCCCTCTCTTTCTTTCCCTCTCTCTCCTCACATCTCTCTTTCCCTCTCTCTCCTCACATCTCTTTCCCTCTCTCCTCACATCTCTTTCCCTCTCTCCTCACATCTCTTTCCCTCTCTCTCCTCACATCTCTTTCCCTCTCTCTCCTCACATCTCTCTTTCCCTCTCTTTCTTTCCCTCTCTCTCCTCACATCTCTCTTTCCCTCTCTCTCCTCACAGAGAGAGAGAGAGGGAAAGAGAGATGGAAGAAAGAGCGACGTGAGGATGGAGAGAAAGAGGAGTTGTGGCTGTGCTAAGGTGCTCAGTGGTGTAAAGTACTTAAGTAAAAATACTTTAAAGTACTACTTGGGGTATCTGTACTTACTATTTATATTTTTGACAACTTTTACTTTTACTTCACTACATTCCTAAAGAAAATTATGTACTTTTTACTCAATACATTTTCCCTGACACCCAAAAGTACTCGTTACATTTTGAATGCTGGACAGAACATGACAGAGCAGAGCAGGACAGAAAATTGTCCAATTCGCACACTTATCAAGAGAACATCCCTGGTCATCCCTACTGCCTCTGATCTGGAGGACTCACTAAACAGAGAACATCCCTGGTCATCCCTACTGCCTCTCATCTGGAGGACTCACTAAACAGAGAACATCCCTGGTCATACTGCCTCTGATCTGGAGGACTCACTAAACAGAGAACATCCCTGGTCATCCCTACCGCCTCTGATCTGGTGGACTCACTAAACAGAGAACATCCCTGGTCATCCCTACTGCCTCTGATCTGGAGGACTCACTAAACAGAGAACATCCCTGGTCATCCCTACTGCCTCTGATCTGGTGGACTCACTAAACAGAGAACATCCCTGGTCATCCCTACTGCCTCTGATCTGGAGGACTCACTAAACAGAGAACATCCCTGGTCATACTGCCTCTGATCTGGAGGACTCACTAAACAGAGAACATCCCTGGTCATACTGCCTCTGATCTGGAGGACTCACTAAACAGAGAACATCCCTGGTCATCCCTACTGCCTCTGATCTGGAGGACTCACTAAACACACGTTTTGTGTTTAAATTATGTCTGATTGATGGAGTGTGACCCTGGCTATCCGTAAAAAAATAAAAACTAGAAAATTGTGCCGTCTGGTTTACTTAATAAGGAACTTTTAATCATTTGTACATTTACTTTTGATAATTAAGTATATTTAAAACAAGCTACTTTTAGACTTTTACTCAAGTAGTATTTTACTGGGTGACTCACTTTTATTTGAGACTTTTACTCAAGTATGAGATTTTAGTACTTTTTCAACCACTGGTTGTACTTTCAAGTATTTTTACTTAAGAACTTTATACCACTGGGTTTTTGCGAGTGAGATATGGTTGTCCAATAGAGCCATTGGATGTCTTTCAGCGATGATCCTATCGGCGGATTCATTGCCAAATGTCCAAGGAGACACATGTTTTCCATTCTCTGAAAGATTACAACTTGTGTTGGGCGGTGCTTCATACCGTCCCCGTTCCCAAAGGCCGGCTATTCTTTTTTTATTGGGATCGGTGTTCCTTCCACGGGACGGTTGAGCTAATGTAGGCTAATGCGATTAGCATGAGGTTGTAAGTAACAAGAACATTTCCCAGGACATAGACATATCTGATATTGGCAGAAAGCTTAAATTCTTGTTAATCTAACTGTACTGTCCAATTTACAGTAGCTATTACAGTGAAAGAATACCATGCTATTTTTTGAGGAGAGTGCACAATTTTGAACATGAAAAGTTATTAATAAACAAATTAGGCACATTTGAGCAGTCTTGAAACAACATTTTGAACTAAAATGCAATGGTTCATTGGATCAGTCTAAAACTTTGCACATACACTGATGCCATCTAGTGGCCAAAATCGAAATTGCACCTGGGATGGAATAATACATTACGGCCTTTCTCTTGCATTTTAAAGATGATGGTGCAAAAAAAATACAAAATAACGTTTTTTTTTTTCTTTGTATTATCTTTTACCAGATCTATAGTGTTATACTCTACTACATTCCTTTCACATTTCCATAAACTTCAAAGTGTTTCCTTTCAAATGGTACCAAGAGCATGTATATCCTTGCTTCAGGGCCTGAGCTACAGGCAGTTAGATTTGGGTACGTCATTTTAGGAGAAAATTGGAAAAAAAGGGGCTAATCCTTAAGAGGATGAAGGTGGAGGACATAAAAAAAAAAAACCTTTTGGCAAAACTGAAAGCACTGATCAGACGCAATGGCTTCAAGTGATTCCTCTCATCAACATGAATTTGACGATGGAGCATCTCTAGCACGTGACATTAAACCTGAATATAGCAAAGAGGATTTGAAACAAAGAGTTGGATTTAGCTAACATTAGTAGCTCCGCTACAGCCGATGCCAGCACCAAGAGGGAAACTTTAGTTTATCTACTGAATAATATTGTGTATTGCTGGCTAACATACAACAGTGGGGGGTAATCAATCATTTTTCTGTTTGCTAACTATGCAGCTAGCTAGCTAGCTAGGTAGGTAGGTAGCTAGATAAACAACTACTAGTAGCCATATCTGTGACTAAAAATAGAAGATGTTTTTCAATCAGATTGTATGACTTCATGAGTCGTATCAATAAATGCCAACCTGCGTTCTGTTCAGCTGGAGCTTTGGAATGTTACCTAATATTTAAGGAGCATGAACTGTTGGCTGGGTGAACCCTGACCTCTAGCCCCTTAGCAGGAGGAGTTGGGCCCCTTGGCAGCTGAAGCAGGGCTGCAGTTTTGGAGTTCTCCAACCTGGAACCTCCGTTCTACTAGAGCAGTGGAAACCTCCGTTCTACTAGAGCAGTGGAAACCTCCGTTCTACTAGAGCGGTGGAACCTCCGTTCTACTAGAGCGGTGGAACCTCCGTTCTACTAGAGCGGTGGAACCTCCGTTCTACTAGAGCGGTGGAACCTCCGTTCTACTAGAGCGGTGGAACCTCCGTTCTACTAGAGCAGTGGAAACCTCCGTTCTACTAGAGCGGTGGAACCTCCGTTCTACTAGAGCGGTGGAAACCTCCGTTCTACTAGAGCAGTGGAAACCTCCGTTCTACTAGAGCGGTGGAACCTCCGTTCTACTAGAGCGGTGGAAACTCCGTTCTACTAGAGCGGTGGAAAGCTCCGTTCTACTAGAGCGGTGGAAACCTCCGTTCTACTAGAGCGGTGGAACCTCCGTTCTACTAGAGCGGTGGAAACCTCCGTTCTACTAGAGCGGTGGAAACCTCCTGTAGCAGCAGCCCTGCCCCTGCTGTGCTGACTAATCGCAATCACTATGAGTCTGGACTGAGTCTGGAGCTCTGGACAGACAGCCCAGCCAACTGCTTTCAAATCAGTCCCTGCTGGCACAGATTTCCCCGGCAGGAATTAGACGAGAGGAGAGAGAAATGATGCTGAGTCCATCCAAATCGGACTGTTTACAGTGAAGTGGGACTGAGGCCAATGGTTATGATTTGATTTGCTACTGACATAATAATATAGATCAGTTGTTGTTGCTGAGGCATTGTTCACTAACGCATGAATAAAACATGAGGGATTAGACATTATGCTGAATTTCAAGCTGATGACTCACGAGGAGCTGAATGGCAGTTTGGTCATGAGAACACTCCTCCCACAGCTTTACAAATATTCTTTGAACTGTATGTTCCTTTGGAATGGCAGTTTCATCCACCGCTCCCATTATCTGCTGATCACCAGTTCTCTTCGCTGTAGATTGTTACACCAGATAATGTGATTTAACCGATTACAGCCTCGAGTCTTCTTGGGTATGACGCTACAAGCTTGGCACAGCTGTATTTGGGGAGTTTCTCCCATTCTTCTCTGCAGATCCTCTCAAGCTCTGTCAGGTTGGATGGGGAGTGTCGCTCCACAGCTATTTTCAGGTCTCTCCAGAGATTTTCAATCAGGTTCAAGTCTGGGCTCTGGCTGGGCCACTCAAGAACATTCAGAGACTTGTCCCTAAGCAACTCCTGCATTGTCTTGGCTGTGTGTTTAGGGTTGTTGTCTGGTGAACCCTTGCCCCAGTCTGAGGTCCTGGGCACTCTGGAGCAGTTTTTCATCAAAGATCTCATATTTCCCTCGATCCTGACTAGTCTCCCAGTCCCTGCTGCTGAAAAACATCCCCACAGCATAATGCTGCCACCACCATGCTTCACCGTAGGGATGGCCAGGTGATGAGCGGTGCCTGGTTTCCTCCAGACGTGATGCTTGGCATTTGGGCCAAAGAGTTCAATCCTGGTTTCATCAGACCAGAGAATCTTGTTTCTCATGATCTGAGAGTCTTTAGGTGCCTTTTGGCAAAGTCCAAGCGGGCTGTCATGTGCTTTTTACTGAGGAGTGGCTTCTGTCTGGCCACTCTACCATAAAGGCCTGAGTGGTGGTGGAGTGCTGCAGAGATGGTTGTCCTTCTGGAAGGTTCTCCCATATCCACAGAATAA
This sequence comes from Salmo salar, assembly GCF_905237065.1. Taxonomy (NCBI): domain Eukaryota; kingdom Metazoa; phylum Chordata; class Actinopteri; order Salmoniformes; family Salmonidae; genus Salmo; species Salmo salar. The sequence goes on from NC_059453.1 coordinate 99,357,301, forward strand.
CTCTAGAGCTCTGTCAGAGTGACCATCAGGTTCTTGGTCATCTCCCTGACCAAGGCCCTTCTCCCCCGACTGCTCAGTTTGGCCGGGCGGCCAGCTCTAGGAAGAGTCTAGGAGGCCACTATGTTCTTGGGGACCTTCATCGCTACAGACATTTTTTGGTACCCTTCCCCAGATCTGTGCCTCGACACAATTCTGTCTCGGAGCTCGATGGACAATTCCTTTGACCTCATGGCTTGGTTTTTGCTCTGACATGCACTGTCAACTGTGGGACCTTATATAGACAGGTGTGTGCCTTTCCAAATCATGTCCAATCAATTGAATTTACCACAGGTGGACTCCAATCAAGTTGTAGAAACATCTCAAGGATGATCAATGGAAACAGGATGCACCTGAGCTCAATTTAGAGTCTCATAGCAAAGGGTTTGAATACTTATGTAAATACATTGTGTTTTTGTTCATTTGCATGAATGTATAAAAAACAGTTTTTGCTTTGTGATTATTTGGGTATTGTGTGTAGATTGCTGAGATGTATTTATTTTTACTCCATTTTAGAACAATGCTGTAATGTAACAAAATGTGTAAAAAGTCAAGGGGTCTGAATACTTTCCGAAGTCACCTGTATAAACACAACAGTACTGGACCCAAAATGGAACCTCCTGGATGGGAGACCAGGTGCTGCTGGAAGTGGTGTTGGAGGGCCAATACGAGGCACTCTTTCCTCTGGTCAAAAAATAAAATCCCAATGCCCCAGGGCAGTGATTGGGGACATTGCCCTGTGTGAAGTCCTGTCTTCGGATGGGATGTTAAACGGGTGTCCTGACTCTCTGTGAAAACTTAAGATCCCATGGCACTTATCTTAAGAGTAGTGGTGGTAATCCTGGTGTCCTGGCTAAATTCCCAATCTAGCACTTCATACCATCATGGCCAGCTAATCATCCCCAGCTTCCAATTGGCTCATTCATCTCCCTCCTCTCCCCTGTAACTATTCCCCAGGTTGTTGCTGTAAATGAGAATGTGTTCTCAGTCAACTTACCTGGTAAAATAAGGTTTAAATAAATAAAATACATTTACGAGAAAGGTTTTTACTTGTGATTGCTCTAACATTTAAAGGCGCCATATTCAATGAGTGTGGGGCCACTCTGCCCCAGGGGCATTGCCTCGAGGTAACCAATGGAATAACAACCAAATTATTAACGTTACAACCACATTTTCCGACAGTCTCCAATCTATCAGTAGGGTAGGAGATAACAGTTTGTATAAACTCACTAGAAGACGGAGTTAAAGGAACATAAATTAGGTTAGTCACAATAACCATAGTGACTAGCAGCAGCAGCAAAGTGGAGAGGGGATCGGATTCCCTCTGTCTAAACTGGCAACCAAGGGGTTAACCATCTGTTCCATAAACTCTCCCATGCTTCAAGAATCCCCTGGAAGATACTTCTGCAGGCTTTAAATACTGATTTGACAAATCACATTTTACACACAGCCTGCCACTGAGAAAATAGCCTACTACTACTAGCCCATAGCTTGCACAACACACCACAGCACAGACACACAGACACGATGGGAACTGTGAGAGTGTTACTCTTCTCCGTTCTACTGTCACCGTGGGTGCTCTCCTTGACTGGGAAACACTTTAACCAGGATTCAACCATCCGACTGGAACAACAGGATGTATTGTTTGATAGAGAAGCTTATCTGGAAGCAAGGAGGTCTAAGGTAGGCTTATAAGATGTATTTTTATATCAGTTTTCTTTTCCAGTATTGAAAATAATGCCAAGAGTGTGCATTGCTGTCGTTAAGGCAAAGGGGTGGCTACTTTGAAGAATCTCAAACATAAAACATAATTTTGATTTGTTTAACACTTTTTTTGGTTACTACATGATTCCATATGTGTTATTTCATAGTTTTGATGTCTTCACTATTATTCTACAATGTAGAAAATAGTAAAAAAAAAAAATTAAAAATGGAATGACTGGTACTGTGTGTGTGTGTGTGTATGTACATATATATATATACTATGTAATTAGAGGCTAATAATTACATAACCAGTTGCTTGATTTATACTTTGAAAACTAATAATCTACTTTCCTTCGAACATTCAATTTGTTTTAGTTGTATGCAAACGTTGTTTTATTTATGCGTTAGTGAACAATGCCTCAGCAATAACAACTGATCTATATTATTATGTCAGTAGCAAATCAAATCATAACCATTGGCCTCAGTCCCACTTCACTGTAAACAGTCCGATTTGGATGGACTCAGCATCATTTCTCTCTCCTCTCGTCTAATTCCTGCCGGGGAAATCTGTGCCAGCAGGGACTGATTTGAAAGCAGTTGGCTGGGCTGTCTGTCCAGAGCTCCAGACTCAGTCCAGACTCATAGTGATTGCGATTAGTCAGCACAGCAGGGGCAGGGCTGCTGCTACAGGAGGTTTCCACCGCTCTAGTAGAACGGAGGGTTCCACCGCTCTAGTAGAACGGAGGTTTCCACCGCTCTAGTAGAACGGAGGTTTCCACCGCTCTAGTAGAACGGAGGTTCCACCGCTCTAGTAGAACGGAGGTTTCCACCGCTCTAGTAGAACGGAGGTTCCACCGCTCTAGTAGAACGGAGGTTCCACCGCTCTAGTAGAACGGAGGGTTCCACCGCTCTAGTAGAACGGAGGTTCCACCGCTCTAGTAGAACGGAGGTTTCCACCGCTCTAGTAGAACGGAGGTTTCCACCGCTCTAGTAGAACGGAGGTTTCCACCGCTCTAGTAGAACGGAGTTTCCACCGCTCTAGTAGAACGGAGGTTCCACCGCTCTAGTAGAACGGAGGTTCCACCGCTCTAGTAGAACTGAGGTTCCACCGCTCTAGTAGAACTGAGGTTCCACCGCTCTAGTAGAACTGAGGTTCCACCGCTCTAGTAGAACTGAGGTTCCACCGCTCTAGTAGAACTGAGGTTCCACCGCTCTAGTAGAACTGAGGTTCCACCGCTCTAGTAGAACGGAGGTTCCACCGCTCTAGTAGAACGGAGGTTCCACCGCTCTAGTAGAAAGGAGGTTCCACCGCTCTAGTAGAAAGGAGGTTCCACCGCTCTAGTAGAAAGGAGGTTCCACCGCTCTAGTAGAAAGGAGGTTCCACCGCTCTAGTAGAAAGGAGGTTCCACCGCTCTAGTAGAAAGGAGGTTTCCACCGCTCTAGTAGAACGGAGGTTCCACCGCTCTAGTAGAACGGAGGTTCCACCGCTCTAGTAGAACGGAGGTTCCACCGCTCTAGTAGAACGGAGGTTCCACCGCTCTAGTAGAACGGAGGTTCCACCGCTCTAGTAGAACGGAGGTTCCACCGCTCTAGTAGAACGGAGGTTCCACCGCTCTAGTAGAACGGAGGTTCCACCGCTCTAGTAGAACGGAGGTTTCCACCGCTCTAGTAGAACGGAGGTTCCACCGCTCTAGTAGAACGGAGGTTCCACCGCTCTAGTAGAACGGAGGTTCCACCGCTCTAGTAGAATGGAGGTTTCCACCGCTCTAGTAGAATGGAGGTTTCCACCGCTCTAGTAGAACGGAGGTTCCACCGCTCTAGTAGAACGGAGGTTCCACCGCTCTAGTAGAACGGAGGTTTCCACCGCTCTAGTAGAACGGAGGTTCCAGGTTGGAGAACTCCAAAACTGCAGCCCTGCTTCAGCTGCCAAGGGGCCCAACTCCTCCTGCTAAGGGGCTAGAGGTCAGGGTTCACCCAGCCAACAGTTCATGCTCCTTAAATATTAGGTAACATTCCAAAGCTCCAGCTGAACAGAACGCAGGTTGGCATTTATTGATACGACTCATGAAGTCATGCAATCTGATTTTAAACCTAACCCTAACACTGCAAGCCCTAATGCCTAACCCTAACCTTAAAAGGAAGATTCATCCATATGATACCATACTCATTATACTGCCTGTATTTCTGCCTGCTTGAACAGAGAATATCTCAGATACACATGAAACATGACCCCGGGAATCGATATAACATAATACAGAAATGCACAAAAAAACTATACTCAAAATGAGTGAATCGTTCCTTTAAATTAAGACCAAAAAAGCACATTTTAGTTTTCATGATTATTTACAATATAGCCAATTTTACTTAGCAGCTGGCCCATCTAGCGGAAAGCACTGAGTTTTGCCTCCAGGGCTCATGACAATCAGGTTGGTTCCAGTCTGCTGAGCTCCTTTCCAAACAACAGACCTGGTTTAGCTGCCAAGGGGCCAGGATTCAGGGCTCACTCAGCAAACAGTTAACATTCCTATAACTTTGGGTAACATTCCAATGGAGGCCAAATTTAGTTTGGTTGCTGCGGGAGTCTCCAACTGAGTTGAGGTATGAAGCAGTGAACCCCTATCCAAACAGCAGTCCTGTCTCTGAAGCCAAGGGGCCCTGCTTCTCCCCTTGCTAAGAGGCCAGCGCTCAATACTCACCCAGCAAACAGTTAACCTTCCTATAATGTTAGGTTATGTTGGGGTAAGGTACTGTATGTAACCAATGGAGTCCCAATGGAGCAGAAGCAGTCTAGGAACTCACAGCAGCCCTGGTCTGACAGCCAAGAAAACAGTGAACGTTTCTACAACGTTAGGCAACACTCTAACGCCCAATTGAGCAGAACTGAGATTCCAGTCTGGAGTACTCCCATCCAAACATTTGCCAAGGGGCCCTCCTCCTCCTGCCAAGGGGCCAAAAAAGCTCAGGGCTTGAATGTTCCATGGACGTCAGGTAGGCTTAAATTCCAAGGCTCATACCTGGTTCTGAAGCCAAAGGGGCCAAAGCTCAGGGCTCACCCAGAACACAGTTAACATTCCGACAATGTTTAGGTAACATTAAAATGGCGCGTAACTGAGGTTTCTGTCTGGAGAACTCCAAACAGCACCCCTGGCTCAGATACCAGGAGGTCATGGCTCAGGTTCCTGTCTGGAAAACTCCCATCCAAACAGTTCCCCTGGTCCAGATACCAGGAGGTCATGGCTCAGGTTCCTGTCTGGAAAAGTCCCATCCAAACAGCTCCCCTGGCTCAGATGCCAGGAGGTCATGGCTCAGGGACTGGAGGCCTGGGGGAGTAGTTATTTTACCAGACCAGGCAAGTGAACACCTAGACAGAAACAAGTCGTGACTGCTGTGCTCTGCTGGGTTAGGCTCCACACCAGTTCACAACCAGTGGCTAAAAAGTTCAGGGGGAACAGCTACAGTGCCTTGCAAAAGTATTCATCCCCCTTGGCATTTTTTTCTATTTTGCTGCATTACAACCAGTAATTTAAATAGATTTTTAGTTAGATTTAATGTAATGGACACACACAAAATAGTCCAAATTGGTGAAGGGAAATGAAAAAAATAACTTAAAAAAAATATTAAAATTACAAATGGAAAAGTGGTGCATGCATATATATTCACCCCCTTTGCTATGAAGCCCCTAAATAAGATCTGGTGCAACCAATTACCTTCAGAAGTCACATAATTAATTAGATTGTACACAGGTGGATTTTATTTAAGTGTCACATGACATGATCTCAGTTATATATATATATATATATATATATATACACCTGTTCTGAAAGGCCACAGAGTCTGCAACACCACTAAGCAAGGGGACCCACCAAGCAAGCTGCACCATGAAGACCAAGGAGCTCTCCAAACAGGTCAGGGACAAAGATGTGGAGAAGTACGTGGAGAAGTACAGATCAGGGTTGGGTTCTAAAAAAATATCCGAAACTTTGAACATCCCACGGAGCACCATTAAATCCATTATTAAAAAATGGAAAGAATATGGCACCACAACAAACCTGCCAAGAGAGGGCCGCTCACCAAAACTCACGGACCAGGCAAGGAGGGCATTAAAACCTCTTCAGCGTCTCATCCCGTTAGCGGGATCAAAATCCAGCGAAAAATCATATCGCCAATTAGCATTAAAAAAAATAATAATAAAAAAAAAAAAGAAGAATTTTTGTTTTTTTGGTTTTATAGATACACCTCTCCTGAATCGACCCACGTCGTCCGATTTCAAAAAGGTTTTACAGGAAAAGCAAATCATTAGATTATGTTAGATGAGTCCATCGTAAAAAGCAGCAACATAGCCATTTTCCGACCAACCACTTGCATCACAAATAACCAAAAAACAGCTAAATGCAGCACTAACCTTTTACAAACTTCATCAGATGACACACCTAGGACATCATGTTACACAATGCATGCATTCTTTTGTTCAATAAAGGTCATATTTATATATAAAAACAGCATTTTACATCGGCGTCTGACGTTGACTAACTATTTTCCCCTCAAATGCGTCCCCGGGAAACAGTGCTACAATTCCCTAAATTACTATTCGAAAACGATTTTTTAAATTTATATTGTCAATCTAACATTTATAGATGAATATCTCTTGAGAACACCTGTCATACCAGATTTTAAATTAACTTTACTGGGTAATCACACTTTGCGATAAAAGGAGATGCGATACTCAGAAAATGAGCTAATATACCGAGCTCGGCGCCATCTTGGAACAATCGCATGTCACATCTCATCTTGTATAATATTGTCAATAATCGCCTACCTTTAGTTGTCTTCATCAGAAAGCACTTCCAGGAATCCCAGGTCCACAACAGATGTATTTTCGGTCGAAAAAGTCCATCCTTCATTTCCATTAGCCTGCTGTTGGTAGCGCGTCCTAGGGCTCTCTCCAAATTCTCTGACGTGCGCAGGGCTGCAGTTTCGGATAAAATTAGATTTTCCCGCCTTTAGGTTCGTTCAAACATGTCAAACGTTGTAAAACATTAATCTTCAGGGCCTGTAACACCAAGAGAGCCAATCAGATTCGACGGGGACGGTTGTAGAGTGTTTTAAAATGTTTCCAAAGGTGGGGGTAGACAGGGCCGCCGGCGTCATAATGGTGATGGCCCATCCCCTGTGACCAATTTCCAATGCGTCTCATTCACTGAGTTTCGACTGTATAAGGCTCAAACCACTGTGAAAAGACTGGCGACATCTAGTGGAAGCAATAGGAAGTGCTCACTGAACCATTGTTAACGGTGTGATTAATAGGGAAAGATGAGAAGTCGAGTCCACAATTCAGAATTCCACTTCCTGGTTCAATCGGTCTCGGGGTTTTGACTGCCACTTGAGTTCTGTTATACTCACAGACACCATTCAAACAGTTTTAGAAACTTTAGGGTGTTTTCTATCCATATATAATAAGTATATGCATGTCCTAGCTTCTGAGTTTGATTAGTAGGCCGTTGAAAATGGGAACGAATTTTTTTCAAAATGCGCTGTGGCGCCCCCTATCCTAGGGTATCCTCAAGAGAAGCAACAAATAGACCAAAGATAACCCTGAAGGAGCTGCAAAGCTCCACAGAGGAGATTGGAGTATCTGTCCATAAGACCACTTTAAGCTGTACACTCCACAGAGCTGGGCTTTATGGAAGAGTGGCCAGAGAAAAGCCACTGATTAAAGAAAAAAATAAGCAACACATTTGGTGTTTGCCAAAAGGCATGTGGGAGACTCCCCAAACAGATGGAAGAAGGTACACTGGTCAGATGAGACTAAAATTGAGCTTTCTGGCCATCAAGGAAAATGTTAGGTCTGGCGCAAACCCAACACCTCTCATCACCCCGAGACACCATCCCCACAGTGAAGCATGGTGGTGACAGCATCATGCTGTGGGGATGTTTTTCATCGGCAGGGACTGGGAAACTAGTCCGAATTGAAGGAATGATGGATGGCGCTAAATACACGGAGATTCTTGAAAGAACCCGGTTTCAGTCTTCCAGAGATTTGAGACTGGGACGGAGGTTCACCAAGTGTTCAGCAACACTTGTGTGATTTAAGGGAAAACATTTAAATGTCTTGGAATGGCCTAATCAAAGCCCAGAACACAATCCAATTGAGAATCTGTGGTATGACTTAAAGATTGCTGTACACCAGCGGAACCCATCCAACTTGAAGGAGCTGGAGCAGTTTTGCCTTGAAGAATGGGTAAAAATCCCACTGGCCGTATGTGCCAAGCATATAGAGACATACCCCAAGAGACTTGCAGCTGTAATTTCTGCAAAAGGTGGTTCTACAAAGTATTGACTTGGGGGGGGGGGTGGGTGAATAGTTATGCACGCCCAAGTTTTCATTTTTTTTTGTCTTATTATTTGTTTGTTTCACAATAAAAAATATTTTGCATCTTCAAAGTGGTAGGCATGTTGTGTGAATCAAATGATACAAAAAAATCAATTTTAATTCCAGGTTGTAAGGCATCAAAATAGGAAAAATCCCAAGGGGGGGTGAATACTTTCACAAGCCACTGTATGGGTAAGAGATTCAGAACTGCTGTAATGCTGCAACTGAAATTCCCAGCAATGGAATAATAGAAACTTCTGGAATAAGAATCTAAACAGCTTTTAGTTAGTTTAACTATAATAAGTGAAGAGTGTATACTCCTGTAAGACACCAAAGGCAAACAATGCTAACAAAAGCTCAAACTTGCTGTTTCTGCCAGATGGCTAGAGAAGCTGGAAGATCACAGTACATCTCTCCAAAATACAGCAACTGTCACAGGCTGTGGAAAGGAGTAGATCACAGTGCAGCGTGTGTGTCGTTCCACATTTTATTTAATCTGTGAAACTATGCAATACATAAAATAAACTGAATAAACAAAACAACAAACTGTGACACAGAGGTGAAACAAACACTACTCAAAAAATAATCACCCACAAAACCCAGATAGAAAAAAAAAACCTAGTTAAGTATGATCTCCAATTAGAGACAACGAGGACCAGCTGCCTCTAATTGGAGATCATCCCAAACAAACCAACATAGAAATACAAAAACTAGAACCTAACAACATAGAAATAGAAGACATAGAATGAATAAACCTCCACTGTCACACCCTGACCTACTCTACCATAGAAAATAACAGCTTACCATGGTCAGGACGTGACAACAACAATCTATGACAGAAACAGTCAGATCTTCAGGGATGCCAATATAAAGTTACTTGGTGTTGAAGTTGCACTTTCTCCCACCATATGACCATATTGATTGTATGTTGTTTTACTCCTCAACTTGTTCTCAACTTGCCTACCTGGTTAAATAAAGGTGAAATAAAATACAAAAATAAAATAATAAATAAATAAAATACTCTCTGTTTATTACCCCTTTACCTACATGTACATATTACCTCAATTACCTTGACTAACCGGTGCCTCCGCACATTGACTCTGTACCGGTACCCCCTGTATATAGCCTCCACATTGACTCTGTACCGTAACACCCTGTATATAGCCTCCACATTGACTCTGTACCGGTACCCCTGTATATAGCCTCCACATTGACTCTGTACCGGTACCCCCTGTATATAGCCCCCACATTGACTCTGTACCGGTACCCCCTGTATATAGCCTCCACATTGACTCTGTACCGGTACCCCCTGTATATAGCCTCCACATTGACTCTGTACCGGTACCCCCTGTATATAGCCTCTACATTGACTCTGTACCGGTACCCCCTGTATATAGCCCCCACATTGACTCTGTACCGGTACCCCCTGTATATAGCCTCCACATTGACTCTGTACCGTAGCACCCTGTATATAGCCTCCACATTGACTCTGTACCGGTACCCCCTGTATATAGCCTCCACATTGACTCTGTACCGGTACACCCTGTATATAGCCTCCACATTGACTCTGTACCGTAGCACCCTGTATATAGCCTCCACATTGACTCTGTACCGGTACCCCCTGTATATAGCCCCCACATTGACTCTGTACCGGTACCCCCTGTATATAGTCTCCACATTGACTCTGTACCGGTACCCCCTGTATATAGCCTCCACATTGACTCTGTACCGTAATACCCTGTATATAGCCACCACATTGACTCTGTACCGGTACCCCCTGTATATAGCCTCTACATTGACTCTGTACCGGTACCCCCTGTATATAGCCTCCACATTGACTCTGTACCGGTACCCCCTGTATATAGCCTCCACATTGACTCTGTACCGTAACACCCTGTATATAGCCTCTACATTGACTCTGTACCGTAACACCCTGTATATAGCCTCCACATTGACTCTGTACCGTAATACCCTGTATATAGCCTCCACATTGACTCTGTACCGTAATACCCTGTATATAGCCTCCACATTGACTCTGTACCGTAATACCCTGTATATAGCCTCCACATTGACTCTGTACCGTAATACCCTGTATATAGCCTCCACATTGTTATTTTATTATTGCTCCTTAATTATTTGTTATATTAAAATATTTTTTTTCTTCATAAATCTGCTTTGTTGGTTAAGTGCTTGTAAGTAAACATTTCACTGTAAGGTCTTCACCTGTTGTATTCAGAGCATGTGATAAATACAATTTTATTTTATTTTATTTCTGGAAAACCTTGGATTATTTGGGAAAGTTAGGGGAATTTTCCTGCCGTAACTGTCCAGTACACTAACAATTCAAACTCAAACGTAGCCCCAACACACAGAGGCAACAGATCAATAGACGCCCAGACCAGCGAGACACTCTCCCAAACCTACGGGACCCCCCCCCCGGACCTACACACAGTGTTATTCTACAGTGTTAATCCTAACAGTGTTATTCTACAGTGTTAATCCTAACAGTGTTATTCTACAGTGTTAATCCTAACAGTGTTATTCTACAGTGTTAATCCTAACAGTGATATTCTACAGTGTTAATCCTAACAGTGTTATTCTACAGTGTTAATCCTAACAGTGTTATTCTACAGTGTTAATCCTAACAGTGTTATTCTACAGTATTAATCCTAGCAGTGTTATTCTACAGTGTTAATCCTAACAGTGTTATTCTACAGTGTTAATCCTAACAGTGTTACTCTACAGTGTTAACCCTAACAGTGTTACTCTACAGTGTTAACCCTAACAGTGTTACTCTACAGTGTTAACCCTAACAGTGCTATTCTACAGTGTTAATCCTAACAGTGTTATTCTACAGTGTTAATCCTAACAGTGTTATTCTACAGTGTTAATCCTAACAGTGTTATTCTACAGTGTTAATCCTAACAGTGCTATTCTACAGTGTTAATCCTAACAGTGTTACTCTACAGTGTTAATCCTAACAGTGTTACTCTATCCTCCACTAGAGAGAAGCAGCAGAGTTGTGGCTGGGAGAGGACTATGACTCCAGCATGGTCTTCCTGCCTGCTGATGAACCAGACGATGCCCCAGCCTCAGGTAAGATAGCTACTTTAGCTTTCTCTGCTTCTTCTCTCCCTCCCCTTCTCCCTCTGTCCATACTGGTCTCTCTCTGCCTCTTCCTCCCTCCCTGCCCTCCTCTCCCCTCCTCCTCCCCTTCTCCCTCTGTCCATACTGGTCTCTCTCTGCCTCTTCCTCCCTCCCTGCCCTTCTCTCCCTCCCCTTCTCCCTCTGTCCATACTGGTCTCTCCCTCTGACTCTCCCTCTCCCCCTGCCTCACTCTCCATCTCCCTCTTGCCCTGCCTCAGTCTTTGTCTCCCTGTCTATCCATGCCTTTCCCTGCCTCTCCCTCTCCCAGACTCACTCTCTTTCCTGATGTACTGCCTAGCTGTGTGGGGTAGCAAAGGGATCAGGGTGGAACACACAACAGCACTAATTGGAAGCTGTCATGCACCACGCCTGCCTGCCTGCCTGCCTGCCTGCCTGCCTGTCTGTCTGTCTGTCTGTCTGTCTGTCTGTCTGTCTGTCTGTCTGTCTGTCTGTCTGTCTGTTTCTTGTCGGCCTGGGAGAGGAACAAACCTGGCTTCAAATACAATTTAAAATCATTTCAATCCTATAGCTGTACTTGATCGATGGTGCAATACAACCAGTACAAGTTTCATAGTGCCCCCCCACACACACACACATCTGGCAGGCTGAAGAAAACTCTGGTCATATTGTTTGCTCTGTACACCAGGCAGCATCGGAGCTTATTAAAAACATGACTTAGAGGAGAGAAACCTCACGACTTGGCTATAGCCTCCATTATAGTACCAGCGGTCCCTATAGCCATTATACCTTGGCTATAGCCTCCATTATAGTACCAGAGGCCCTATAGCCATTATATCCTGGCTATAGCCTCCATTATAGTACCAGAGGCCCCTATAGCCATTATACCTTGGCTATAGCCTCCATTATAGTACCAGTGGCCCTATAGCCATTATATCCTGGCTATAGCCTCCATTATAGTACCAGAGGCCCTATAGCCATTATATCCTGGCTATAGCCTCCATTATAGTACCAGAGGCCCTATAGCCATTATACCTTGGCTATAGCCTCCATTATAGTACCAGTGGCCCTATAGCCATTATACCTTGGCTATAGCCTCCATTATAGTACCAGTGGCCCTATAGCCATTATACCTTGGCTATAGCCTCCATTATAGTACCAGAGGCCCTATAGCCATTATATCCTGGCTATAGCCTCCATTATAGTACCAGAGGCCCTATAGCCATTATACCTTGGCTATAGCCTCCATTATAGTACCAGAGGCCCCTATAGCCATTATACCTTGGCTATAGCCTCCATTATAGTACCAGAGGCCCCTATAGCCATTATACCTTGGCTATAGCCTCCATTATAGTACCAGAGGCCCCTATAGCCATTATACCTTGGCTATAGCCTCCATTATAGTACCAGAGGCCCTATAGCCATTATATCCTGGCTATAGCCTCCATTATAGTACCAGAGGCCCCTATAGCCATTATACCTTGGCTATAGCCTCCATTATAGTACCAGAGGCCCCTATAGCCATTATACCTTGGCTATAGCCTCCATTATAGTACCAGAGGCCCCTATAGCCATTATATCCTGGCTATAGCCTCCATTATAGTACCAGAGGCCCCTATAGCCATTATATCCTGGCTATAGCCTCCATTATAGTACCAGAGGCCCCTATAGCCATTATACCTTGGCTATAGCCTCCATTATAGTACCAGAGGCCCTATAGCCATTATATCCTGGCTATAGCCTCCATTATAGTACCAGAGGCCCCTATAGCCATTATACCTTGGCTATAGCCTCCATTATAGTACCAGTGGCCCCTATAGCCATTATACCTTGGCTATAGCCTCCATTATAGTACCAGAGGCCCTATAGCCATTATATCCTGGCTATAGCCTCCATTATAGTACCAGTGGCCCCTATAGCCATTATATCCTGGCTATAGCCTCCATTATAGTACCAGAGGCCCTATAGCCATTATACCTTGGCTATAGCCTCCATTATAGTACCAGAGGCCCCTATAGCCATTATACCTTGGCTATAGCCTCCATTATAGTACCAGAGGCCCCTATAGCCATTATATCCTGGCTATAGCCTCCATTATAGTACCAGAGGCCCCTATAGCCATTATATCCTGGCTATAGCCTCCATTATAGTACCAGAGGCCCCTATAGCCATTATATCCTGGCTATAGCCTCCATTATAGTACCAGAGGCCCTATAGCCATTATATCTTGGCTATAGCCTCCATTATAGTACCAGAGGCCCCTATAGCCATTATACCTTGGCTATAGCCTCCATTATAGTACCAGAGGCCCTATAGCCATTATATCCTGGCTATAGCCTCCATTATAGTACCAGAGGCCCTATAGCCATTATATCCTGGCTATAGCCTCCATTATAGTACCAGAGGCCCCTATAGCCATTATATCCTGGCTATAGCCTCCATTATAGTACCAGAGGCCCTATAGCCATTATACCTTGGCTATAGCCTCCATTATAGTACCAGAGGCCCTATAGCCATTATACCTTGGCTATAGCCTCCATTATAGTACCAGAGGCCCCTATAGCCATTATATCCTGGCTACCAGGACAAAACCTAGAGGAAAACTAAAGAAATAGTTAAACCAACGAAAGCAACTTTTGCAACAACAATAGCTAAAGTGCCCTTGTAAACGAATCCAAAATAAATCTTAGAAGTGTCCATGAAAGAGGATGATATGCAGTCTGTTATTATACGTTATAAACCCAAACACAGTTGAAGTCGGAAGTTTACATACGCTTAGGTTTTTATTTATTTATTTCACCTTTATTTAACCAGGTAGGCCAGTTGAGAACAAGTTCTCATTTACAACTGCGACCTGGCCAAGATAAAGCGAAGCAGTTCGACAACATACAACAACACAGAGTTACACATGGAATAAACAAAACATACAGTCAATAATACAGTAGAACAAAAGAAAACAAAAAGTCTATATACAGTGAATGCAAATGAGGTAAGTTAAGGTTATCCAACAGGTTGGATACACTTAGGTTGGAGTTAACAAACTATAGTTTTGGCAAGTCGGTTAGGACATCTACTTTGTGCATGACACAAGTAATTTTTCCAACAGTTGTTTACAGACAGATTATTTCACTTATAATTCATTGTATCACAATTCCAGTGGGTCAGAAGTTTACATACACTAAGTTGACTGTGCCTTTAAATAGCTTGGATAATTCCAGAAAATGACGTCATGGCTTTAGAAGCTTCTGATAGGCTAATTGGCATAATTTCAGTCAATTGGAGGTGTACCTGTGGATGTATTTCAAGGCCTACCTTCAAACTCAGTGCCTCTTTGCTTGACATCATGGGAAAATCTAAAGAAATCAGCCAAGATCTCAGAAAAAAAATTGTAGACCTCCATAAGTCTGGTTCATCCTTGGGAGCAATTTCCAAACACCTGAAGGTACCACGTTCATCTGTACAAACAATAGTACGCAAGTATAAACACCATGGGACCACGCAGCCATCATACCGCTCAGGAAGGAGATGCATTATGTCTCCTAGAGATGAACGTACTTTAGTGCGAAAAGTGCAAATCAATCCCAGAACAACAGCAAAGGACCTTGTGAAGATGCTGGAGGAAACGGGTACAAAAATATCTATATCCACAATAAAATGAGTCCTATATCGACATAACCTGAAAGGCCGCTCAGCAAGGAAGAAGTCACTGCTCCAAAACCGCCATAAAAAAAGCCAGTCTACGGTTTGAAACTGCACATGGGGACAAAGATGGTACTTTTTGGAGAAATGTCCTCTGGTCTGATGAAACAAAAATAGAACTGTTTGGCCATAATGACCATTGATACGTTTGGCGGAAAAAGGGGGAGGCTTGCAAGCCGAAGAACACCATCCCAACCGTGAAGCATGGGGGTGGCAGCATCATGTTGTGGGGGTGCTTTGCTGCAGGAGGGACTGGTGCACTTCACAAAATAGATGGCATCATGAGGTAGGACAATTATGTAGATATGTTGAAGCAACATCTCAAGACATCAGTCAGGAAGTTAAAGCTTGGTCGCAAATGGGTCTTCCAAATGGACAATGACCCCAAGCACACTTCCAAAGTTGTGGCAAAATAGCTTAAGGATAACAAAGTCAAGGTATTGGAGTGGCCATCACAAAGCCCTGACCTCAATCCCATAGAACATTTGTGGGAAGAACTGAAAAAGCATGTGCGAGCAAGGAGGCCCTCAAAACTGACTCAGTTACACCAGCTCTGTCAGGAGGAATGGGCCAAAATTCACCCAACTTATTGTGGGAAGCTTGGGGACGGCTACCCGTAACGTTTGACCCAAGTTAAACAATTTAAAGGCAATGCTACCAAATACTGATTGAGTGTATGTAAACTTCTGACCCACTGGGAATGTGATGAAAGAAATATAATCTGAAATAAATCATTTTCTCTACTATTATTCTGACATTTCACATTCTTAAAATAAAGTGGTGATCCTAACTGACCTAAAACAGGGAATACTTACTAGGATTAAATGTCGGGAATTGTGAAAAACTGAGTTTAAATGTATTTCGCTAAGGTGTATGTAAACTTCCGACTTCAACTGTAGGTTGGGCATCTGAAAGATTCAAGACCCTTTAATGACACAAAAATCTGTCAGTCAATCCATTCACCCACCCATCCATCCATCCATCCATCCATCCATCCATCCATCTTGTGTGTTCTGTGTCTCCAGAGCTGCCCACATGCCTGCTGTGTGTGTGTCTGACCGGCTCTGTGTACTGTGAGGAGGTCGTTCCAGAGATGACTGCTGTGCCCACCCTGCCCAAGGAGACTGCCTACTTCTACGCACGCTATAACAAGATCAACAAGATCACCAATAAAGACTTCGCAGATATCGGTGAGTAGGGAAGTTTCCAGATCCAAAGAAAACTGATTTTTCCAAATGTCCTGGTTGGAGGATCCTCTCCTTGCTAATTTTCACCTGAAGCCAGATATCTGGGATACACCAGGATTTCTAGAAACCTGGGAAGTAATACTACTGGAACATGTCCAATATATATATAATACTACTGGAACATGTCCAATGTATATACACTGCTCAAAAAAATAAAGGGAACACTTAAACAACACAATGTAACTCCAAGTCAACCACACTTCTGTGAAATCAAACTGTCCACTTAGGAAGCAACACTGATTGACAATAGATTTCACATGCTGTTGTGCAAATGGAATAGACAACAGGTGGAAATTATAGGCAATTAGCAAGACACCCCCAATAAAGGAGTGGTTCTGCAGGTGGTGACCACAGACCACTTCTCAGTTCCTATGCTTCCTGGCTGATGTTTTGGTCACTTTTGAATGCTGGCGGTGCTTTCACTCTAGTGGTAGCATGAGACGGAGTCTACAACCCACACAAGTGGCTCAGGTAGTGCAGCTCATCCAGGATGGCACATCAATGCGAGCTGTGGCAAGAAGGTTTGCTGTGTCTGTCAGCGTAGTGTCCAGAGCATAGAGGCGCTACCAGGAGACAGGGCAGTACATCAGGAGACGTGGAAGAGGCCGTAGGAGGGCAACAACCCAGCAGCAGGACCGCTACCTCCACCTTTGTGCAAGGAGGAGCAGGAGAAGCACTGCCAGAGCCCTGCAAAATGACCTCCAGCAGGCCACAAATTTACATTTACATTTTAGTCATTTAGCAGACGCTCTTATCCAGAGCGACTTACAGTAGTGAATACATACATTTCATACATTTATTTTTGTCCTGGCCCCTTGTGGGAATCGAACCCACAACCCTGGCATTGCACACACCATGCTGGCGTTGCAAACACCATGCTCTACCAAATGAGCCACAGGGGGGTGTGTCTGCTCAAACAGTCAGAAACAGACTCCATGAGGGTGGTAGAGGGCCCGACGTCCACAGGTGGGGGTTGTGCTTACAGCCCAACACCATGCAGGACGTTTGGCATTTGCCAGAGAACACCAAGATTGGCAAATTCGCCACTGGCGCCCTGTGCTCTTCACAGATGAAAGCATGTTCACACTGAGCACATGTGACAGACGTGACAGAGTCTGGAGACGCCGTGGAGAACGTTCTGCTGCCTGCAACATCCTCCAGCATGGCCAGTTTGGCGGTGGGTCAGTCATGGTGTGGGGTGGCATTTCTTTGGGGGGCCACACAGCCCTCCATGTGCTCGCCAGAGGTAGCCTGACTGCCATTAGGTACCTAGATGAGATCCTCAGACCCCTTGTGAGACCATATGCTGGTGCAGTTGGCCCTGGGTTCCTCCTAATGCAAGACAATGCTAGACCTCATGTGGCTGGAGTGTGTTAGCAGTTCCTGCAAGAGAAAGGCATTGATGCTATGGACTGGCCCGCCCGTTCCCCAGACCTGAATCCAATTGAGCACATCTGGGACATCATGTCTCGCTCCATCCACCAACGCCACGTTGCACCACAGACTGTCCAGGAGTTGGCGGATGCTTTAGTCCAGGTCTGGGAGGGGATCCCTCAGGAGACCATCCGCCACCTCATCAGGAGCATGCCCAGGTGTTGTAGGGAGGTCATACAGGCACGTAGAGGCCACACACACTACTGAGCCTCATTTTGACTTGTTTTAAGGACATTACATCAAAGTTGGATCAGCCTGTAGTGTGGTTTTCCACTTTAATTTTGAGTGTGACTCCAAATCCAGACCTCCATGGGTTGATAAATTGGATTTCCATTGCTTATTTTTGTGTGATTTTGTTGTCAGCACATTCCACTATGTAAAGAAAAAAGTATTTAATAAGATTATTTCATTCATTCAGATCTAGGATGTGTTATTTTAGTGTTCCCTTTATTTTTTGAGCAATATATATAATACTACTGGAACATGTCCTATATATATATATATAATACTACTGGAACATGTCCAATATATATAATACTACTGGAACATGTCCAATATTTATAATACTACTGGAACATGTCCAATATTTATAATACTACTGGAACATGTCCAATATATATAATACTACTGGAACATGTCCAATATTTATAATACTACTGGAACATGTCCAACATATATAATACCAATGGAACATGTCCAGCATATATAATACTACTGGAACATGTCCAATATATATAATACTACTGGAACATGTCCAATATTTATAATACTACTGGAACATGTCCAATATATATAATACTACTGGAACATGTCCAATATATATAATACTACTGGAAAATGTCCAATATATATAATACTACTGGAACATGTCCAATATATATAATACTACTGGAACATGTCCAATATATATAATACTACTGGAACATGTCCAATATTTATAATACTACTGGAACATGTCCAACATATATAATACTACTGGAACATGTCCATATATATATATAATACTACTGGAACATGTCCAATATATACATATATAATACTACTGGAACATGTCCAATATATATAATATTACTGGAACATGTCCAATATATATATATATAATACTACTGGAACATGTCCAATATTTATAATACTACTGGAACATGTCCAATATATATAATACTACTGGAACATGTCCAATATATATAATACTACTGGAACATGTCCAATATATATAATACTACTGGAACATGTCCAATATTTATAATACTACTGGAACATGTCCAATATATATAATACTACTGGAACATGTCCAATATTTATAATACTACTGGAACATGTCCAATATTTATAATACTACTGGAACATGTCCAACATATATAATACCAATGGAACATGTCCAATATATATAATACTACTGGAACATGTCCAATATATATAATACTACTGGAACATGTCCAATATTTATAATACTACTGGAACATGTCCAATATATATAATACTACTGGAACATGTCCAACATATATAATACCAATGGAACATGTCCAATATATATAATACTACTGGAATATGTCCAATATATATAATACTACTGGAACATGTCCAACATATATAATACCAATGGAACATGTCCAATATATATAATACTACTGGAACATGTCCAATATATATAATACTACTGGAACATGTCCAATATATATAATACTACTGGAACATGTCCAATATTTATAATACTACTGGAACATGTCCAACATATATAATACCAATGGAACATGTCCAATATATATAATACTACTGGAATATGTCCAATATATATAATACTACTGGAACATGTCCAATATATATAATACTACTGGAACATGTCCAACATATATAATACTGCTGGAACATGTCCAATATATATAATACTACTGGAACATGTCCAATATATATAATACTACTGGAACATGTCCAATATATGCAGAGGAACATTCATTCAGGGAAGAAGGAAAGATAACAGATGGACATTTATTGGCCTTGCGGAGGGTCTGTAGACATCTAAGTGCTTCCTTTAGTTGGGCATGTGTTTGTGTTCGTTGATGTTATGTGGGCCCCTCGAGGCCCGGCCATGGACCTTTACTGACATAAGTAGAGGCACATCTGGATTTAAAGCTGGCGAGACGGAATGTCTGGCAAACTCTCTCGGTCTCTATCCCAGTTTTAGATTTACCCTGCAGAAGTTTAAACTCCCAGAAGGATAGTTCTGAATCATCCATATCTCTGTGTGTACATGTGGAAATTAGTCAAAATATTGCATAACTTACTTTATTTATAGATTAACCATTCCCATCAGAGCATGAGGGCTATAGCTTAGCAGTGCTATGTGTTAGATAAAACAGCAATTTCGCAATTTTACAACCTCGGATCGACAATTAAGTTCTATTCTATTCTACTCCAATATATTCTGTAGAGGATCGACCTGATGGGGAACCTGATCTCTGAACTTATGTTCGATTCTGATTCTAGAATTAGAGTATGTTCTTTGTTCTACGTTCTATTTTCCATCTTATCTCCAGTGACTCTGAAGAGAATCGACCTGACGGGGAACCTGATCTCGGAGATCCAGGACGGAGCGTTCTCCAAGCTTACCCTGTTGGAGGAACTCAATTTGGCTGAGAACCATCTGGTCAAGCTGCCCATGCTGCCCGGCAAGCTCACAACCTTCAACGCCAACCACAATCATCTCAAAACCAAAGGGGTCAAGGCCAACGCCTTCAAGGTATGTTTCAGTCTTTTATACTCCCAAGTGGTGTATTAAGATACTCAACAGCAATGTTTCCATCCCACTGGGATCTTTGTCAGGTAAGACGTTGAGTGATTGTGTAGCTAGCTACAATTTTAGCCACCTTGTGTGCTTGACTGTGGCTCGTCAGGTGGCTGATTGGAGCATTTCCAGGACTACCTTCCACTTAATAACATACCCTTGCATGTTAGAAAGGATGGAGTTGTAAAAAGGAATGAGAAATAATCCTTGTATACTGACTATTAAAAGTCCAAGAGGATATTTCAAGATGGATCGTCATCAGCACATTTAATAACGTTGGTGATTTCATGCAGAAACTGAAGCAGCTGGTTAACCTGTTCCTCGGAGACAATGAGCTGGAGGCCGTGCCAGTGATCCCTGAGAGCGTTCGCATTATTCACCTACAGGTCAGTACCACACACTAGACTCAGACTGGACACTACAGAATGAGTTCAAAACGGCATGCATAGGAGTCTGAGTTTATCCTGACAGGGCTAGCAAAGTTTCAGAAACTTTTCCAAAGTTTCCCACCCAGAAATCTGAGTGCTTTACCTAACTGCTTGACCTGACCAGGAAAAAGTATTGAAATGGTCAAATAGCTCTGCTGTCTTCATGTGTTGGTCAAAAAAGCACTGCTCTCTGAGTGCTGTCTGGGGCATGAGTTTCTCCTGCTCATACATGATCAAGAAAAACTCCTAGAGCAGGGATTACCCTTACCCAGGGATGGGCAACTGATGGCCCAGAACTCTGAACTTACTTTTGAGAGTAAAAGGCCAGGGACGGCCCTGGCTACTTTTAAAATGCATTTAGTGAAGAGAGTTAAAGCTGCAATGTATCACTTTTTGGGCGACTCGAACCAAATTCACATAGAAATGTTATTTTATAGATCTGTCATTCTCATTAAAAGCAAGTCTAAGAAGTGGTAGATCTGTTCTATGTGCGGTATTTCTATGCTTCCCGTTCTCAAGTTTAGTTTTTGCGTCTTTTACTTTCGGTTTTGTCCACCAGCTTCAAACAGCTAAAAATACAATATTCTTGGTTATGGAAAATATATTTCACAGTGGTTTAGATGGTACAATAATTCTCTACACTCTACATTCTCTACACAGTCCTTATTTGTCACATAAACTGACATTTTTGCAACCAGGAAATGGTGGAGCTATTTCTGCATATTGCACCTTTAAGTACTTTAACTGCACAAATAGTTTGATTGCACAAAATAACTTGTCAGCATGTGTAGGTATGGATGTGCGTACGCAGACCCGCGAGCCACTGCGGCCCCACATGATTCACTACCCCATCAAAGTTGCCCATCCCTGTCCTAGAGTAATAATGATCCTGCTCTTCTTCTCTCTTTTCTCTGCCATTACAGAACAACAACATCACTGATGTCACCACCGACACGTTCTGTAATGGCAACAACACGTACTACATCAGACCCAACCTGATAGAGGTGAGGTTGGATGGGAACCCAGTGCTGCTGTCCAAGTCCCCAGACAGCTTCACCTGCCTCAAGTCTCTTCCCGTCGGAAAGTACCGCTAAACAAAAGACTCCCCGGGGGGAAAGGTCTTCTGTAAGGTTGTGAAATTTCGGTAACTTTTCCAAAATTCCCAGGTTTTCCAGAAATCCTAGTTGGAGGAGTCCTAGAGCCTGTTGAGAACAGACGTTCCGCTAGCAGAACGCCTAGCCAACATCCAATGGAACAGCAGGGCGCGAAATACAAACCTCAAAAATCTAATAATTTCAATTTCTCATTATTTTATTCTCTCACTATTTTACAACCATTTTAAAGATACACTTCTCCTTAATCCAACCACATTGTCCGATTTCACAGCGAAAGCAAAACATTAGATTATGTTAGGAGAGTACATAGGCCAAAATAACCACACAGCCATTTTCCAAGCAAGGATATATGTCACAAAAACCCAAAACACAGCTAAATGAAGCACTAACCTTTGACGATCTTCATCAGATGACACTCCTAGGACATCATGTTACACAATACATGTATGTTTTGTTCGATAAAGTTCATATTTATATCCAAAAACAGCATTTTACATTGGCGCGTGATGTTCAGAAAATGTATTCCCACCAAAAACTTCCGGTGAATTTACAAAAATACTCATCATAAACGTTGACAAAATACAATACAATTATTTTAAGAATTATAGATACAGAACTCCTTTATGCAACCGCTGTGTCAGATTTTAAATAGCTTTACGGAGAAAGCACATTTTTCAATATTCTGAGTACATAGCTCGCCATCACAGCAAGCTATACAGACACACACCAAGTTCGGGGTCACCTAAACTCAGAATTAGGATTATAAATATTCTCTTACCTTTGCTGATCTTAGTCAGAATGCACTCCCAGGACTGCTACTTCCACAAGAAATGTTGTTTTTGTTCAAAATAATCCATATTTATGTCCAAATACCTCCGTTTTGTTCGTGCATTCAGGTCACTATCCAAAGGCATAACGCGCGAGTACAATTCGAGACACAAAAAGTCAAAATGTTCCATTACCGTACTTAGAAGCATGTCAAACGTTGTTTAAAATCAATCTTTATGTGATTTTTAACGTAAAAATGCGATTGTTTTCCAACCGGACAATAGCGTATTCATTCAAGGAGAAAAAGAAGGAACAGCGCACTTGCGGGACCGCGCATATCCAATCCCTTTGTCCCCAGGCAGTCCACTCAGTGACTGAGCTCCTATACTCTGCCTAGTTACAGGAGACAGATGAAACAACTTTCTTAAGGCTTTTGACAGCCAATTGAAGCCTTAGGAAGTGAAACGTGACCCCACAGACACTGTAGTTTCGAAAGGGATTAGAAAAAAGAACTACAATTCTCAGATCCTCCACTTCCTGGTTGAATTTTTCTCAGGTTTTTGCCTGCCATATGAGTTCTGTTACACTCACAGACACCATTCAAACGGTTTTAGAAACTTCAGAGTGTTTTCTATCCAAATCTACTAATAATATGCATATTCTAGTTTCTGGGCAAGAGTAGTAACCAGTTTAATTTGGGTACGTTTTTCATCCGGCCGTGAAAATACTGCCCCCTATCCTCAACAGGCTAGAATCAGTAGGGAATAAGCAGGGAATCCGGAATACTCCAAACAGGATTTCTGTATAACTAGAGGATTTAGGGAAAGTTTTCCAACGTTAATGGACTTCCTGGTTATTAAATAACGTTACAGTAGTAATACAGACAGCTTCTACAGGGCTTTCAGCCAGACAGGCAGACATGTACTGAATAGATTCAACACAATTCCCTAATCTACTTGACAAAGACAAGACCATCTGTTATGACTGGTCGTCTACACCATACATTCCATTTCTGTCTGAACGTTTCTTCTGTAAAAAAAAAAATTGTGCCCAGGTCTTTTCTCAGTGTCTTTCAGAAGGCTAGTGGATTGGGACTGAAACGTTAGCGTGTCACTTCTCTCTGTTGTTTCTGATTCATCTCCTTTACATTTAGACTGGTCTTGAACATAAACTTGAACACATGAGCTAAATGGTCGGAAGCCTTTGTAAATACACCTTTTATTCAACGTTTGCTTCTGCATAATGTATGAATTATGACTTATTCAAAATGTTGAGTCAAGCTTTTGGCTTTCTGAATTCTGTGAATTACCTTCATGTAAACTGGTTCTTTTAAGTAGAAGTTGACAATAAATGTATCTTTGAAATACGTAGCCTGTGGTATTGTGAACCTAATGCGTCTGTGTCTCAAAATTGTAAGCTTTGATATTGAAATAGTGGAATCAGAGGTGGTATGATCCTTTTCTGAAGTCCTTTTTAGAAAAGGATAATTAGGAATTATCACCCGTGGTTATTACCCGTGGTTACTACCCGTGGTTACTACCCGTGGTTACTACCCGTGGTTATTACCCGTGGTTACTACCCGTGGTTATTACCCGTGGTTATTACCCGTGGTTACTACCCGTGGTTATTACCCGTGGTTATTGCCCGTGATTATCACCCGTGGTTATCACCTGTGGTTACTACCCGTGGTTACTACCCGTGGTTATTACCCGTGGTTATCGCCCGTGATTATCGCCCGTGGTTATCACCCGTGGTTATCACCCGTGGTTATTACCCGTGGTTATTACCCGTGGTTATCGCCTGTGATTATTACCCGTGGTTACTACCCGTGGTTACTACCCGTGGTTATTACCCGTGGTTATCTCCCGTGATTATCGCCCGTGGTTATCACCCGTGGTTATCACCCGTGGTTATCACCCGTGGTTATCGCCTGTGATTATCACCCGTGGTACTACCCGTGGTTATCACCCGTGGTTATCACCCGTGGTTATCACCCGTGGTTACTACCCGTGATTATCGCCTGTGATTATTACCTTTGATTCTGACCTGTACAGTAAAAACAAAAAAAATTGTATTTGACCGTGGCTGTGTTTTATTATATTTTAATAAAATTAAAATTCTTTAAAAAAAATTTTTTTTTAAATGAAACCCTGTATGAACGTCAACCAAACAAAAACCCCCATTTTGTTTTTCCGAGTGTAATTTGTAAACAACAACAACCAGTAACATTGACACGGTACAGGGACGTGATTAAGGGCAAGGGATAACTTTCTACACAATATCAAACTATGAACTGCAAGGAAAGCAAATATCTACGGTTTAGTAGTTTACACTCAAATAGTGAAGATCTGGGGTAATAATATTCCTTTAAGCCAGACAACTTGGCAGACACCACCACTACATACTCCAAGTAAACAGGAGAATAGTTTACATTCCACAATCCAGTTTGATTTCTTTTCCCATCTTGATATAAAACATGCTTTCAGATCTCCCACCCCCCCTCTAATACAGACACACAACTCACAATTATCTACAGATACCCCCCCCCCCCATCTCTAACAATCAGAAACTCAATACAAACTTCTGTATCCTACTAAGCCAAACTATTTCCAGTGATATACAGTATAACAGCACACCATCAGAACTATTTCCACTGATATACATTATAACAGCGCACCATCAGATATATGCTTTTCTAACAGGGTATAATAGTAAGAGTATGTTTATCCAGTTAATCCTGATTCTCCAACAAGAAAGTGATATCTGGCAAAAGATATCACACTGAGCTACTGCTCATCTGTAAGCTTGACAGGTTGGCTAGGCTATAAGAGGTTGGCTAGGCTATAAGAGGTTGGCTAGGCTATAAGAGGTAGGCTAGGCTATAAGAGGTTGGCTAGGCTATAAGAGGTAGGCTAGGCTATAAGAGGTAGGCTATAAGAGGTTGGCTAGGCTATAAGAGGTTGGCTAGGCTATAAGAGGTTGGCTAGGCTATAAGAGGTTGGCTAGGATATAAGAGGTAGGCTAGGCTATAAGAGGTTGCCTAGGCTATAAGAGGTTGGCTAGGTTATAAGAGGTAGGCTAGGCTACAAGAGTTTGGCTAGGCTATAAGAGGTAGGCCAGGATATAAGAGGCTATAAGAGATAGGCTAGGCTATACGAGGCTATAAGAGGCTATAAGAGGTAGGCAAAGCAATAAGAGGTTATAAGACGTAGGCTAGGCTATAAGAGGTAGGCTAGACTATAAGGAGTTGGCTAGGCTATAAGAGGTTGTCTTGGTTAAAAGAGTTGGCTAGGCTACAAGAGGTAGGCTAGGTTATAAGAGGTAGCCTAGGCTATAAGAGGTAAGCAAGGCTATAGAAGGTTGGCTAGGCTATTAGAGGTTGGTTAGGCTATAAGAGGTAAGCAAGGCTATAGGAGGGAGGCTAGGTTATAAGAGGTAGCCTAGGCTATAAGAGGTAAGCAAGGCTATAGGAGGTTGGCTAGGCTATTAGAGGTTGGTTAGGCTATAAGAGGTTGGCTAGGCTATTAGAGGTTGGTTAGGCTATAAGAGGTTGGCTAGGGTATTAGAGGTTGGTTAGGCTATAAGAGGTTGGCTAGGCTATTAGAGGTTGGTTAGGCTATAAGAGGTTGGCTAGGCTATTAGAGGTTGGTTAGGCTATAAGAGGTTGGCTAGGCTATTAGAGGTTGGTTAGGCTATAAGAGGTTGGCTAGGGTATTAGAGGTTGGTTAGGCTATAAGAGGTAAGCAAGGCTATAGGAGGTTGGCTAGGGTATAAGAGGCTATAAGAGGTTGGCTAGGCTATAGGAGGTTGGCTAGGTTATAAGAGGTAGCCTAGGCTATAAGAGGTAAGCAAGGTTATAGGAGGTTGGCTAGGCTATAGGAGGTTGGTTAGGTTATAAGAGGTAGCCTAGGCTATAAGAGGTAAACAAGGTTATAGGAGGTTGGCTAGGGTATACGAGGCTATAGGAGGTTGGCTAGGGTATAAGAGGCTATAAGAGATTGGCTAGGTTAGAAGAGGTAGACTAGGTTATAAGAGGTAGGCCAGGGTATAAGAGGTTGCTTAGGCTATATGATGCTGTAAAAGGTAGACTAGTATATAAGAGGTAGGCTTGGCTATAAGAGGCTATAAGAGGTAGGCTAGGCTATACGAGGTAGGCTAGGTTATAGGAGGTAAGCTGGGCTATAAGAGGTAGGCTAGGCTATAAGTGGTAAGCTAGGCTATAAGAGGCTATAAGGTAGGCTAGGGTATAAGGGTAGGCTAGGGTATAAGAGGCTATAAGAGGTAGGCTAGGCTATACGAGGTAAGCTAGGCTATAAGAGGCTATAAGGTAGGCTAGGGTATAAGGGTAGGCTAGGGTATAAGAGGCTATAAGAGGTAGGCTAGGCAATACGAAGTAGGCTAGGTTATAGGAGGTAGGCTGGGCTATAAGAGGCTATAAGAGGTGGGCTAGGCTATAAGAGGTTATGTGGTAGGCTAGGGTATAAGAGTAGGCTAGGGTATAAGGGTAGGCTAGGGTATAAGAGGCTTTAAGAGGTAGGCTAGGCTATAGGAGGTAGGCACCGCCGAGTGCTGGAAGCGCATAGCGCATAACAATGGTCTGTCCTCGGTTGCAAACGGCCTCTGGAAGCAACGTCAGCACAACAACTGTTCGTTGGTAGTTTCAGGAAATGGGTTTCCGTGGCCGAGCATCTGCCGCCAAAAAAGCTCACCGCCATTGGACTCTGGAGCAGTGGAAATGTGTTTTCTGGAGTGATGAATCACGCTTCGCCGTCTGGCAGTCCAACGGACGAATCTGGGTTTGGCGGATGCCAGGAGAACGCTAACTGCTCCAATACATAGTGCCAACTGTAAAGTTTGGTGGAGGGGGTCTGGGGCTGTTTTTCATGCTTCTGCCTTGGCCTCTTAGTTTCAGTGAAGGAAGATCTTAACGCTTTATGTGCTTCCAACTTTGTGGCAACAGTTTGGGGAAGGCCTTTTCCTGTTTCAGCATGGCAATGCCCCCCGTGCACAAAGCGAGGTCCATACAAAAATGGTTTGTCGAGATCGGTGTGGATGAACTTGACTGGCCTGCAAAGATGAATTGGAACGCCGACTGCGAGCCAGGCCTAATCGCCCAACATCAGTGCCCGACCTCACTAATGCGCTTGTGGCTGAATGGGAGCAAGTCCCCGCAGCAATGTTCCAACATCTAGTGTAAAGTCTTCCCAGAAAATAGAAGGCTGTTATAGCAGCAAAGGGGGGGACCAACTCCATATTATTTCAGTAGGAGATGTTCGATGAGCAGATGTCCACATACTTTTGGTCATGTAGTGTATATAGTAGATGCTTCAGAGTGACATGTCAGTCATTTAGCAGATGCTCTTATCCAGAGCCACTTTCATTTAGTGAATTCATCTTCAGATAGCTAGGTGGGACTATCACAGTCATAGTCAGTACATTCATCTTCAGATAGCAAGGTGGACCAGTCCATAGTCAGTACATTCATCTCCAGATAGCTAGGTGAACCAGTCATAGTCAGTCCATTCATCTCCAGATAGCTAGGTGAACCAGTAATAGTCAGTAGATGTTTTTTATTTGATTTATTTAACTAGGCAAGTCAGTTAAGAACAAATTCTTATTTTCAATGTCAGCCTAGGAACAGTGGGTTAACTGCCTTGTTCAGGGGCAGAACGACAGATTTGTACCTTGTCAGCTCAGGGATTCGATCCTGCAACCTTTCGGTTACTAGTCCAACACTCTAACCACTAGGCTACCTGCCTCTCTAACCTGCCTCTCTAACCACTAGGCTACCTGCCTCTCTAACCTGCCTCTCTAACCACTAGGCGAGCTGCCTCTCTATCCCCTAGGCTACCTGCCTCTCTAACCCCTAGGCTACCTGCCCCTCTAACCACTAGGCTACCTGCCTCTCTAACCACTAGGCTACCTGCCTCTCTAACCACTAGGCTAGCTGCCTCTCTATCCACTAGGCTACCTGCCTCTCTAACCACTAGGCTACCTGCCTCTCTAACCACTAGGCTAGCTGCCTCTCTATCCACTAGGCTACCTGCCTCTCTAACCACTAGGCTACCTGCCTCTCTAACCACTAGGCTACCTGCCTCTCTAATCACTAGGCTACCTGCCTCTCTAACCACTAGGCTACCTGCCTCTCTAACCACTAGGCTACCTGCCTCTCTAACCACTAGGCTACCTGCCTCCTCTAACCACTAGGCTACCTGCCTCTCTAACCACTAGGCTAGCTGCCTCTCTAACCACTAGGCTACCTGCCTCTCTAACCACTAGGCTACCTGCCTCCTCTAACCACTAGGCTAGCTGCCTCTCTATCCACTAGTCTACCTGCCTCTCTAACCACTAGGCTACCTGCCTCTCTAACCACTAGGCTACCTGCCTCTCTAATCACTAGGCTACCTGCCTCCTCTAACCACTAGGCTAGCTGCCTCTCTAACCACTAGGCTAGCTGCCTCTCTATCCACTAGTCTACCTGCCTCTCTAACCACTAGGCTACCTGCCTCTCTAACCACTAGGCTACCTGCCTCCTCTAACCACTAGGCTACCTGCCTCCTCTAACCACTAGGCTAGCTGCCTCTCTATCCACTAGTCTACCTGCCTCTCTAACCACTAGGCTACCTGCCTCTCTAACCACTAGGCTACCTGCCTCCTCTAACCACTAAGCTACCTGGCACCCTGACACCCATTTTTGCTCAATAAAGAAGTTATCAGCAAATTCAGTGCTTGTAGGAAAAGTGCAGTTATTTTTATAGATATTTTTTTTTGGGGGGGGGGATTAGTCTTATTGAAGATACTCTTTTCCATTATATAGTCTAGTCCATCACATAGTCTTCAAGGAAATATGAGTACAGAGAGTTAGTTGGTCTTAACAGAGAAATATAGAGAGTTAGTTGGTCCTCTTAACAGAGAAGTATAGAGAGTTAGTTGGTCCTCTAACAGAGAAGTATAGGGAGTTAGTTGGTCCTCTTAACAGAGAAGTATAGGGAGTTAGTTGGTCCTCTTAACAGAGAAGTATAGAGAGTTAGTTGGTCCTCTTAACAGAGAAGTATAGGGAGTTAGTTGGTCCTCTTAACAGAGAAGTATAGGGAGTTAGTTGGTCCTCTTAACAGAGAAGTATAGGGAGTTAGTTGGTCCTCTTAACAGAGAAGTATAGGGAGTTAGTTGGTCCTCTTAACAGAGAAGTATAGGGAGTTAGTTGGTCCTCTAACAGAGAAGTATAGAGAGTTAGTTGGTCCTCTTAACAGAGAAGTATAGAGAGTTAGTTGGTCCTCTTAACAGAGAAGTATAGGGAGTTAGTTGGTCCTCTTAACAGAGAAGTATAGGGAGTTAGTTGGTCCTCTTAACAGAGAAGTATAGGGAGTTAGTTGGTCCTCTTAACAGAGAAGTATAGAGTCAGTTGTTTTCAACCAACCTCAAAAAGCCCAAATCGTACAGCAATAGGACAGACCAAATGTTTTCTGCAGAAGAGAAACATTTGATGGCATTTCTGTTTGGAAGGAGCAGATCTGTTGAAATCTCCAGATTGAAGTTGATAAATTCACTAAAGTAAACATCTGTCTATAAACTTAATACTCACTCAGGATTCAGCAATAAAATGGCTTAAATCTATGGCTACTTTTCCACTACTAGGCAAATATATCTAGAGAGATGATGCCAAGGCTCTGGTCAAGCCAAACACAAAGGTTACTTCCCAAATGGTTCCCTATTCCCTACATAGTGCACCATTTCTGAAGGGCCCAGCATCCCAAATGGCATCTTATTCCCTACATAGTGCACTACTTTCTTTCTTTTTTACCAGGGCCCCTGCACATTATTCCCTATATAGTGCCCTTCTTTTGACCAAACCCCTATGGGCCCTGGTCAAAAGTAGTACACTACATAAGGAATAGGGTGCCGTTTGGGATGCGTGAGAGAACAATCTTCCAGCAGCACAGACTACGGACAACAAATCGGATCTCGTCTAACAACAGCCTGTAGATTTAACTCTAACCTGGGCAGTGAGCCTACGGACCAGAACCAATGTTATACACACCCACCCTCTGGTCCTACTCCAACGTTGAAAGCAGTGTACTTCTCTATAATAGTGTTTAGTAGAGAACTAATCACACTAAATGAACGTCAACACGTGAACTGAACAACAACTACAAATAGTCTCACCTCTGGGTTCTTTCCTGTTTAACATTTACAGATGATGTGGACCTATAAGTAGATCTATACAAGTAGGTCTATAGAAGTAGGTCTATACAAGTAGGTCTATAGAAGTAGGTCTATACAAGTAGGTCTATAGCATTATGATGTGGACCTATAAGTAGGTCTATACAAGTAGGTCTATAGCATTATGATGTGGACCTATAAGTGGGTCTATACAAGTAGGTCTATAGCATTATGATGTGGACCTATAAGTAGGTCTATACAAGTAGGTCTATAGCATTATGACGTGGACCTATAAGTAGGTCTATAGCATTATGATGTGGACCTATAAGTAGGTCTATACAAGTAGGTCTATATAAGTAGGTCTACATCATTATGATGTGGACCTATAAGTAGGTCTATATAAGTAGGTCTATAGCATTATGATGTGGACCTAAAAGTAGGTCTATAGCATTATGATGTGGACCTATAAGTAGGTCTATATAAGTAGGTCTATATAAGTGGGTCTATATAAGTAGGTCTATATCATTATGAAGTGGACCTGTAAGTAGGTCTATATAAGTAGGTCTATATAAGTGGGTCTATATAAGTAGGTCTATATAAGTAGGTCTATATAAGTAGGTCTATAGCATTATGATGTGGAACTATAAGTAGGTCTATATAAGTAGGTCTGTAGCATTATGATGTGGACCTATAAGTAGGTCTATATAAGTAGGTCAATATAAGTAGGTCTATATAAGTAGGTCTATAGCATTATGATGTGGACCTATAAGTAGGTCTATATAAGTAGGTCTATATAAGTAGGTCTATAGCATTATGATGTGGAACTATAAGTAGGTCTATATAAGTAGGTCTATAGCATTATGATGTGGACCTATAAGTAGGTCTATATAAGTAGGTCTATATAAGTAGGTCTATATAAGTAGGTCTATAGCATTATGACGTGGACCTATAAGTAGGTCTATAGCATTATGATGTGGACCTATAAGTAGGTCTATATAAGTAGGTCTATATCATTATGATGTGGACCTATAAGTTGGTCTATATAAGTAGGTCTATATAAGTAGGTCTATAGCATTATGATGTGGACCTATAAGTAGGTCTATATAAGTAGGTCTATATCATTATGACATGGACCTGTAAGTAGGTCTATATAAGTAGGTCTATATAAGTGGGTCTATATAAGTAGGTCTATATCATTATGACATGGACCTGTAAGTAGGTCTATATAAGTAGGTCTATATAAGTAGGTCTATATAAGTAGGTCTATAGCATTATGATGTGGACCTAAAAGTAGGTCTATAGCATTATGATGTGGACCTATAAGTAGGTCTATATAAATAGGTCTATATCATTATGACATGGACCTGTAAGTAGGTCTATATAAGTAGGTATATATAAGTGGGTCTATATAAGTAGGTCTATATCATTATGACGTGGACCTGTAAGTAGGTCTATATAAGTGGGTCTATATAAGTAGGTCTATATAAGTAGGTCTATATCATTATGACGTGGACCTATAAGAAGGTCTATATAAGTAGGTCTATATAAGTAGGTCTATAGCATTATGATGTGGAACTATAAGTAGGTCTATATAAGTAGGTCTATAGCATTATGATGTGGACCTATAAGTAGGTCTATATAAGTAGGTCTATATAAGTAGGTCTATAGCATTATGATGTGGACCTATAAGTAGGTCTATATAAGTAGGTCTATATAAGTAGGTCTATAGCATTATGATGTGGAACTATAAGTAGGTCTATATAAGTATGTCTATAGCATTATGATGTGGACCTATAAGTAGGTCTATATAAGTAGGTCTATATAAGTAGGTCTATAGCATTATGACGTGGACCTATAAGTAGGTCTATAGCATTATGATGTGGAACTATAAGTAGGTCTATATAAGTATGTCTATAGCATTATGATGTGGACCTATAAGTAGGTCTATATAAGTAGTTCTATATAAGTAGGTCTATAGCATTATGACGTGGACCTATAAGTAGGTCTATAGCATTATGATGTGGACCTATAAGTAGGTCTATATAAGTAGGTCTATATAAGTAGGTCTATATCATTATGATGTGGACCTATAAGTTAGTCTATATAAGTAGGTCTATATAAGTAGGTCTATAGCATTATGATGTGGACCTATAAGTAGGTCTATATAAGTAGGTCTATATAAGTAGGTCTATAGCATTATGATGTGGACCTATAAGTAGGTCTATATAAGTAGGTCTATATAAGTAGGTCTATAGCATTATGATGTGGAACTATAAGTAGGTCTATATAAGTATGTCTATAGCATTATGATGTGGACCTATAAGTAGGTCTATATAAGTAGGTCTATATAAGTAGGTCTATATAAGTAGGTCTATAGCATTATGACGTGGACCTATAAGTAGGTCTATAGCATTATGATGTAGACCTATAAGTAGGTCTATATAAGTAGGTCTATATAAGTAGGTCTATATCATTATGATGTGGACCTATAAGTTAGTCTATATAAGTAGGTCTATATAAGTAGGTCTATAGCATTATGATGTGGACCTATAAGTAGGTCTATATAAGTAGGTCTATATAAGTAGGTCTATAGCATTATGATGTGGACCTATAAGTAGGTCTATATAAGTAGGTCTATATAAGTAGGTCTATAGCATTATGATGTGGAACTATAAGTAGGTCTATATAAGTATGTCTATAGCATTATGATGTGGACCTATAAGTAGGTCTATATAAGTAGGTCTATATAAGTAGGTCTATATAAGTAGGTCTATAGCATTATGACGTGGACCTATAAGTAGGTCTATAGCATTATGATGTGGACCTATAAGTAGGTCTATATAAGTAGGTCTATATAAGTAGGTCTATATCATTATGATGTGGACCTATAAGTTAGTCTATATAAGTAGGTCTATATAAGTAGGTCTATAGCATTATGATGTGGACCTATAAGTAGGTCTATATAAGTAGGTCTATATAAGTAGGTCTATAGCATTATGATGTGGAACTATAAGTAGGTCTATATAAGTAGGTCTATAGCATTATGATGTGGACCTATAAGTAGGTCCATATAAGTAGGTCTATATAAGTAGGTCTATATAAGTAGGTCTATATAAGTAGGTCTATAGCATTATGATGTGGACCTATAAGTAGGTCTATATAAGTAGGTCTATATAAGTAGGTCTATAGCATTATGATGTGGACCTATAAGTGGGTCTATATAAGTAGGTCTATATAAGTAGGTCTATATAAGTAGGTCTATAGCATTATGACGTGAACCTATAAGTAGGTCTATAGCATTATGATGTGGACCTATAAGTAGGTCTATATAAGTAGGTCTATATAAGTAGGTCTATATAAGTAGGTCTATAGCATTATGACGTGGACATATAAGTAGGTCAATGTAAGTAGGTCTATATAAGTAGGTCTATATAAGTAGGTCTATATAAGTAGGTCTATATCATTATAACGTGGACCTAAAGGTAGGTCAATATAAGTAGTTCTATATAAGTAGGTCTATATAAGTAGGTCTATATCATTATGATGTGGACCTATAAGTAGGTCTATATAAGTAGGTCTATATCATTATGATATGGACCTATAAGTAGGTCTATACAAGTAGGTCTATAGCATTATGATGTGGACCTATAAGTGGGTCTATATAAGTAGGTCTATATTAGTAGGTCTATAGCATTATGACGTGGACCTATAAGTAGGTCCATATAAGTAGGTCTATAGCACTATGATGTGGACCTATAAGTAGGTCTAGAGCATTATGGCGTGGACCTATAAAAAAGGTTTATATAAGTAGGTCTATATCATTATGACGTGGACCTAAAAGTAGGTCTATATAAGTAGGTCTATATAAGTAGGTCTATATAAGTAGGTCTATAGCATTATGATGTGGACCTAAAAGTAGGTCTATATAAGTAGGTCTATATAAGTAGGTCTATAGCATTATGACGTGGACCTATAAGTAGGTCTATATAAGTAGTTCTATATAAGTAGGTCTATATAAGTAGGTCTATATCATTATGACGTGGACCTATAAGTAGGTCTATATAAGTAGGTCTATATCATTATGACGTGGACCTAAAAGTAGGTCTATATAAGTAGGTCTATATAAGTAGGTCTATAGCATTATGACGTGGACCTATAAGTAGGTCTATATAAGTAGTTCTATATAAGTAGGTCTATATAAGTAGGTCTATAGTATTATTATGTGGACTTATAAGTAGGTCTATAGCATTATGACGTGGACCTTTAAGTAGATCTATATAAGTAGGTCTATATAAGTAGATCTATATAAGTAGGTCTATAGCATTATGATGTGGACCTATAAGTAGGTCTATATAAGTAGGTCTATATCATTATGACGTGGACCTATAAGTAGGTCTATATAAGTAGGTCTATAGCATTATGACGTGGACCTATAAGAAGGTCTATATAAGTAGTTCTATATAAGTAGGTCTATATAAGTAGGTCTATATCATTATGACATGGACCTATAAGTAGGTCTATATAAGTAGGTCTATATAAGTAGGTCTATGTCAATATGAAGTGGACCTATAAGTAGGTCTATATAAGTGGTTCTATATAAGTAGGTATATATAAGTAGGTCTATATAAGTAGGTCTATATAAGTAGGTCTATATCATTATGACGTGGACCTTTAAGTAGGTCTGTATAAGTAGGTCTATATATCATTATGACGTGGACCTATAAGTAGGTCAATATAAGTAGTTCTATATAAGTAGGTCTATATAAGTAGGTCTATATCATTATGACGTGGACCTAAAAGTAGGTCTATATAAGTAGGTCTATATAAGTAGATCTATAGCATTATGACGTGGACCTATAAGTAGGTCTATATAAGTAGGTCTATAGCATTATGACGTGGACCTATAAGTAGGTCTATATAAGTAGTTCTATATAAGTAGGTCTATATAAGTAGGTCTATAGTATTATGATGTGGACCTATAAGTAGGTCTATAGAATTATGACGTGGACCTATAAGTAGGTCTATATAAGTAGGTCTATACAAGTAGGTCTATATAAGTAGTTCTATATAAGTAGGTCAATAGCATTATGATGTGGACCTATAAGTAGGTCTATATAAGTAGGTCTATATCATTATGACGTGGACCTTTAAGTAGATCTATATAAGTAGTTCTATATAAGTAGATCTATATAAGTAGGTCTATAGCATTATGATGTGGACCTATAAGTAGGTCTATATAAGTAGATCTATATCATTATGACGTGGACCTATAAGTAGGTCTATATAAGTAGGTCTATAGCATTATGACGTGGACCTATAAGTAGGTCTATATAAGTAGGTTTATAGCATTATGATGTGGACCTATAAGAAGGTCTATATAAGTAGGTCTATATAAGTAGGTCTATGTCAATATGAAGTGGACCTATAAGTAGGTCTATATAAGTGGTTCTATATAAGTAGGTATATATAAGTAGGTCTATATAAGTAAGTCTATATAAGTAGGTCTATATCATTATGACGTGGACCTTTAAGTAGGTCTGTATAAGTAGGTCTATATATCATTATGACGTGGACCTATAAGTAGGTCAATATAAGTAGTTCTATATAAGTAGGTCTATATAAGTAGTTCTATATAAGTAGGTCAATAGCATTATGATGTGGACCTATAAGTAGGTCTATATAAGTAGGTCTATATCATTATGACGTGGACCTGTAAGTAGGTCTATATAAGTGGGTCTATATAAGTAGGTCTATATAAGTAGGTCTATATCATTATGACGTGGACCTGTAAGTAGGTCTATATAAGTGGGTCTATATAAGTAGGTCTATATAAGTAGGTCTATATCATTATGACGTGGAACTATAAGTAGGTCTATATAAGTAGGTCTATAGCATTATGATGTGGACCTATAAGTAGGTCTATATAAGTAGGTCTATATAAGTAGGTCTATAGCATTATGATGTGGACCTATAAGTAGGTCTATATAAGTAGGTCTATATAAGTAGGTCTATAGCATTATGATGTGGAACTATAAGTAGGTCTATATAAGTAGGTCTATAGCATTATGATGTGGACCTATAAGTAGGTCTATATAAGTAGGTCTATATAAGTAGGTCTATAGCATTATGACGTGGACCTATAAGTAGGTCTATAGCATTATGATGTGGACCTATAAGTAGGTCTATATAAGTAGGTCTATATAAGTAGGTCTATATCATTATGATGTGGACCTATAAGTTAGTCTATATAAGTAGGTCTATATAAGTAGGTCTATAGCATTATGATGTGGACCTATAAGTAGGTCTATATAAGTAGGTCTATATAAGTAGGTCTATAGCATTATGATGTGGACCTATAAGTAGGTCTATATAAGTAGGTCTATATAAGTAGGTCTATAGCATTATGATGTGGAACTATAAGTAGGTCTATATAAGTATGTCTATAGCATTATGATGTGGACCTATAAGTAGGTCTATATAAGTAGGTCTATATAAGTAGTTCTATATAAGTAGGTCTATAGCATTATGACGTGGACCTATAAGTAGGTCTATAGCATTATGATGTGGACCTATAAGTAGGTCTATATAAGTAGGTCTATATAAGTAGGTCTATATCATTATGATGTGGACCTATAAGTTAGTCTATATAAGTAGGTCTATATAAGTAGGTCTATAGCATTATGATGTGGACCTATAAGTAGGTCTATATAAGTAGGTCTATATAAGTAGGTCTATAGCATTATGATGTGGAACTATAAGTAGGTCTATATAAGTAGGTCTATAGCATTATGATGTGGACCTATAAGTAGGTCCATATAAGTAGGTCTATATAAGTAGGTCTATATAAGTAGGTCTATATAAGTAGGTCTATAGCATTATGATGTGGACCTATAAGTAGGTCTATATAAGTAGGTCTATATAAGTAGGTCTATAGCATTATGATGTGGACCTATAAGTGGGTCTATATAAGTAGGTCTATATAAGTAGGTCTATAGCATTATGACGTGAACCTATAAGTAGGTCTATAGCATTATGATGTGAACCTATAAGTAGGTCTATATAAGTAGGTCTATATAAGTAGGTCTATATCATTATGATGTGGACCTATAAGTTGGTCTATATAAGTAGGTCTATATAAGTAGGTCTATATAAGTAGGTCTATATCATTATGATGTGGACCTATAAGTTGGTCTATATAAGTAGGTCTATATAAGTAGGTCTATATCATTATGATGTGGACCTATAAGTTGGTCTATATAAGTAGGTCTATATAAGTAGGTCTATATAAGTAGGTCTATAGCATTATGACGTGGACATATAAGTAGGTCAATGTAAGTAGGTCTATATAAGTAGGTCTATATAAGTAGGTCTATATAAGTAGGTCTATATCATTATAACGTGGACCTAAAGGTAGGTCAATATAAGTAGTTCTATATAAGTAGGTCTATATAAGTAGGTCTATATCATTATGATGTGGACCTATAAGTAGGTCTATATAAGTAGGTCTATATCATTATGATATGGACCTATAAGTAGGTCTATACAAGTAGGTCTATAGCATTATGATGTGGACCTATAAGTGGGTCTATATAAGTAGGTCTATATTAGTAGGTCTATAGCATTATGACGTGGACCTATAAGTAGGTCCATATAACTAGTTCTATAGCACTATGATTTGGACCTATAAGTAGGTCTAGAGCATTATGGCGTGGACCTATAAAAAAGGTTTATATAAGTAGGTCTATATAAGTAGGTCTATAGCATTATGATGTGGAACTATAAGTAGGTCTATATAAGTAGGTCTATAGCATTATGATGTGGACCTATAAGTAGGTCTATATAAGTAGGTCTATATAAGTAGGTCTATAGCATTATGATGTGGACCTATAAGTAGGTCTATATAAGTAGGTCTATATAAGTAGGTCTATAGCATTATGATGTGGAACTATAAGTAGGTCTATATAAGTATGTCTATAGCATTATGATGTGGACCTATAAGTAGGTCTATATAAGTAGGTCTATATAAGTAGGTATATAGCATTATGACGTGGACCTATAAGTAGGTCTATAGCATTATGATGTGGACCTATAAGTAAGTCTATATAAGTAGGTCTATATAAGTAGGTCTATATCATTATGATGTGGACCTATAAGTTAGTCTATATAAGTAGGTCTATATAAGTAGGTCTATAGCATTATGATGTGGACCTATAAGTAGGTCTATATAAGTAGTTCTATATAAGTAGGTCTATAGCATTATGATGTGGACCTATAAGTAGGTCTATATAAGTAGGTCTATATAAGTAGGTCTATAGCATTATGATGTGGAACTATAAGTAGGTCTATATAAGTATGTCTATAGCATTATGATGTGGACCTATAAGTAGGTCTATATAAGTAGGTCTATATAAGTAGGTCTATATAAGTAGGTCTATAGCATTATGACGTGGACCTATAAGTAGGTCTATAGCATTATGATGTGGACCTATAAGTAGGTCTATATAAGTAGGTCTATATAAGTAGGTCTATATCATTATGATGTGGACCTATAAGTTAGTCTATATAAGTAGGTCTATATAAGTAGGTCTATAGCATTATGATGTGGACCTATAAGTAGGTCTATATAAGTAGGTCTATATAAGTAGGTCTATAGCATTATGATGTGGAACTATAAGTAGGTCTATATAAGTAGGTCTATAGCATTATGATGTGGACCTATAAGTAGGTCCATATAAGTAGGTCTATATAAGTAGGTCTATATAAGTAGGTCTATATAAGTAGGTCTATAGCATTATGATGTGGACCTATAAGTAGGTCTATATAAGTAGGTCTATATAAGTAGGTCTATAGCATTATGATGTGGACCTATAAGTGGGTCTATATAAGTAGGTCTATATAAGTAGGTCTATATAAGTAGGTCTATAGCATTATGACGTGAACCTATAAGTAGGTCTATAGCATTATGATGTGGACCTATAAGTAGGTCTATATAAGTAGGTCTATATAAGTAGGTCTATATCATTATGATGTGGACCTATAAGTTGGTCTATATAAGTAGGTCTATATAAGTAGGTCTATATAAGTATGTCTATAGCATTATGACGTGGACATATAAGTAGGTCAATGTAAGTAGGTCTATATAAGTAGGTCTATATAAGTAGGTCTATATAAGTAGGTCTATATCATTATAACGTGGACCTAAAGGTAGGTCAATATAAGTAGTTCTATATAAGTAGGTCTATATAAGTAGGTCTATATCATTATGATGTGGACCTATAAGTAGGTCTATATAAGTAGGTCTATATCATTATGATATGGACCTATAAGTAGGTCTATACAAGTAGGTCTATAGCATTATGATGTGGACCTATAAGTGGGTCTATATAAGTAGGTCTATATTAGTAGGTCTATAGCATTATGACGTGGACCTATAAGTAGGTCCATATAAGTAGGTCTATAGCACTATGATGTGGACCTATAAGTAGGTCTAGAGCATTATGGCGTGGACCTATAAAAAAGGTTTATATAAGTAGGTCTATATCATTATGACGTGGACCTAAAAGTAGGTCTATATAAGTAGGTCTATATAAGTAGGTCTATATAAGTAGGTCTATATCATTATGACGTGGACCTATAAGTAGGTCTATATAAGTAGGTCTATATCATTATGACGTGGACCTAAAAGTAGGTCTATATAAGTAGGTCTATATAAGTAGGTCTATAGCATTATGACGTGGACCTATAAGTAGGTCTATATAAGTAGTTCTATATAAGTAGGTCTATATAAGTAGGTCTATAGTATTATGATGTGGACTTATAAGTAGGTCTATAGCATTATGACGTGGACCTTTAAGTAGATCTATATAAGTAGGTCTATATAAGTAGATCTATATAAGTAGGTCTATAGCATTATGATGTGGACCTATAAGTAGGTCTATATAAGTAGGTCTATATCATTATGACGTGGACCTATAAGTAGGTCTATATAAGTAGGTCTATAGCATTATGACGTGGACCTATATGTAGGTCTATATAAGTAGGTTTATAGCATTATGATGTGGACCTATAAGAAGGTCTATATAAGTAGTTCTATATAAGTAGGTCTATATAAGTAGGTCTATATCATTATGACATGGACCTATAAGTAGGTCTATATAAGTAGGTCTATATAAGTAGGTCTATGTCAATATGAAGTGGACCTATAAGTAGGTATATATAAGTGGTACTATATAAGTAGGTATATATAAGTAGGTCTATATAAGTAGGTCTATATAAGTAGGTCTATATCATTATGACGTGGACCTTTAAGTAGGTCTGTATAAGTAGGTCTATATATCATTATGACGTGGACCTATAAGTAGGTCAATATAAGTAGTTCTATATAAGTAGGTCTATATAAGTAGGTCTATATCATTATGACGTGGACCTAAAAGTAGGTCTGTATAAGTAGGTCTATATAAGTAGATCTATAGCATTATGACGTGGACCTATAAGTAGGTCTATATAAGTAGGTCTACAGCATTATGACGTGGACCTATAAGTAGGTCTATATAAGTAGTTCTATATAAGTAGGTCTATATAAGTAGGTCTATAGTATTATGATGTGGACCTATAAGTAGGTCTATAGAATTATGACGTGGACCTATAAGTAGGTCTATATAAGTAGGTCTATACAAGTAGGTCTATATAAGTAGTTCTATATAAGTAGGTCAATAGCATTATGATGTGGACCTATAAGTAGGTCTATATAAGTAGGTCTATATCATTATGACGTGGACCTTTAAGTAGATCTATATAAGTAGTTCTATATAAGTAGATCTATATAAGTAGGTCTATAGCATTATGATGTGGACCTATAAGTAGGTCTATATAAGTAGGTCTATATCATTATGACGTGGACCTATAAGTAGGTCTATATAAGTAGGTCTATAGTATTATGACGTGGACCTATAAGTAGGTCTATATAAGTAGGTTTATAGCATTATGATGTGGACCTATAAGAAGGTCTATATAAGTAGTTCTATATAAGTAGGTCTATATAAGTAGGTCTATATCAATATGAAGTGGACCTATAAGTAGGTCTATATAAGTGGTTCTATATAAGTAGGTATATATAAGTAGGTCTATATAAGTAGGTCTATATAAGTAGGTCTATATCAATATGACGTGGACCTATAAGTAGGTCAATATAAGTAGTTCTATATAAGTAGGTCTATATAAGTAGGTCAATAGCATTATGATGTGGACCTATAAGTAGGTCTATATAAGTAGGTCTATATCATTATGACGTGGACCTGTAAGTAGGTCTATATAAGTGGGTCTATATAAGTAGGTCTATATAAGTAGGTCTATATCATTATGACGTGGACCTGTAAGTAGGTCTATATAAGTGGATCTATATAAGTAGGTCTATATAAGTAGGTCTATATCATTATGACGTGGACCTATAAGAAGGTCTATATAAGTAGGTCTATATAAGTAGGTCTATAGCATTATGATGTGGAACTATAAGTAGGTCTATATAAGTAGGTCTATAGCATTATGATGTGGACCTATAAGTAGGTCTATATAAGTAGGTCTATATAAGTAGGTCTATAGCATTATGATGTGGACCTATAAGTAGCTCTATATAAGTAGGTCTATATAAGTAGGTCTATAGCATTATGATGTGGAACTATAAGTAGGTCTATATAAGTATGTCTATAGCATTATGATGTGGACCTATAAGTAGGTCTATATAAGTAGGTCTATATAAGTAGGTCTATAGCATTATGACGTGGACCTATAAGTAGGTCTATAGCATTATGATGTGGACCTATAAGTAGGTCTATATAAGTAGGTCTATATAAGTAGGTCTATATCATTATGATGTGGACCTATAAGTTAGTCTATATAAGTAGGTCTATATAAGTAGGTCTATAGCATTATGATGTGGACCTATAAGTAGGTCTATATAAGTAGGTCTATATAAGTAGGTCTATAGCATTATGATGTGGACCTATAAGTAGGTCTATATAAGTAGGTCTATATAAGTAGGTCTATAGCATTATGATGTGGAACTATAAGTAGGTCTATATAAGTATGTCTATTAGATTATGATGTGGACATATAAGTAGGTCTATATAAGTAGGTCTATATAAGTAGGTCTATATAAGTAGGTCTATAGCATTATGACGTGGACCTATAACTAGGTCTATAGCATTATGATGTGGACCTATAAGTAGGTCTATATAAGTAGGTCTATATAAGTAGGTCTATATCATTATGATGTGGACCTATAAGTTAGTCTATATAAGTAGGTCTATATAAGTAGGTCTATATCATTATGACGTGGACCTATAAGTAGGTCCATATAAGTAGGTCTATAGCACTATGATGTGGACCTATAAGTAGGTCTAGAGCATTATGGCGTGGACCTATAAAAAAGGTTTATATAAGTAGGTCTATATCATTATGACGTGGACCTAAAAGTAGGTCTATATAAGTAGGTCTATATAAGTAGGTCTATATAAGTAGGTCTATAGCATTATGACGTGGACCTATAAGTAGGTCTATATAAGTAGTTCTATATAAGTAGGTCTATATAAGTAGGTCTATAGTATTATGATGTGGACTTATAAGTAGGTCTATAGCATTATGACGTGGACCTTTAAGTAGATCTATATAAGTAGGTCTATATAAGTAGATCTATATAAGTAGGTCTATAGCATTATGATGTGGACCTATAAGTAGGTCTATATAAGTAGGTCTATATCATTATGACGTGGACCTATAAGTAGGTCTATATAAGTAGGTCTATAGCATTATGACGTGGACCTATAAGAAGGTCTATATAAGTAGTTCTATATAAGTAGGTCTATATAAGTAGGTTTATAGCATTATGATGTGGACCTATAAGAAGGTCTATATAAGTAGTTCTATATAAGTAGGTCTATATAAGTAGGTCTATATCATTATGACATGGACCTATAAGTAGGTCTATATAAGTAGGTCTATAGCATTATGATGTGGACCTATAAGTAGGTCCATATAAGTAGGTCTATATAAGTAGGTCTATATAAGTAGGTCTATATAAGTAGGTCTATAGCATTATGATGTGGACCTATAAGTAGGTCTATATAAGTAGGTCTATATAAGTAGGTCTATAGCATTATGATGTGGACCTATAAGTGGGTCTATATAAGTAGGTCTATATAAGTAGGTCTATATAAGTAGGTCTATAGCATTATGACGTGAACCTATAAGTAGGTCTATAGCATTATGATGTGGACCTATAAGTAGGTCTATATAAGTAGGTCTATATAAGTAGGTCTATATCATTATGATGTGGACCTATAAGTTGGTCTATATAAGTAGGTCTATATAAGTAGGTCTATATAAGTATGTCTATAGCATTATGACGTGGACATATAAGTAGGTCAATGTAAGTAGGTCTATATAAGTAGGTCTATATAAGTAGGTCTATATAAGTAGGTCTATATCATTATAACGTGGACCTAAAGGTAGGTCAATATAAGTAGTTCTATATAAGTAGGTCTATATAAGTAGGTCTATATCATTATGATGTGGACCTATAAGTAGGTCTATATAAGTAGGTCTATATCATTATGATATGGACCTATAAGTAGGTCTATACAAGTAGGTCTATAGCATTATGATGTGGACCTATAAGTGGGTCTAT
Organism: Salmo salar; assembly: GCF_905237065.1. NCBI lineage: Eukaryota > Metazoa > Chordata > Actinopteri > Salmoniformes > Salmonidae > Salmo > Salmo salar. The sequence goes on from NC_059453.1 coordinate 99,401,830, forward strand.
ATAAGTAGGTCTATATTAGTAGGTCTATAGCATTATGACGTGGACCTATAAGTAGGTCCATATAAGTAGGTCTATAGCACTATGATGTGGACCTATAAGTAGGTCTAGAGCATTATGGCGTGGACCTATAAAAAACGTTTATATAAGTAGGTCTATATCATTATGACGTGGACCTAAAAGTAGGTCTATATAAGTAGGTCTATATAAGTAGGTCTATAGCATTATGATGTGGACCTAAAAGTAGGTCTATATAAGTAGGTCTATATAAGTAGGTCTATAGCATTATGACGTGGACCTATAAGTAGGTCTATATAAGTAGTTCTATATAAGTAGGTCTATATAAGTAGGTCTATATCATTATGACGTGGACCTATAAGTAGGTCTATATAAGTAGGTCTATATCATTATGACGTGGACCTAAAAGTAGGTCTATATAAGTAGGTCTATATAAGTAGGTCTATAGCATTATGACGTGGACCTATAAGTAGGTCTATATAAGTAGTTCTATATAAGTAAGTCTATATAAGTAGGTCTATAGTATTATGATGTGGACTTATAAGTAGGTCTATAGCATTATGACGTGGACCTTTAAGTAGATCTATATAAGTAGGTCTATATAAGTAGATCTATATAAGTAGGTCTATAGCATTATGATGTGGACCTATAAGTAGGTCTATATAAGTAGGTCTATATCATTATGACGTGGACCTATAAGTAGGTCTATATAAGTAGGTCTATAGCATTATGACGTGGACCTATATGTAGGTCTATATAAGTAGGTTTATAGCATTATGATGTGGACCTATAAGAAGGTCTATATAAGTAGTTCTATATAAGTAGGTCTATATAAGTAGGTCTATATCATTATGACATGGACCTATAAGTAGGTCTATATAAGTAGGTCTATATAAGTAGGTCTATGTCAATATGAAGTGGACCTATAAGTAGGTCTATATAAGTGGTACTATATAAGTAGGTATATATAAGTAGGTCTATATAAGTAGGTCTATATAAGTAGGTCTATATCATTATGACGTGGACCTTTAAGTAGGTCTGTATAAGTAGGTCTATATATCATTATGACGTGGACCTATAAGTAGGTCAATATAAGTAGTTCTATATAAGTAGGTCTATATAAGTAGGTCTATATCATTATGACGTGGACCTAAAAGTAGGTCTGTATAAGTAGGTCTATATAAGTAGATCTATAGCATTATGACGTGGACCTATAAGTAGGTCTATATAAGTAGGTCTACAGCATTATGACGTGGACCTATAAGTAGGTCTATATAAGTAGTTCTATATAAGTAGGTCTATATAAGTAGGTCTATAGTATTATGATGTGGACCTATAAGTAGGTCTATAGAATTATGACGTGGACCTATAAGTAGGTCTATATAAGCAGGTCTATACAAGTAGGTCTATATAAGTAGTTCTATATAAGTAGGTCAATAGCATTATGATGTGGACCTATAAGTAGGTCTATATAAGTAGGTCTATATCATTATGACGTGGACCTTTAAGTAGATCTATATAAGTAGTTCTATATAAGTAGATCTATATAAGTAGGTCTATAGCATTATGATGTGGACCTATAAGTAGGTCTATATAAGTAGGTCTATATCATTATGACGTGGACCTATAAGTAGGTCTATATAAGTAGGTCTATAGTATTATGACGTGGACCTATAAGTAGGTCTATATAAATAGGTTTATAGCATTATGATGTGGACCTATAAGAAGGTCTATATAAGTAGTTCTATATAAGTAGGTCTATATAAGTAGGTCTATATCAATATGAAGTGGACCTATAAGTAGGTCTATATAAGTGGTTCTATATAAGTAGGTATATATAAGTAGGTCTATATAAGTAGGTCTATATAAGTAGGTCTATATCAATATGACGTGGACCTATAAGTAGGTCAATATAAGTAGTTCTATATAAGTAGGTCTATATAAGTAGTTCTATATAAGTAGGTCAATAGCATTATGATGTGGACCTATAAGTAGGTCTATATAAGTAGGTCTATATCATTATGACGTGGACCTGTAAGTAGGTCTATATAAGTGGGTCTATATAAGTAGGTCTATATAAGTAGGTCTATAGCATTATGACGTGGACCTGTAAGTAGGTCTATATAAGTGGATCTATATAAGTAGGTCTATATAAGTAGGTCTATATCATTATGACGTGGACCTATAAGAAGGTCTATATAAGTAGGTCTATATAAGTAGGTCTATAGCATTATGATGTGGAACTATAAGTAGGTCTATATAAGTAGGTCTATAGCATTATGATGTGGACCTATAAGTAGGTCTATATAAGTAGGTCTATATAAGTAGGTCTATAGCATTATGATGTGGACCTATAAGTAGCTCTATATAAGTAGGTCTATATAAGTAGGTCTATAGCATTATGATGTGGAACTATAAGTAGGTCTATATAAGTATGTCTATAGCATTATGATGTGGACCTATAAGTAGGTCTATATAAGTAGGTCTATATAAGTAGGTCTATAGCATTATGACGTGGACCTATAAGTAGGTCTATAGCATTATGATGTGGACCTATAAGTAGGTCTATATAAGTAGGTCTATATAAGTAGGTCTATATCATTATGATGTGGACCTATAAGTTAGTCTATATAAGTAGGTCTATATAAGTAGGTCTATAGCATTATGATGTGGACCTATAAGTAGGTCTATATAAGTAGGTCTATATAAGTAGGTCTATAGCATTATGATGTGGACCTATAAGTAGGTCTATATAAGTAGGTCTATATAAGTAGGTCTATAGCATTATGATGTGGAACTATAAGTAGGTCTATATAAGTATGTCTATTAGATTATGATGTGGACATATAAGTAGGTCTATATAAGTAGGTCTATATAAGTAGGTCTATATAAGTAGGTCTATAGCATTATGACGTGGACCTATAAGTAGGTCTATAGCATTATGATGTGGACCTATAAGTAGGTCTATATAAGTAGGTCTATATAAGTAGGTCTATATCATTATGATGTGGACCTATAAGTTAGTCTATATAAGTAGGTCTATATAAGTAGGTCTATATCATTATGATGTGGACCTATAAGTAGGTCTATATAACTAGGTCTATATAAGTAGGTCTATAGCATTATGATGTGGAACTATAAGTAGGTCTATATAAGTAGGTCTATAGCATTATGATGTGGACCTATAAGTAGGTCCATATAAGTAGGTCTATATAAGTAGGTCTATATAAGTAGGTCTATATAAGTAGGTCTATAGCATTATGATGTGGACCTATAAGTAGGTCTATATAAGTAGGTCTATATAAGTAGGTCTATAGCATTATGATGTGGACCTATAAGTGGGTCTATATAAGTAGGTCTATATAAGTAGGTCTATATAAGTAGGTCTATAGCATTATGACGTGAACCTATAAGTAGGTCTATGGCATTATGATGTGGACCTATAAGTAGGTCTATATAAGTAGGTCTATATAAGTAGGTCTATATCATTATGATGTGGACCTATAAGTTGGTCTATATAAGTAGGTCTATATAAGTAGGTCTATAGCATTATGACGTGGACATATAAGTAGGTCAATGTAAGTAGGTCTATATAAGTAGGTCTATATAAGTAGGTCTATATAAGTAGGTCTATATCATTATAACGTGGACCTAAAGGTAGGTCAATATAAGTAGTTCTATATAAGTAGGTCTATATAAGTAGGTCTATATCATTATGATGTGGACCTATAAGTAGGTCTATATAAGTAGGTCTATATCATTATGATATGGACCTATAAGTAGGTCTATACAAGTAGGTCTATAGCATTATGATGTGGACCTATAAGTGGGTCTATATAAGTAGGTCTATATTAGTAGGTCTATAGCATTATGACGTGGACCTATAAGTAGGTCCATATAAGTAGGTCTATAGCACTATGATGTGGACCTATAAGTAGGTCTAGAGCATTATGGCGTGGACCTATAAAAAAGGTTTATATAAGTAGGTCTATATCATTATGACGTGGACCTAAAAGTAGGTCTATATAAGTAGGTCTATATAAGTAGGTCTATATAAGTAGTTCTATAGCATTATGATGTGGACCTAAAAGTAGGTCTATATAAGTAGGTCTATATAAGTAGGTCTATAGCATTATGACGTGGACCTATAAGTAGGTCTATATAAGTAGTTCTATATAAGTAGGTCTATATAAGTAGGTCTATATCATTATGACGTGGACCTATAAGTAGGTCTATATAAGTAGGTCTATATCATTATGACGTGGACCTAAAAGTAGGTCTATATAAGTAGGTCTATATAAGTAGGTCTATAGCATTATGACGTGGACCTATAAGTAGGTCTATATAAGTAGTTCTATATAAGTAGATCTATATAAGTAGGTCTATAGTATTATGATGTGGACTTATAAGTAGGTCTATAGCATTATGACGTGGACCTTTAAGTAGATCTATATAAGTAGGTCTATATAAGTAGATCTATATAAGTAGGTCTATAGCATTATGATGTGGACCTATAAGTAGGTCTATATAAGTAGGTCTATATCATTATGACGTGGACCTATAAGTAGGTCTATATAAGTAGGTCTATAGCATTATGACGTGGACCTATAAGTAGGTCTATATAAGTAGGTTTATAGCATTATGATGTGGACCTATAAGAAGGTCTATATAAGTAGTTCTATATAAGTAGGTCTATATAAGTAGGTCTATATCATTATGACATGGACCTATAAGTAGGTCTATATAAGTAGGTCTATATAAGTAGGTCTATGTCAATATGAAGTGGACCTATAAGTAGGTCTATATAAGTGGTTCTATATAAGTAGGTATATATAAGTAGGTCTATATAAGTAGGTCTATATAAGTAGGTCTATATCATTAGGATGTGGACCTTTAAGTAGGTCTGTATAAGTAGGTCTATATATCATTATGACGTGGACCTATAAGTAGGTCAATATAAGTAGTTCTATATAAGTAGGTCTATATAAGTAGGTCTATATCATTATGACGTGGACCTAAAAGTAGGTCTATATAAGTAGGTCTATATAAGTAGGTCTATATCATTATAACGTGGACCTAAAGGTAGGTCAATATAAGTAGTTCTATATAAGTAGGTCTATATAAGTAGGTCTATATCATTATGATGTGGACCTATAAGTAGGTCTATATAAGTAGGTCTATATCATTATGATATGGACCTATAAGTAGGTCTATACAAGTAGGTCTATAGCATTTTGATGTGGACCTATAAGTGGGTCTATATAAGTAGGTCTATATTAGTAGGTCTATAGCATTATGACGTGGACCTATAAGTAGGTCCATATAAGTAGGTCTATAGCACTATGATGTGGACCTATAAGTAGGTCTAGAGCATTATGGCGTGGACCTATAAAAAAGGTTTATATAAGTAGGTCTATATCATTATGACGTGGACCTAAAAGTAGGTCTATATAAGTAGGTCTATATAAGTAGGTCTATATAAGTAGTTCTATAGCATTATGATGTGGACCTAAAAGTAGGTCTATATAATTAGGTCTATATAAGTAGGTCTATAGCATTATGACGTGGACCTATAAGTAGGTCTATATAAGTAGTTCTATATAAGTAGGTCTATATAAGTAGGTCTATATCATTATGACGTGGACCTATAAGTAGGTCTATATAAGTAGGTCTATATCATTATGACGTGGACCTAAAAGTAGGTCTATATAAGTAGGTCTATATAAGTAGGTCTATAGCATTATGACGTGGACCTATAAGTAGGTCTATATAAGTAGTTCTATATAAGTAGATCTATATAAGTAGGTCTATAGTATTATGATGTGGACTTATAAGTAGGTCTATAGCATTATGACGTGGACCTTTAAGTAGATCTATATAAGTAGGTCTATATAAGTAGATCTATATAAGTAGGTCTATAGCATTATGATGTGGACCTATAAGTAGGTCTATATAAGTAGGTCTATATCATTATGACGTGGACCTATAAGTAGGTCTATATAAGTAGGTCTATAGCATTATGACGTGGACCTATAAGTAGGTCTATATAAGTAGGTTTATAGCATTATGATGTGGACCTATAAGAAGGTCTATATAAGTAGTTCTATATAAGTAGGTCTATATAAGTAGGTCTATATCATTATGACATGGACCTATAAGTAGGTCTATATAAGTAGGTCTATATAAGTAGGTCTATGTCAATATGAAGTGGACCTATAAGTAGGTCTATATAAGTGGTTCTATATAAGTAGGTATATATAAGAAGGTCTATATAAGTAGGTCTATATAAGTAGGTCTATATCATTATGACGTGGACCTTTAAGTAGGTCTGTATAAGTAGGTCTATATATCATTATGACGTGGACCTATAAGTAGGTCAATATAAGTAGTTCTATATAAGTAGGTCTATATAAGTAGGTCTATATCATTATGACGTGGACCTAAATGTAGGTCTATATAAGTAGGTCTATATAAGTAGATCTATAGCATTATGACGTGGACCTATAAGTAGGTCTATATAAGTAGGTCTATAGCATTATGACGTGGACCTATAAGTAGGTCTATATAAGTAGTTCTATATAAGTAGGTCTATATAAGTAGGTCTATAGTATTATGATGTGGACCTATAAGTAGGTCTATAGAATTATGACGTGGACCTATAAGTAGGTCTATATAAGTAGGTCTATACAAGTAGGTCTATATAAGTAGTTCTATATAAGTAGGTCAATAGCATTATGATGTGGACCTATAAGTAGGTCTATATAAGTAGGTCTATATCATTATGACGTGGACCTTTAAGTAGATCTATATAAGTAGTTCTATATAAGTAGATCTATATAAGTAGGTCTATAGCATTATGATGTGGACCTATAAGTAGGTCTATATCATTATGACGTGGACCTATAAGTAGGTCTATATAAGTAGGTCTATAGCATTATGACGTGGACCTATAAGTAGGTCTATATAAGTAGGTTTATAGCATTATGATGTGGACCTATAAGAAGGTCTATATAAGTAGTTCTATATAAGTAGGTCTATATAAGTAGGTCTATATCATTATGACATGGACCTATAAGTAGGTCTATATAAGTAGGTCTATATAAGTAGGTCTATGTCAATATGAAGTGGACCTATAAGTTGGTCTATATAAGTGGTTCTATATAAGTAGGTATATATAAGTAGGTCTATATAAGTAGGTCTATATAAGTAGGTCTATATCATTATGACGTGGACCTTTAAGTAGGTCTGTATAAGTAGGTCTATATATCATTATGACGTGGACCTATAAGTAGGTCAATATAAGTAGTTCTATATAAGTAGGTCTATATAAGTAGTTCTATATAAGTAGGTCAATAGCATTATGATGTGGACCTATAAGTAGGTCTATATAAGTAGGTCTATATCATTATGACGTGGACCTTTAAGTAGATCTATATAAGTAGGTCTATATAAGTAGATCTATATAAGTAGGTCTATAGCATTATGATGTGGACCTATAAGTAGGTCTATATAAGTAGGTCTATATCATTATGACGTGGACCTATAAGTAGGTCTATATAAGTAGGTCTATATAAGTAGGTCTATGTCAATATGAAGTGGTACTATAAGTAAGTCTATATAAGTGGTTCTATATAAGTAGGTATATATAAGTAGGTCTTTATAAGTAGGTCTATATAAGTAGGTCTATATCATTATGACGTGGACCTTTAAGTAGGTCTGTGTAAGTAGGTCTATATATCATTATGACGTGGACCTATAAGTAGGTCAATATAAGTAGTTCTATATAAGTAGGTCTATATAAGTAGGTCTATATCATTATGACGTGGACCTAAAAGTAGGTCTATATAAGTAGGTCTAAATAAGTAGATCTATAGCATTATGACGTGGACCTATAAGTAGGTCTATATAAGTAGGTCTATAGCATTATGACGTGGACCTATAAGTAGGTCTATATAAGTAGTTCTATATAAGTAGGTCTATATAAGTAGGTCTATAGTATTATGATGTGGACCTATAAGTAGCTCTATAGAATTATGACGTGGACCTATAAGTAGGTCTATATAAGTAGGTCTATACAAGTAGGTCTATATAAGTAGTTCTATATAAGTAGGTCAATAGCATTATGATGTGGACCTATAAGTAGGTCTATATAAGTAGGTCTATATCATTATGACGTGGACCTTTAAGTAGATCTATATAAGTAGTTCTATATAAGTAGATCTATATAAGTAGGTCTATAGCATTATGATGTGGACCTATAAGTAGGTCTATATAAGTAGGTCTATATCATTATGACGTGGACCTATAAGTAGGTCTATATAAGTAGGTCTATATCATTATGACGTGGACCTATAAGTAGGTCTATATAAGTAGGTTTATAGCATTATGATGTGGACCTATAAGAAGGTCTATATAAGTAGTTCTATATAAGTAGGTCTATATAAGTAGGTCTATATCATTATGACATGGACCTATAAGTAGGTCTATATAAGTAGGTCTATATAAGTAGGTCTATGTCAATATGAAGTGGACCTATAAGTAGGTCTATATAAGTGGTTCTATATAAGTAGGTATATATAAGTAGGTCTATATAAGTAGGTCTATATAAGTAGGTCTATATCATTATGACGTGGACCTTTAAGTAGGTCTGTATAAGTAGGTCTATATATCATTATGACGTGGACCTATAAGTAGGTCAATATAAGTAGTTCTATATAAGTAGGTCTATATAAGTAGGTCTATATCATTATGACGTGGACCTAAAAGTAGGTCTATATAATTAGGTCTATATAAGTAGATCTATAGCATTATGACGTGGACCTATAAGTAGGTCTATATAAGTAGGTCTATAGCATTATGACGTGGACCTATAAGTAGGTCTATATAAGTAGTTCTATATAAGTAGGTCTATATAAGTAGGTCTATAGTATTATGATGTGGACCTATAAGTAGGTCTATAGAATTATGACGTGGACCTATAAGTAGGTCTATATAAGTAGGTCTATACAAGTAGGTCTATATAAGTAGTTCTATATAAGTAGGTCAATAGCATTATGATGTGGACCTATAAGTAGGTCTATATAAGTAGGTCTATATCATTATGACGTGGACCTATAAGTAGGTCAATATAAGTAGTTCTATATAAGTAGGTCTATATAAGTAGGTCTATATCATTATGACGTGGACCTATAAGTAGGTCTATATAAGTAGGTCTATATAAGTAGGTCTATATAAGTAGGTCTATAGCATTTTTTTTGTAATATAGTCCTCACCCAGACACACATTATTCATTATAGTCCTCACCCAGACACACATTATTCAATATAGTCCTCACCCAGACACACATTATTCAATATAGTCCTTACCCAGACACATTATTCATTATAGTCCTTACCCAGACACACATTATTCATTATAGTCCTCACCCAGACACACATTATTCAATATAGTCCTTACCCAGACACACATTCCAGAAATCCTGGAACTCTGTGCTGTCCATGATAATGTTCAGATCAGAGATAGTCCTCGCCAGAGTAGCATCAACCAACAGGGTCAAAGGTTAGATGTGTCAGTTAAAACAGTATCAGCTAACCAAATCACATCAGCAAATAGACATATGGTACACCGAAATTATACTTATTCAACAAAGGCAGGCTACAGTCTATAATCACACTGGTCTATAATAACACTGGTCTATAATCACACTGGTCTATAATCACACTGGTCTATAATCACACTGGTCTATAATCACAACACTGCTCAATAATCACACTGGTCTATAATCACGCTGGTCTATAATCACACTGGTCTATAATAACAACACTGGTCTATAATCACACTGGTCTATAATCACACTGGTCTATAATCACACTGGTCTATAATCACACTGGTCTATAATCACACTGGTCTATAATCACACTGGTCTATAATCACACTGGTCTATAATCACAACACTGCTCAATAATCACACTGGTCTATAATCACGCTGGTCTATAATCACACTGGTCTATAATAACAACACTGGTCTATAATCACACTGGTCTATAATCACACTGGTCTATAATCACACTGGTCTATAATCACACTGGTCTATAATAACAACACTGGTATATAATCACACTGGTCAATAATCACACTGGTCAATAATAACACTGGTCTATAATCACACTGGTCTATAATCACACTGCTCTATAATCACACTGGTCTATAATCACACTGGTCTATAACATCGCTGGTCTATAATCACATTGGTCTATAATCACACTGGTCTATAATAACACTGGTCTATAATCACACTGGTCTATAATAACAACACTGGTCAATAATCACACTGGTCTATAATCACACTGGTCTATAATCACACTGGTCTATAATAACAACACTGGTCTATAATAACAACACTGGTCTATAATCACACTGGTCTATAATCAGTGTGATTATATAATCACACTGGTCTATAATAACAACACTGGTCAATAATCACACTGGTCTATAATCACACTGTTCTATAATCACACTGGTCTATAATCACACTGGTCTATAATCAGTGTGATTATATAATCACACTGGTCTATAATCAGTGTGATTATATAATCACACTGGTCTATAATAACAACACTGGTCAATAATCACACTGCTCTATAATCACACTGGTCTATAATCACACTGGTCTATAACATCGCTGGTCTATAATCACATTGGTCTATAATCACACTGGTCTATAATAACACTGGTCTATAATCAGTGTGATTATATAATCACACTGGTCTATAATAACAACACTGGTCAATAATCACACTGGTCTATAATCACACTGTTCTATAATCACACTGGTCTATAATCACACTGGTCTATAATAACAACACTGGTCTATAATCACACTGGTCTATAATCACAACACTGGTCTATAATCACACTGGTCAATAATCACACTGGTCTATAATAACAACACTGGTCTATAATAACAACACTGGTCTATAATAACAACACTGGTCTATAATCACACTGGTCTATAATCACAACACTGGTCTATAATCACACTGGTCTATAATAACAACACTGGTCAATAATCACACTGGTCTATAATCACAACACTGGTCTATAATCACACTGGTCTATAATAACAACACTGGTCTATAATCACACTGGTCTATAATCACACTGGTCTATAATCACACTGGTCTATAATAATAACACTGGTCTATAATCACACTGGTCTATAATCACACTGGTCTATAATAACAACACTGGTCTATAATCACACTGGTCTATAATCACACTGGTCTATAATAACAACACTGGTCTATAATAACATTGGTCTATAATCACACTGGTCTATAAACACAACACTGGTCTATAATCACACTGGTCTATAATCACACTGCTCTATAATCACACTGGTCTATAATCACACTGGTCTATAATAACAACACTGGTCTATAATCACACTGGTCTATAATATCACTGGTCTATAATAACACTGGTCTATAATCACACTGGTCTATAATCACACTGGTCTATAAACACAACACTGGTCTATACTCACACTGGTCTATAATCACACTGGTCTATAAACACAACACTGGTCTATAATCACACCGGTCTATAATAACAACACTGGTCTATAATCACACTGGTCTATAATCACACTGGTCTATTATCACACTGGTCTATTATCACACTGGTCTATAACAACAACACTGGTCTATAATCACACTGGTCTATAATAACACTGGTCTATAATTACAACACTGGTCTATAATCACACTGGTCTATAATCACACTGGTCTCTAATCACACTGGTCTATAAAAACAACACTGGTCTATAATCACACTGGTCTATAATCACACTGGTCTATAATTACAACACTGGTCTATAATCACACTGGTCTATAATCACACTGGTCTATAATAACACTGGTCTATAATTACAACACTGGTCTATAATTACAACACTGGTCTATAATCACACTGGTCTATAATTACAACACTGGTCTATAATTACAACACTGGTCTATAATAACAACACTGGTCTATAATAACAACACTGGTCTATAATCATACTGGTCTATAAACACAACACTGGTCTATAATCACACAGGTCTATAATCACACTGGTCTATAATCACACTGGTCTATAATAACAACACTGGTCTATAATCACACTGATCTATAATAACACTGGTCTATAATCACACTGGTCTATAATCACACTGGTCTATAATAACAACACTGGTCTATAATCACACTGGTCTATAATAACACTGGTCTATAATCACACTGGTCTATAATCACACTGGTCTATAATAACACTGGTCTATAATAACAACACTGGTCTATAATCACACTGGTCTATAATCACAACACTGGTCTATAATCACACTGGTCTATAATAACACTGGTCTATAATCACACTGGTCTATAATCACACTGGTCTATAATCACAACACTGGTCTATAATCACACTGGTCTATAATCAGTGTGATTATATAATCACACTGGTCTATAATAACAACACTGGTCAATAATCACACTGGTCTATAATCACACTGGTCCATAATCACACTGGTCTATAATAACAACACTGGTCTATAATCACACTGGTCTATAATCACAACACTGGTCTATAATCACACTGGTCAATAATCACACTGGTCTATAATAACAACACTGGTCTATAATAACAACACTGGTCTATAATCACACTGGTCTATAATCACAACACTGGTCTATAATCACACTGGTCTATAATAACAACACTGGTCAATAATCACACTGGTCTATAATAACAACACTGGTCTATAATCACACTGGTCTATAATCACACTGGTCTATAATAACAACACTGGTCTATAATCACACTGGTCTATAATCACACTGGTCTATAATAACAACACTGGTCTATAATAACATTGGTCTATAATCACACTGGTCGATAAACACAACACTGGTCTATAATCACACTGGTCTATAATCACACTGGTCTATAATCACACTGGTCTATAATCACACTGGTCTATAATAACAACACTGGTATATAATCACACTGGTCAATAATCACACTGGTCAATAATAACACTGGTCTATAATCACACTGGTCTATAATCACACTGCTCTATAATCACACTGGTCTATAATCACACTGGTCTATAACATCGCTGGTCTATAATCACATTGGTCTATAATCACACTGGTCTATAATAACACTGGTCTATAATCACACTGGTCTATAATCACACTGGTCTATAATAACAACACTGGTCTATAATCACACTGGTCTATAATCACAACACTGGTCTATAATCACACTGGTCAATAATCACACTGGTCTATAATAACAACACTGGTCTATAATAACAACACTGGTCTATAATAACAACACTGGTCTATAATCACACTGGTCTATAATCACAACACTGGTCTATAATCACACTGGTCTATAATAACAACACTGGTCAATAATCACACTGGTCTATAATCACAACACTAGTCTATAATCACACTGGTCTATAATAACAACACTGGTCTATAATCACACTGGTCTATAATCACACTGGTCTATAATCACACTGGTCTATAATAACAACACTGGTCTATAATCACACTGGTCTATAATCACACTGGTCTATAATAACAACACTGGTCTATAATCACACTGGTCTATAATCACACTGGTCTATAATAACAACACTGGTCTATAATAACATTGGTCTATAATCACACTGGTCTATAAACACAACACTGGTCTATAATCACACTGGTCTATAATCACACTGGTCTATAATCACACTGGTCTATAATCACACTGGTCTATAATAACAACACTGGTCTATAATCACACTGGTCTATAATATCACTGGTCTATAATAACACTGGTCTATAATCTCACTGGTCTATAATCACACTGGTCTATAAACACAACACTGGTCTATACTCACACTGGTCTATAATCACACTGGTCTATAAACACAACACTGGTCTATAATCACACCGGTCTATAATAACAACACTGGTCTATAATCACACTTGTCTATAATCACACTGGTCTATTATCACACTGGTCTATTATCACACTGGTCTATAATAACAACACTGGTCTATAATCACACTGGTCTATAATAACACTGGTCTATAATTACAACACTGGTCTATAATCACACTGGTCTATAATCACAACACTGGTCTATAATCACACTGGTCTATAATCACACTGGTCTATAAAAACAACACTGGTCTATAATCACACTGGTCTATAATCACACTGGTCTATAATCACACTGGTCTATAATTACAACACTGGTCTATAATCACACTGGTCTATAATCACACTGGTCTATAATCACAACACTGGTCAATAATCACACTGGTCTATAATCACACTGGTCTATAATCACACTGGTCTATAATAACAACACTGGTCTATAATCACAATGGTCTATAATCACATTGGTCTATAATAACACTGGTCTATAATAACAACACTGGTCTATAATCACACTGGTCTATAATAACAACACTGGTCTATAATAACAACACTGGTCTATAATCACACTGGTCTATAATCACACTGGTCTATAATAACAACACTGGTCTATAATCACACTGGTCTATAATCACACTGGTCTATAATCACACTGGTCTATAATCACACTGGTCTATAATAAGAACACTGGTCTATAATCACACTGGTCTATAATAAGAACACTGGTCAATAATCACATTGGTCCATAATAACAACACTGGTCTATAATCACACTGGTCTATAATCACACTGGTCTATAATAACAACACTGGTCAATAATCACACTGGTCTATAATAACAACACTGGTCTATAATCACACTGGTCTATAATCACACTGGTCTATAATCACAACACTGGTCTATAATCACACTGGTCTATAATCACACTGGTCTATAATCACACTGGTCTATAAACACAACACTGGTCTATAATCACAACACTGGTCTATAATCACACTGGTCCATAATCACACTGGTCTATAATCACACTGGTCTATAATAACAAAACTGGTCAATAATCACACTGGTCTATAATCACACTGGTCTATGATCACAACACTGGTCAATAATCACACTGGTCAATAATCACACTGGTCTATAATCACACTGGTCTATAATCACAACACTGGTCAATAATCACACTGGTCTATAATCACACTGGTCTATAATCACACTGGTCTATAATCACACTGGTCTATAATAACAAAACTGGTCTATAATCACACTGGTCTATAATCACACTGGTCTATAATCACACTGGTCTATAATCACAACACTGGTCAATAATCACACTGGTCTATAATAACAACACTGGTCTATAATCACACTGGTCTATAATCACATTGGTCTACAATAACACTGGTCTATAATAACAACACTGGTCTATAATCACACTGGTCTATAATCACACTGGTCTATAATAACAACACTGGTCTATAATAACAACACTGGTCTATAATCACACTGGTCTATAATAACAACACTGGTCTATAATCACACTGGTCTATTATCACACTGGTCTATAATCACACTGGTCAATAATCACACTGGTCAATAATCACACTGGTCTATAATCACAACACTGGTCTATAATTACCACACTGGTCTATAATTACAACACTGGTCTATAATCATACTGGTCTATAAACACAACACTGGTCTATAAACACAACACTGGTCTATAATCACACTGGTCTATAATCACACTGGTCTATAATCACACTGGTCTATAATAACAACACTGGTCTATAATCACACTGGTCTATAGTCACACTGGTCTATAATCACAACACTGGTCTATAATTACAACACTGGTCTATAATAACAACACTGGTCTATAAACACAACACTGGTCTATAATCACACTGGTCTATAATAACAACACTGGTCAATAATAACACTGGTCTATAATCACACTGGTCTATAATCACACTGGTCTATAATAACAACACTGGTCTATAATCACACTGGTCTATAATCACACTGGTCTATAATCACACTGGACTATAATCACACTGGTCTATAATCACACTGGTCTATAAACACACTGGTCTATAATAAGAACACTGGTCTATAATCACACTGGTCTATAATAAGAACACTGGTCAATAATCACATTGGTCCATAATAACAACACTGGTCTATAATCACACTGGTCTATAATCACACTGGTCTATAATAACAACACTGGTCAATAATCACACTGGTCTATAATAACAACACTGGTCTATAATCACACTGGTCTATAATCACACTGGTCTATAATCACAACACTGGTCTATAATCACACTGGTCTATAATCACACTGGTCTATAATCACACTGGTCTATAAACACAACACTGGTCTATAATCACAACACTGGTCTATAATCACACTGGTCTATAATCACACTGGTCTATAATCACACTGGTCTATAATAACAAAACTGGTCAATAATCACACTGGTCTATAATCACACTGGTCTATAATCACACTGGTCTATGATCACAACACTGGTCAATAATCACACTGGTCAATAATCACACTGGTCTATAATCACACTGGTCTATAATCACAACACTGGTCAATAATCACACTGGTCTATAATCACACTGGTCTATAATCACACTGGTCTATAATCACACTGGTCTATAATCACAACACTGGTCAATAATCACACTGGTCTATAATCACACTGGTCTATAATAACAACACTGGTCTATAATCACACTGGTCTATAATCACACTGGTCTATAATCACACTGGTCTATAATAACAACACTGGTCTATAATCACACTGGTCTATTATCACACTGGTCTATAATCACAACACTGGTCTATAATCACACTGGTCAATAATCACACTGGTCAATAATCACACTGGTCTATAATCACAACACTGGTCTATAATTACCACACTGGTCTATAATTACCACGCTGGTCTATAATCACACAGGTCTATAATAACAACACTGGTCTATAATCACACTGGTCTATTATCACACTGGTCTATAATCACAACACTGGTCTATAATTACCACACTGGTCTATAATTACCACGCTGGTCTATAATAACAACACTGGTCTATAATCACACTGGTCTATAATAACACTGGTCTATAATCACAACACTGGTCTATAATTACCACACTGGTCTATAATTACCACGCTGGTCTATAATCACACAGGTCTATAATCACACTGGTCTATAATAACAACACTGGTCTATAATCACACTGGTCTATAATCACACTGGTCAATAATCACACTGGTCTATAATCACACTGGTCTATAATAACAACACTGGTCTATAATCACACTGGTCTATAATCACACTGGTCTATAATAACAACACTGGTCTATAAACACACTGGTCTATAATCACACTGGTCTATAATCACACTGGTTTATAAACACAACATTGTTCTATAATCACAATATTACAGTATTGAAACAGATGCTCTGGTCTTCTGTTTTGATATTTTCAGTGGTATTGTTAACAAACACGCCCCCATATAGAAAATGAGAATTGAAAACAGGTTCAGCCCCTGGTTCGACCGTGATCTGGCAGAGTTACTCCACCTCAAGAGTTCCATTTGTTGAAAGGCTCGGCAGACACATACTCAGGCTGACTGGCCCTCGTTCAGGAAAATGAGAAATAAGTCCACTCAGGCTATCTGGAAGGCCAAAGTTAGTTACTTTAAGGAGCAGTTCTCTCTCCGTGGGTCTAACCCCAAGAAGTTCTGTAAAACAGTTAAAGACCTGGAGAATAAACCCTCCTCCTCACAGCTGCCCATGTCCCTTAATGTTGATGATGTGGTTGTTGCTGACAAGAAGCACATGGCTGAGCTCTTTAATCACCACTTCATTAAGTCAGGATTCCTATCTGACTCAGCCATGCCTCCTTGCCCGTCCAACTTTTCCTCATCACACACATCCCTGCGTTGCTTGTCTTTTCAGTTCGCTGCAGCTAGCGACTGGAACGAGCTGCAACAAACACTCAAACTGGACCGTTTTATTTCCATCTCTTCATTCAAAGACTCAATCATGGACACTCTTACTGACAGTTGTGGCTGCTTTGCGTGATGTATTGTTGTCTCTACCTTCTTGCCCTTTGTGCTGTTGTCTGGGCCCAATAATGTTTGTACCATGTTTTGTTGCTGCCAAGTTGTGTTGCTATCGTGTTGTTGTCATGCTGTGTTGTCATGTGTTGCTACCACGTTGTTGTCAGTCTGTGTTGCTACCATGCTGTGTTTTCATGTGTTGCTACCATGCTGTGTTTTCATGTGTTGCTACCATGCTGTGTTGTCATGTGTTGCTGCCTTGCTATGTTGTTGTCTTAGGTCTCTCTTGTCGTGATTTGTCTTTTGTCCTATATTATTTTTAATCCCAGCCCCTGCCCCCGCAGGAGGCCTTTTGGAAGGCTGTCATTGTAAATAAGAATTTGTTCTTAACTGACTTGCCTAGTTAAATTAAAGTAAAATAAAATCAATAAAAAAATGTGGTCTATAATCACAACACTGCCTTATTAATGCAGGCTGTGCTCTATAATCACAACACTGCCTTATTAATGCAGGCTGTGGTCTATAATCACAACACTGCCTTATTAATGCAGGCTGTTGTCTATAATCACAACACTGCCTTATTAATGCAGGCTGTGCTCTATAATCACAACACTGCCTTATTAATGCAGGCTGTGCTCTATAATCACAGCACTGCCTTATTAATGCAGGCTGTGGTCTATAATCACAACACTGCCTTATTAATGCAGGCTGTGGTCTATAATCACAACACTGCCTTATTAATGCAGGCTGTGGTCTATAATCACAACACTGCCTTATTAATGCAGGCTGTGGTCTATAATCACAACACTGCCTTATTAATGCCCGCTGTGCTCTATAATCACAACACTGCCTTATTAATGCAGGCTGTGCTCTATAATCACAACACTGCCTTATTAATGCAGGCTGTGGTCTATAATCACAACACTGCCTTATTAATGCAGGCTGTGCTCTATAATCACAACACTGCCTTATTAATGCAGGCTGTGGTCTATAATCACAACACTGCCTTATTAATGCAGGCTGTGGTCTATAATCACAACACTGCCTTATTAATGCAGGCTGGGGTCTATAATCACAACACTGCCTTATTAATGCAGGCTGTGGTCTATAATCACAACACTGCCTTATTAATGCAGGCTGGGGTCTATAATCACAACACTGCCTTATTAATGCAGGCTGTGGTCTATAATCACAACACTGCCTTATTAATGCAGGCTGTGGTCTATAATCACAACACTGCCTTATTAATGCAGGCTGTGGTCTATAATCACAACACTGCCTTATTAATGCAGGCTGTGCTCTATAATCACAACACTGCCTTATTAATGCAGGCTGTGGTCTATAATCACAACACTGCCTTATTAATGCCCGCTGTGCTCTATAATCACAACACTGCCTTATTAATGCAGGCTGTGCTCTATAATCACAGCACTGCCTTATTAATGCAGGCTGGGGTCTATAATCACAACACT
Source organism: Salmo salar (assembly GCF_905237065.1). Classification (NCBI taxonomy): domain Eukaryota; kingdom Metazoa; phylum Chordata; class Actinopteri; order Salmoniformes; family Salmonidae; genus Salmo; species Salmo salar. The sequence continues at coordinate 99,421,381 of NC_059453.1, forward strand.
GCCTTATTAATGCAGGCTGTGGTCTATAATCACAACACTGCCTTATTAATGCAGGCTGTGGTCTATAATCACAACACTGCCTTATTAATGCAGGCTGTGCTCTATAATCACAACACTGCCTTATTAATGCAGGCTGTGCTCTATAATCACAACACTGCCTTATTAATGCAGGCTGTGCTCTATAATCACAGCACTGCCTTATTAATGCAGGCTGGGGTCTATAATCACAACACTGCCTTATTAATGCAGGCTGTGGTCTATAATCACAACACTGCCTTATTAATGCAGGCTGTGCTCTATAATCACAACACTGCCTTATTAATGCAAGCTGGGGTCTATAATCAAAACAGTTTTCTGTTGAAAATCTGATACCAGAGTGCTTGGTGTTACTTGCTTTCCAGGCGAAGCAACAGGTAACAGGTATACAGTCGAAGGTTAGAATAACCCCTTTAACTGATGTGTAGGAATTAATATTCTGTGCTGACAAAATATCCTCTCTTTGCAGATAGTCTAAAATATAGTTGGTTATACACTGCCCCCCTGTGTTGAAGACTGCATATAACAGTGAGATAGTAACTAGTTCTCTCAACCTCCTAGCATCTCTCCAAACCCCATTCCCCTGCAGAGATAAAAGCATCATCCTGACGCATTCTCTGTATCCCAAGGCCCAAAATGGGAAGATGGCTGCCTGTCATGAAACAGTGAGTTGAGGACCATCCATACTATTACAACCATACACCCGGATAATAACAGGTTTTTTTCACCTGAACATCAGTGATCTCAAACTCCACCTCGTAGTCTAGGAAGGAGCAGTAGCCAGTCAGCCTGTGTTGTTGAACCTTAGACAACAGAACAGAATGACACAGTCACACAGGAGACATCCCATCTAACTTGTTCACACAGGAGACATCCCATCTGACTTGTTCACACAGGAGACATCCCATCTAACTTGTTCACACATTCATTTTTTTTTAAACATTTTTAGTCATTTAGCAGACAGTCTTATCCAGAGCAACTTACAGTAGTGAATGCATACATTTCATTTCATAAATTTTTTTTTTCCTGTGCTGCCCCCCCGTGGGAATTGAACCCACAACCCTGGTGTTGCAAACACCATGCTCAGATGGGATGTCTCCTGGTCTGACAAACACAGCTCTAGTTCTGTCACCTTTCACTGCAGATGCGGAAGAAGCCACGTACAAACAGTTCACTTTCATACCCAAATACAAACAGTTCATTCTACTCCTTCTCACATCTACGTGCTCTCCTTCTCTCACCTGTTCCCTTCACTTGTGGGCTTCAATGCACAACACATCAGCTGTCTGTGACCAGGCGAAACAACCTTTCCAAGCCAAACCTTCATATCATAACCACATCTAGCTCACCATACCATACTACCTAAAGTAACATCATAGTCAACATAGCTACTAGAACTAACGCGTTAGTAAACCTGCTGCAATCATGCAGCAAGCAGTTTAGCAATACATTTAACCAATCGAAAAGCTTACCATGACTTATAATCGTTCCATTGTTGGATAGTCATGACCAGCTAGCAAACATAGCATTTCTCTGTTTGAGCAGGGTGTTTCAATAGGCTAAACTAGCTAGCTGCATTTGCTGGCTATCTAAGTAAGTGAAAAGGAAAACTAATTTTAATATAGCTAGCTCTCTCTCTCTCTCTCTCTCTCTCTCTCTCTCAATTCAATTCAATTCAAGGGGCTTTATTGGCATGTGAAACATATGTTAACGTTGCCAAAGCAAGTGGAGTAGATAATATACAAAAGTGAAATAAACAATAAAAATGAACATTAAACATTCCACTCACAGACGTTCTAAAATAATAAAGACATTTCAAATGTAATATTATGTATATATACTGTGTTGTAATGATGTGCAAATGGTTAAAGTACAAAAGGGAAAATAAATAAACATAAATATGGGTTGTATTTACAATGGTGTTTGTTCTTCACTGGTTGCCCTTTTCTTGTGGCAACAGGTCACACATCTTGCTGCTGTGATGGATCACACTGTGGTATTTCACCCAGTAGACATGGGAGTTTATCACAATTGGGTTTGTTTCAGAATTCTTTGTGGGTCTGTGTAATCTGAGGGAATTATGTGTCTCTAATATGGTCATACATTTGGCAGGAGGTGAGGATGTGCAGCTCAGTTTCCACCTCATTTTGTGGGCAGTGTTGCTCATAGCCTGTCACCTCTTGAGAGGTGTCGGCCTTTCTCAATAGCAAGGCTATGCTCACTGAGTCTGTACATAGTCAAAGCTTTCCTTAAGTTTGGGTCAATCACAGTGGTCAAGTGTTCCTCCACTGTGTACTCTCTGTTTAGGGCCAAATAGCGTTCTAGTTTGCTCAGTTTTTTTGTTAATTCTTTCCAATCTGTCAAGGAATTATCTTTTTGTTTTCTCATGATTTGGTTGGGTCTAATTGTGTTGCTGTCCTGGGGCTCTGTGGGGTCTGTTTGTGTTTGTGAACAGAGCCCCAGGACCAGCTTGCTTAGGGGACTCTTCTCCAGGTTAATCTCTCTGTAGGTGATGGCTTTGTTATGGAAGGTTTGGGAATCGCTTCCTTTTAGGTGGTTGTAGAATTTAGCGGCTCTTTTCTGGATGTTGATCATTAGCAGGTATCGGCCTAATTCTGCTCTGCATGCATTATTTGGTGTTTTACGTTGAACACAGGATATTTTTGCAGAATTCTGCATGCAGAGTCTCAATTTGGTGTTTGTCTCATTTTGTGAATTCTTGTTTGGTGAGCGAACCCAAGACCTCACAACCATAAAGGGCAATGGGTTCTATAACTGATTCAAGTATTTTTAGCGAGATCCTAATTGGTATGTCAAATGTTATGTTCCTTTTGATGGCATAGAAGGTCCTTCTTGCCTTGTCTCTCAGATCGTTCACAGCTTTGTGGAAGTTACCTGTGCTGCTGATGTTGAGGCCAAGGTCTGTCTAGTTTTTTGTGTGCTCTAGGGCAAAAGTTGTCTGGATGGAATTTGTATTTGTGGCCCAGGCAACTGGACCTTTTTTGGAACACCATTATTTCAGTCTTACTCAGATTCACTGTCAGAGCCCAGGTCTGACAGAATCTGTGCAGAAGACCTAGGTGTTGCTGTAGGCCCTCCTTGGTTGGGGACAGAAGCACCAGATCAACAGTAGACATTTGACTTCAGATTCTAGTAGGGTGAGGGCCGGGTGCTGCAGACTGTTCTAGTGCCCTCGCCAATTCATTGATAGATATGTTGAAAAGGGTGGGGCTTAAGCTGCATCCCTGTCTCACCCCACGGCCCTGTGGGAAGAAATGTGTGTTTTTTGCCAATTTTAACCGCACACTTGTTGTTTGTGTACATGGATTTTTTTATGTTATATGTTTTTCCCCCAACACCACTTTCCATCAATTTGTATAGCAGACCCTCAGGCCAAATTGAGTCAAAAGCTGTTTTGAAATCAACAAAGCATGAGAAGACTTTGCCTTTTGTTTTGGTTTGTTTCTTTGTCAATTAGGGTGCGCAGGGTGAATACGTGGTCTGTCGTATGATAATTTGGTAAAAAGCCAATTTGACATTTGCTCAGTACATTGTTTTCATTTAGAACATAAAATATACGAGTCTGCTGTTAATGATAATGCAGAGGATTTACCCAAGGTTGCTGTTGACGCATATCCCACGGTAGTTATTGGGGTCAAATTTGTCTCCACTTTTGTGGATTGGGGTGATCAGTCCTTGGTTCCAAATATTGGGGAAGATGCCAGAGCTAAGGATGATGTTAAAGAGTTTTAGTATAGCCCATTAGAATTTGTTGTCTGTATATTGTTTCATTTCATTGTAGTTCTTTCAAAGTAATTGGATAATCCAGTGGGTTCTGGTAGTCTTTGATAGTTGATTCTAAGTTTTTTATTTGATAATGTATATGTTTTTGCTGTTTGTTCTTTGTTATATAGCCAAAAAAGATTGGAGAAGTGGTTTACCTCATCTCCATTTTGGATAGATAATTCTTCGTGTTGTTGTTTGTTTAGTGTTTTCCAATTTTCCCAGAAGTGGTTAGAGTCTATGGATTCTTCAGTTACATTGAGCTGATTTCTGACGTGCTGTTCCTTCTTTTTCCGTAGTGTATTTCTGTATTGTTTTAGTGATTCACCATAGTGAAGGCGTAGACTCAGGTTTTCTGGGTCTCTATGTTTAGGTTTTTCCGTTCTTCATCAAACCATTTGTCATTGTTGTTCATTTTCTTCGGGTTTCTGTTTAAAAGAAATTGATTTCAAAGGGAAGCTGAGATGTCAAATATTCAATTTAGATTTTCTACTGCCAAGTTTACACCTTCACTGTTACAGTGGAATGTTTATTCCAGGAAGTTGCCTAAGTTTTTTGTTGCCTAATTGTTTTTTTATTAGGTTTCCACACTACATTCCTTCCATCTATAGCATTTCTTAGTATTATTATATTCAGTTCCTTTGACTTTGATGCCTCATGATTGAGCATTGCTGTCACGCCCTGACCTTAGAGAGTCTGTTTTATTCTCTATTTGGTTAGGTCAGGTTGTGACTTGGGTGGGCAAATCTATGTTTATATTTCTTTGTTGGCCTAGTATGGATCCCAATTGGAGGCAGCTGTTTGTCGTTGTCTCTGATTGGAGATCATACTTAGGCAGCCCTTTTTCCCACCTGAGATTGTGGGATCTTGTTTTTGCATTGTGTTGTCTAGCCCTGCAGAACGTTACGTTCGGTTTTGCATTTTCTTGTTTTGTTGGTGCTCATTATTAAAGTTAATGATGTACACCTACCACGCTGCACCTTGGTCTCCTCATTCAAACGACGAGCGTAACAAGTAGTAGTAGTCTATAGTACTACTGCCAAGAGATGAGCTGTAGGTGTACCTACCATAGGAGTCCCCTCAAAGCCTACCATTGACTATGTACAGACCCAGCGTGCGACAGAGCTGCAGGAGTTGTTACCCATTTTGTTGGTTATTTTGTCATAGTTGTGCCTAAAGGAGCATATGGGGGAGGGAATGCGTCACCTCCAGGTAGGTGTTTGTCCCCCTATGTGCCGAGGGTGTCAAGTTCTTGTCCGGTTCTGGCATTTAGGTCTCACAGACTAGTACATGTCCCTGGGCCTGGAAATAATTGATTCCCCCTCCAGGATGGAGAACCTGTCTTCATTAAAGTATGGGTGATTCTAGTGGGGGATATAGGTAGCACACAGGAGGACATTTTTCTCTGTTAAGATAATTTCCTTTTGAATTTCTAGCCAAATGTAAAATGTTCCTGTTTTGATTAATTTAATAGAGTGAGCTAGGTCTGCTCTATACTAAACTAGCATACCCCCTGAGTTCCCCGTTTCACACCTGGTAGTGTGGTGGATGGGACTACCAGCTCTCTGTAACCTAGAGGGAAACCAGAGGGTCTGTCTCCTCTATACCATGTTTCTTGTAGGATGACAATGTTTGTATTTCCGATTTCTTTGAAGTCCAGGTTCCTGCTCTTTAGGCTAAAGCCAGATGACCTCAGGCCTTGGATATTCCAGGATGAGATAGTGAAGGCTTTGTGTTCCATAAAGTGTCCAATGTTGTTGGTCATGTGGTTTGGCCTCAGCCCAGTAAGTGTGAGCAGAGCCTGCTGAGCATCTGATACATTCCATTGGCTTGGGCTAGTGTAAGAGTGGGGGTTGGGGCTGTTGGCCTGCTCATGGCCTGGGCGAATGTGTGACTTCCACGTTGAGGCCCTCTTTGTGGGAGTGGGGGGGCTTGGGGTGGGCAGGAGGGGCATAGGTCTGATCTGAGGGGGCCTAAATGGGGTGTGGGCATGGTTGGTTTGGGGGGGTGTTGATTGGTTGGGGTGTGGATGTGGCTGGTGGTGTTGTGTTCTGGATGTAGGTCCTCTATGTGTGGGATGGGGGGGGTCCCGCAAGTCTGGGCGGGGTGTCAATTGATCTGTTCCTCCTGTGTGAAGTGTTGGGGCTGAGTTTGAGAGCAATGTCCTTTAGGGTCCGGGCGAAGATGGGCACTGCTGCCTTGTATAGGTGGACCTGGTCGAAAAGGCTGTTCAAGTCCAAGGTAGAGTGGAGGGCCAGGTAAACATTTGGTTTTGAGGCACAGTCACGGGAAATACTTGCATTTACCCGCTGTATGGTAGCAGGGTGGAAGTCTTTATGTGGTAGCAGGTGGAGATAACCACTGGTGCGTTGGGGAATGTAGAAGAAGCTTTTTCAATCACTCCCTTCAGTGCTGTGGCCACCCTTTCCTGCTGGGCTCTCAGGTTGTTTGTGCCTGTGTGTATTATTATGTGGCTGGGTGACCCTAGTTGGTCCTCAGACAGAAGGTCTAGGGCGCTGGGTGACCCTAGTTGGTCCTCAGACAGAAGGTCTAGGGCGCTGGGTGACCCTAGTTGGTCCTCAGACAGAAGGTCTAGGGCGCGCTGGGTGAACCTAGTTGGTCCTCAGACAGCAGGTCAGGGGCGCGCTGGGTGACCCTAGTTGGTCCTCAGACAGCAGGTCAGGGGCGCGCTGGGTGACCCTAGTTGGTCCTCAGACAGAAGGTCTAGGGCACGCTGGGTGAACCTAGTTGGTCCTCAGACAGAAGGTCTAGGGCGCGCTGGGTGAACCTAGTTGGTCCTCAGACAGAAGGTCTAGGGCGCTGGGTGACCCTAGTTGGTCCTCAGACAGCAGGTCAGGGGCGCGCTGGGTGACCCTAGTTGGTCCTCAGACAGAAGGTCTAGGGCACGCTGGGTGAACCTAGTTGGTCCTCAGACAGAAGGTCTAGGGTGCGCTGGGTGAACCTAGTTGGTCCTCAGACAGAAGGTCTAGGGCACGCTGGGTGACCCTAGTTGGTCCTCAGACAGAAGGACTAGGGCACGCTGGGTGTTTGGGCACCAGAGTTTAGACACACATTTTCTTGTATATATTTCCAATTTGAGTCCATAAGGAGTACAATCTGTGTCTTGTGTATGTCCTCAATGGGGGGGTTGTCAGGAGGACAATCAGGGTGGGTGACAGGGGGGGTACTCAGGGGGGTGGGATCCCCTGGGCTTGGGCTTCTTCATTTGTCTGTTCTGCTGTGGTGTTAACACTATGGTCAGGGTCTGGTGTGGTGTCAACACTATGGTCAGGGTCTGGTGTGGTGTTAACACTATGGTCAGGGTCTGGTGTGGACTGTTCTGCTGTGGCGTTAACACTATGGTCAGGGTCTGGTGTGGTGTTAACACTATGGTCAGGGTCTGGTGTGGTGTCAACACTATGGTCAGGGTCTGGTGTGGTGTTAACACTATGGTCAGGGTCTGGTGTGGACTGTTCTGCTGTGGCGTTAACACTATGGTCAGGGTCTGGTGTGGACTGTTCTGCTGGGGTGTTAACACTATGGTCAGGGTCTGGTGTGGTGTTAACACTATGGTCAGGGTCTGGTGTGGACTGTTCTGCTGTGGTGTTAACACTATGGTCAGGGTCTGGTGTGGACTGTTCTGCTGTGGTGTTAACACTATGGTCAGGGTCTGGTGTGGACTGTTCTGCTGTGGTGTTAACACTGTGGTCAGGGTCTGGGGTGGACTGTTCTGCTGTGATGTTAACACTATGGTCAGGGTCTGGTGTGGTGTTAACACTATGGTCAGGGTCTGGTGTGGACTGTTCTGCGGTGGTGTCAACACTATGGTCAGGGTCTGCTGTGGTGTTAACACTATGGTCAGGGTCTGGGGTGGACTGTTCTGCTGTGATGTCGAGACTTTTGTTGGGAGCTGAGGTGGGCTGTTCTGCTGGCTTCTCTGCGGAGGTGGCCACCTCTCTAATGATTGTTCTTTGTCACACACCATCTCCCTCACCCTCTCCTCCATCCCCCCTCTCCCTCTCCTCCATCTCCCTCTCCCTCTCCTCCATCCCCCCTCACCCTCTCCTCCATCCCCCTCACCCTCTCCTCCATCCCCCCTCACCCTCTCCTCCATCCCCCTCACCCTCTCCTCCAGCAGTCTGATCCTCTCCTCCATCTCCCTCACCCTCTCCTCCATCCCCCTCTCCCTCTCCTCCATCTCCCTCACCCTCTCCTCCATCCCCCTCACCCTCTCCTCCAGCAGTCTGATCCTCTCCTCCATCCCCCTCACCCCTCTCCTCCAGCAGTCTGATCCTCTCCTCCATCCCCCCTCACCCTCTCCTCCATCCCCCTCTCCCTCTCCTCCATCTCCCTCACCCTCTCCTCCATCCCCCCCTCACCCTCTCCTCCATCTCCCTCACCCTCTCCTCCATCCCCCCTCACCCTCTCCTCCATCCCCCCTCTCCCTCTCCTCCATCTCCCTCACCCTCTCCTCCATCCCCCTCACCCTCTCCTCCAGCAGTCTGATCCTCTCCTCCATCCCCCCTCTCCCTCTCCTCCATCTCCCTCTCCCTCTCCTCCAGCAGTCTGATCCTCTCCTCCATCCCCCTCTCCCTCTCCTCCATCCCCCCTCTCCCTCTCCTCCATCTCCCTCTCCCTCTCCTCCATCCCCCCTCACCCTCTCCTCCATCTCCCTCTCCCTCTCCTCCATCCCCCCTCACCCTCTCCTCCATCCCCCCTCACCCTCTCCTCCATCTCCCTCTCCCTCTCCTCCATCCCCCCTCACCCTCTCCTCCATCCCCCTCTCCCTCTCCTCCAGCAGTCTGATCGTCTCCTCCATCCCCCTCTCCCTCTCCTCCATCCCCCTCTCCCTCTCCTCCATCTCCCTCACCCTCTCCTCCATCCCCCTCACCCTCTCCTCCATCTCCCTCACCCTCTCCTCCATCCCCCTCTCCCTCTCCTCCAGCAGTCTGATCCTCTCCTCCATCCCCCCTCTCCCTCTCCTCCATCTCCCCTCTCCCTCTCCTCCAGCAGTCTGATCCTCTCCTCCATCCCCCTCACCCTCTCCTCCAGCAGTCTGATCCTCTCCTCCATCCCCCTCTCCCTCTCCTCCATCCCCCCTCTCCCTCTCCTCCATCTCCCTCTCCCTCTCCTCCATCCCCCCTCACCCTCTCCTCCATCTCCCTCACCCTCTCCTCCATCCCCCCTCACCCTCTCCTCCATCTCCCTCACCCTCTCCTCCATCCCCCCTCTCCCTCTCCTCCATCTCCCTCTCCCTCTCCTCCATCCCCCCTCACCCTCTCCTCCATATCCCTCTCCCTCTCCTCCATCCCCCTCACCCTCTCCTCCATCCCCCTCACCCTCTCCTCCAGCAGTCTGATCCTCTCCTCCATCCCCCTCACCCTCTCCTCCATCTCCCTCACCCTCTCCTCCATCCCCCTCACCCTCTCCTCCATCTCCCTCACCCTCTCCTCCATCCCCCTCTCCCTCTCCTCCAGCAGTCTGATCCTCTCCTCCATCCCCCCTCTCCCTCTCCTCCATCCCCCTCACCCTCTCCTCCATCTCCCTCACCCTCTCCTCCATCTCCCTCTCCCTCTCCTCCAGCAGTCTGATCCTCTCCTCCATCCCCCTCACCCTCTCCTCCAGCAGTCTGATCCTCTCCTCCATCCCCCCTCTCCCTCTCCTCCATCCCCCTCACCCTCTCCTCCATCTCCCTCACCCTCTCCTCCATCTCCCTCACCCTCTCCTCCATCCCCCTCACCCTCTCCTCCATCTCCCTCACCCTCTCCTCCATCTCCCTCACCCTCTCCTCCATCCCCCTCACCCTCTCCTCCATCCCGCTCACCCTCTCCTCCATCTCCCTCACCCTCTCCTCCATCTCCCTCTCCCTCTCCTCCAGCAGTCTGATCCTCTCCTCCATCCCCCTCACCCTCTCCTCCAGCAGTCTGATCCTCTCCTCCATCCCCCTCTCCCTCTCCTCCATCCCCCCTCTCCCTCTCCTCCATCTCCCTCACCCTCTCCTCCATCCCCCTCACCCTCTCCTCCAGCAGTCTGATCCTCTCCTCCATCCCCCCCTCTCCCTCTCCTCCATCTCCCTCTCCCTCTCCTCCAGCAGTCTGATCCTCTCCTCCATCCCCCTCTCCCTCTCCTCCATCCCCCTCTCCCTCTCCTCCATCTCCCTCTCCCTCTCCTCCATCCCCCCTCACCCTCTCCTCCATCTCCCTCTCCCTCTCCTCCATCCCCCTCACCCTCTCCTCCATCCCCCCTCACCCTCTCCTCCATCTCCCTCTCCCTCTCCTCCATCCCCCCTCACCCTCTCCTCCATCCCCCTCTCCCTCTCCTCCAGCAGTCTGATCCTCTCCTCCATCCCCCTCTCCCTCTCCTCCATCCCCCTCTCCCTCTCCTCCATCTCCCTCACCCTCTCCTCCATCCCCCTCACCCTCTCCTCCATCTCCCTCACCCTCTCCTCCATCCCCCTCTCCCTCTCCTCCATCTCCCTCTCCCTCTCCTCCAGCAGTCTGATCCTCTCCTCCATCCCCCTCACCCTCTCCTCCAGCAGTCTGATCCTCTCCTCCATCCCCCTCTCCCTCTCCTCCATCCCCCCTCTCCCTCTCCTCCATCTCCCTCTCCCTCTCCTCCATCCCCCCTCACCCTCTCCTCCATCTCCCTCACCCTCTCCTCCATCCCCCCTCACCCTCTCCTCCATCTCCCTCACCCTCTCCTCCATCCCCCCTCTCCCTCTCCTCCATCTCCCTCTCCCTCTCCTCCATCCCCCCTCACCCTCTCCTCCATCTCCCTCTCCCTCTCCTCCATCCCCCTCACCCTCTCCTCCATCCCCCTCACCCTCTCCTCCAGCAGTCTGATCCTCTCCTCCATCCCCCCTCACCCTCTCCTCCATCTCCCTCACCCTCTCCTCCATCCCCCTCACCCTCTCCTCCATCTCCCTCACCCTCTCCTCCATCCCCCTCTCCCTCTCCTCCAGCAGTCTGATCCTCTCCTCCATCCCCCCTCTCCCTCTCCTCCATCCCCCTCACCCTCTCCTCCATCTCCCTCACCCTCTCCTCCATCTCCCTCTCCCTCTCCTCCAGCAGTCTGATCTCCTACCCTCACCCTCTCCTCCAGCAGTCTGATCCTCTCCTCCATCCCCCCTCTCCCTCTCCTCCATCCCCCTCACCCTCTCCTCCATCTCCCTCACCCTCTCCTCCATCTCCCTCACCCTCTCCTCCATCCCCCTCACCCTCTCCTCCATCTCCCTCACCCTCTCCTCCATCTCCCTCACCCTCTCCTCCATCCCCCTCACCCTCTCCTCCATCCCCCTCACCCTCTCCTCCATCTCCCTCACCCTCTCCTCCATCTCCCTCTCCCTCTCCTCCAGCAGTCTGATCCTCTCCTCCATCCCCTCACCCTCTCCTCCAGCAGTTTGATCCTCTCCTCCATCCCCCTCTCCCTCTCCTCCATCCCCCCCTCTCCCTCTCCTCCATCTCCCTCACCCTCTCCTCCATCCCCCTCACCCTCTCCTCCAGCAGTCTGATCCTCTCCTCCATCCCCCCTCACCCTCTCCTCCATCCCCCTCTCCCTCTCCTCCATCCCCCCTCTCCCTCTCCTCCATCTCCCTCACCCTCTCCTCCATCCCCCTCACCCTCTCCTCCATCCCCCTCACCCTCTCCTCCAGCAGTCTGATCCTCTCCTCCATCCCCCTCACCCTCTCCTCCATCCCCCCCTCTCCCTCTCCTCCATCTTCCTCACCCTCTCCTCCATCCCCCCTCACCCTCTCCTCACCCTCTCCTCCATCCCCCCTCACCCTCTCCTCCATCCCCCCTCTCCCTCTCCTCCATCCCCCTCACCCTCTCCTCCATCCCCCTCACCCTCTCCTCCAGCAGTCTGATCCTCTCCTCCATCCCCCTCACCCTCTCCTCCATCCCCCTCACCCTCTCCTCCATCCCCCTCTCCCTCTCCTCCATCCCCTCACCCTCTCCTCCATCCCCCTCACCCTCTCCTCCATCCCCCTCACCCTCTCCTCCATCCCCCTCACCCTCTCTCCTCCATCCCCCTCACCCTCTCTCCTCCATCCCCCTCACCCTATCCTCCAGTAACCTGAGTTTCCACTCATCGGTAACACCCCCCCCCAGCATGTTTTTGCAAAAGAGTTAGAGATTTAGAGTTAGATAAACTTGGATTTTTCAGCAAGGACATATACAGGATATTACCCTCCACAACATAACCTTCACTCCAAATCAAAACTCCAAACCTGCAACCTGATTTTGGACGGAACTACGGAATTACCTGGAAGGCTTACAACTACCAAAGATTATTATTCCCAAGCTATACAGCAAATGCTCTGGCCAACAAACAAAAAAACTGAGACCTGAAAACACCATCCAACCTGGAACTGAGTCAGTAATGTTTAGTCTGAAGCTATATTTTATTCCCAAAAGCCAAGAAAAATACATTCCAATTATATATTTTACATTATAAGGACTGAATTGGTTACCAAGCTTGATACAACTTCAATTAGCACTGACGTGTCAAGTGAGAGGTGTCAAAGCCCTTGAGCCCAACAATGCCAGGAGAGCCCCAACCAAATGAAGAGGCCTTAGAAGCACCCTCCTGCTGTTCAAAGGTAATTAAAATACAGCAAACTCTGTATGTAAAGAATAATAAGACACGAAAAGAGTACAAAATGAAGCTCCTTATGGAAAATCAAGAGACACTTTTTTTTCTGAAAAAATCCCATATCTCTGTCCTATGTCTGTGTTCTCTTGCCCATCTTAAAACTTCTTCGGGATCGGTGTCCCTTCCACGGGAAGGTTGAACTAACGTAGGCTAATGCGATTAGCATGAGGTTGTAAGTAACAAGAACATTTCCCAGGACATAGACATATCTGATATTGGCAGAAAGTTTAAATTCTTGTTAATCTAACTGCACTGTCCAGTTTATAGTAGCTATTACAGTGAAAGAATACCATGCTATTGTTTGAGGAGAGTGCATCATTTTGAACATGAAAAGTTATTAATAAACATATTAGGCACGTTTGGACATTCTTGACACAACATTTTTAACAGAAATGCAATGGTTCATTGGATCAGTCTAAAACGTTGCACATACACTGCTGCCATCTAGTGGACACAATCTAAATTGCACCTGGGCTGGTATAATACATTATGGCCTTTCTCTTGCATTTCAAAGATGATGGTACAAAAAAATACAAAGAACGGTTGTTTTTTTCTTTGTATTATCTTTTACCAAATCTATTGTGTTATATTCTACTACATTCATTTCACATTTCCACAAAGTTCAAAGTGCTTCTTTTCAAATGGTACCAAGAATATGTATATCCTTGCTTCAGGGCCTGAGCTACAGGCAGTTAGATTTGGGTATGTCATTTCAGGCGGAAATTGAAAAAATTGGGCATATCCTTAAGAGGTTTTTTAATGTTCCGTTGGTAGTTTAATCTTCCGCGTAACTCGTCGATTTTATTCTTCAAAGATTGCACGTTTGCTAGCAGAATGGAGGGAAGTGGGGGTTTATTCGATCACCTATGAATTCTCAGAAGGCAGCCCGACCTTCGGCCCCTCTTTCTCCGCCTCCTCTTCACGCAGATTACGGGGATCGGGGCCTGTTCCCGAGGAAGCAGTATATCGTTCTCGTCGGGTCGTCAGAGTCGTGAAAGAAGAAAAAGGATTCTGTTAGTCCGTGGTGAGTAATCACAGTCCTGATGTCTAGAAGTTATTTTCGGTCATAAGAGACGGTAGCGGCAACATTATGTACAAAATAAGTTAAAAAAAAATTACAAACAACTCAAGTAAACAAACAAAAACACAATCAGCTGGGGGCACGTAAAACATCTGCCTTCTGACTCAGGATCCATGGTACTACCTCTTCTGTTTGGTCCATGGCTCAGGATCCATGGTACTACCTCTTCTGTTTGGTTCCTGGCTCAGGATCCATGGTACTACCTCTTCTGTTTGGTCCATGGCTCAGGATCCATGGTACTACCTCTTCTGTTTGGTCCATGACTCAGGATCCATGGTACTACCTCTTCTGTTTGGTTCCTGGCTCAGGATCCATGGTACTACCTCTTCTGTTTGGTTCCTGACTCAGGATCCATGGTACTACCTCTTCTGTTTGGTCCATGACTCAGGATCCATGGTACTACCTCTTCTGTTTGGTTCCTGGCTCAGGATCCATGGTACTACCTCTTCTGTTTGGTCCATGACTCAGGATCCATGGTACTACCTCTTCTGTTTGGTTCCTGGCTCAGGATCCATGGTACTACCTCTTCTGTTTGGTCCATGGCTCAGGATCCATGGTACTACCTCTTCTGTTTGGTCCATGACTCAGGATCCATGGTACTACCTCTTCTGTTTGGTCCATGACTCAGGATCCATGGTACTACCTCTTCTGTTTGGTCCATGACTCAGGATCCATGGTACTACCTCTTCTGTTTGGTTCCTGGCTCAGGATCCATGGTACTACCTCTTCTGTTTGGTCCATGACTCAGGATCCATGGTACTACCTGTTCTGTTTGGTTCCTGGCTCAAGATCCATGGTACTACCTCTTCTGTTTGGTCCATGGCTCAGGATCCATGGTACTACCTCTTCTGTTTGGTCCATGACTCAGGATCCATGGTACTACCTCTTCTGTTTGGTCCATGGCTCAGGATCCATGGTACTACCTCTTCTGTTTGGTCCATGGCTCAGGATCCATGGTACTACCTCTTCTGTTTGGTTCCTGGCTCAGGATCCATGGTACTACCTCTTCTGTTTGGTCCATGACTCAGGATCCATGGTACTACCTCTTCTGTTTGGTCCATGACTCAGGATCCATGGTACTACCTCTTCTGTTTGGTCCATGGCTCAGGATCCATGGTACTACCTCTTCTGTTTGGTCCATGACTCAGGATCCATGGTACTACCTCTTCTGTTTGGTCCATGACTCAGGATCCATGGTACTACCTCTTCTGTTTGGTCCATGACTCAGGATCCATGGTACTACCTCTTCTGTTTGGTCCATGACTCAGGATCCATGGTACTACCTCTTCTGTTTGGTCCATGACTCAGGATCCATGGTACTACCTCTTCTGTTTGGTCCATGACTCAGGATCCATGGTACTACCTCTTCTGTTTGGTCCATGACTCAGGATCCATGGTACTACCTCTTCTGTTTGGTCCATGACTCAGGATCCATGGTACTACCTGTTCTGTTTGGTCCATGACTCAGGATCCATGGTACTACCTCTTCTGTTTGGTCCATGACTCAGGATCCATGGTACTACCTCTTCTGTTTGGTTCCTGGCTCAGGATCCATGGTACTACCTCTTCTGTTTGGTCCATGGCTCAGGATCCATGGTACTACCTCTTCTGTTTGGTTCCTGGCTCAGGATCCATGGTACTACCTCTTCTGTTGCTTGTTATTATTTTGTTTAATTTTTTTATTGATATTGATTATTGTACCGTAATGTTGATTATTGTACTGCTATGTTGATTGTTGTACAGTTATGTTGAGAGAACTTTGTACACAAGCATTTATCTGAACCTTTTATACCTTCTGTAAACTGTGTATGTGACTAATAACATGTGATTTGATTACTCACTCAAGCTTGTGTTTATAACTGAACAAACTTCCTGCTATTCCTTTCCCTTATGTGACCTAAAATAGGACAAGTTATATATCCAGACGTGTCAGTAGGAGGCGCTAAACCCTTCCTGTGGTCTATGTAGTCAGTTCGGTAAGGTCAACACTGTGGACAGGATCCACAGACTCACTACTACTAAAGCGGACTTTAATGAACATCCAACCAGCCAAAAGAATAAATCAAATTGCATTACTCTCAGTCTTTCCAGTGTTCACTAACAGCTTACTGCTTCAGTATGTTTTTACCATGAATCACTCTGGATGGTGTTGAACGAAGGTCAGACGTGTCTCCCTGCTGCTGCTGCGTAGAGGACAGGGACGTGACCCAACAGTAACCTGGGACCACCGTGCTTCACCTGCACCTCCTGTACAGCCTTCACCTCCCTGTTGTCTGCCCTGTGAGAGGAGGACTAGGAGGAGAAGGAGGCTCTCCCAGCCATGAGGGGAAACACATGGGCAGACCCAGTCCCTTCTGGAAATGGACACTATGAGATGGGTCTGGGAGGTGGAGGAGAGGGAGAGGAGGGCTGCTTGGCCTCCTTGACTTACCAGGTAAGAGGGGGAGGTGGAGAAGGATGCCTCACACCGAGACCAGTAGCGGTGGATAAGTTCACTGGGGAAGCCAAGCCAGTAAAAAATCCATAATTGTGTTGTTTGCTCTATACCCCATTCGTTCATACGCCACTGTGATATACAATAAGGCCTTGACAACAAAAAAGACAACAGTCAAACAGTGGTGGAATAAATTCAACTACACATACGTTTGTTTCATCAGAAAACCTTGAGAGCAACATCTGTCTGGTGAAGTCCACAAAGCATATTGCATATAATAAACAGTTACATGACCTGCAGTAGGGTCAAGCAAGTTAATGTTTCCGACAGTTTAATAAACAACTACTGATTTTGAACCACTGTGTTACAGCAAGTCAACACAAAGACAACAGGAGCCCTGCCTCTGCTAGTCCTGCACCATTTACACTGAAAACATTTAAACCTCCTCAAATCAACTAGGGTATACGCTGAGTATACAGAACATTATGAACACCTGCTCTTTTCAGGACATAGACTGACCAGGTGAATCCAGGTGAAAGCTATGATCCCTTATTGATGTCACCTGTTAAATCCACTTCAATCACTGTAGATGAAGGGGAGGAGACAGGTTAAAGAAGGATTGTTCAGCCTTGAGACAGTTGAGACATGGATTGTGTCTGTGTGCCAAAAGACAACAGATTGAAGTTCCTTTGAACTCAACATTAGGAAGGTGTTCCTAATGTTTTGAACACTCAGTGTATATACTGGTGTCATGACGTTGGCCTGTTGGGGGAGGTTTATGACCCCCATAAATACCTTTCCCCTTTCTCTCTCTCTCTACTCTACCGATGTGACTATTGAAAATCCCTTTGTTAACATTGAGAGTCTGGGAACATCAAAAGATGGGAAACGGAACCATATTTCGGTAATCCAACCAGTTGAAAATATGCGTTGGGACTTAATGAATGTGATGTCAGATCAGTTGGTGTCTGAGACATTACTACTAATGACAGGATGAATGCATAAGATACTGTATTTACGATAGCATAGCTGCCTCGGGCCCGATAGAGACACAAAATATTTTTTGTTCCTCAGTCTTCCCGCTCTTTCATTCAAAACCCAACCCCCTTTCTTTGTGTAACCAGCCGTCAGATCTATTCCGTCCACTAGGGACGTTTTCCTTTATGACATAATTAGTAATCAATGTATGACCCATCCTGTGTATGTGTAATTCTGTGTGATTGTTTAGGTATTTAGTAAATAAATAATTAAACCAAATGTTGTATTGACGATTCAACTTGTTAGCCAGGGTTCGTGAAGATAAAACCAAGATTTTACAATTTTCAGATGAATAAAGTGACGATTAAATATTGACTGCTATCGATGTAAAAGATTACTAGGTCTTTAAGAGTTTATTCGGAAGATAACAGCTCTGTAAACATTCTTCCGTGGTGCCCCCGACTTTCTAGTTAATTACATTTACCTGATTAACTTAATCAGGTAATATTAATTACAGAGAAATTATTTTATAGTATAGCATGTCATATCACTTAATCCGGCATAGCCAAAGACACGACACTGGTATGTCAGGTACTTTCAAATTCTTAGTTGAGGAGCACTTGATTCAGCTTGTTGCCAGCACAATGGAACCAATAGACAAAAAGGGCAAACTACCCCCCCAACCCTTCTCTCATGCCAGTCAAGCTGCTGAATCAAACGCACCCTCCCTTAACCCACTCTTCCCCGGGCGCCGAACACGTGGATGTCGATTAAGGCAGCCCCCCGCACCTCTCTGTTTCAGAGGGGTTCGGTTAAATGCGGAAGACACATTTCAGTTGTACACATTCAGTTGGACAAGTGCCTAGGTATCCCCCTTTCCCTTTCATGCCAGTCAAGCTGCTGAATCAAATGCACTCCTTCATGCCAGTCAAATTTTTGCAACAAACGCACCTTCCCTCCCTTTATGCCAGTCACTCTGTTGAATCGCACCCACCCTCCCTCCCTTCATGCAAGTCAAGCTCTTGAATCAAACGCACCCTCCTTTCATGCCAGTGAAGCTGCTGAATCAAACGCCCGCCACCCGCCCTTCATGCCAGTCAACCTGCAGAATCAATCGCACCCTCCCTTGCATCATGCCAGTCAAGCTGCTGAATCAATCACATCCCCTTCCCTTGATGCCAGTCAAGGTGTGGAATCAAACGCACCCTCCCTCCCTTAACCCACTGTTCCCTGGGTGCCGAACACGTGGATGCCGAACACGTGTCTCAGCCTCCAGTATTTATGCTGCAGTAGTTTATGTGTTGGGGGGCTAGGGTCAGTCTGTTACATCTGGAGTATTTCTCTTGTCTTATCCGGTGTCCTGTGTGAATTTAAATATGCTCTCTCTAATTCTCTCTTTCTCTCTTTCTGTCTTTCTCTCGGAGGACCTGAGCCCTAGGACCATGCCTCAGGACTACCTGGTATGATGACTCCTTGCTGTCCCCAGTCCACCTGGCCGTGCTGCTGCTCCAGTTTCAACTGTTCTGCCTGCGGCTATGGAACCCTGACCTGTTCACCGGACGTGCTTGTTGCACCCTCGACAACTACTATGATTATTATTATTTGACCATGCTGGTCATTTATGAACATTTTAACATCTTGACCATGTTCTGTTATAATATCCACCCTGCACAGCCAGAAGAGGACTGGCCACCCCTCATAGCCTGGTTCCTCTCTAGGTTTCTTCCTAGGTTTTTGGCCTTTCTAGGGAGTTTTTCCTAGGGAGTTTTTCCTAGCCACCGTGCTTCTTTCACATGCTTTGCTTGCTGTTTGAGGTTTTAGGCTGGGTTTCTGTACAGCACTTTGAGATATCAGCTGATGTAAGAAGGGCTTTATAAATACATTTGATTTGATTTGATTTGGATGTCTATTAAGGCAGCCCCCCACACCTCTCTGATTCAGAGGGGTTGGATTAAATGTGGAAGAAACATTTCAGTTGATCACATTCAGTTGGACAAGTGCCTAGGTATCCCCCTTTCCCTTTCATGCCAGTCAAGCTGTTGAATCAATCACACCATCCCTCCCTTCATGCCAGTCAAGCTGCTGAATCAAATGCACCCTCCTTCCATTCATGCCTGTCAAGCTTTTGAATCAATCACACCATCCCTCCCTTCATGAAAGTCAAGCTAATGAATCAAACACACCCCTCCTCCCTTCATGAAAGTCAAGCTAATGAATCAAACACACCCCTCCTCCCTTCATGCCAGTCAAGCTAATGAATCAAACGCACCCCCTTTACCTTTGTTTAACTAGGCAAGTCAGTTAAGAACAAATTCTTATTTTCAATGAAGGCATAGGAACAGTGGGTTAACTGCCTTGTTCAGGAGCAGAACGACAGATCTTTACCTTGTCAGCTCTGGGATTCAATCTAGCAACCTTTCGGTTACTGGCCGAATGCTCTAACCACTAAGCTACCTGCCACTCCCTTCATGCCAGTCAAGCACCCCCCCCTCATGCCAGTCAAGATGCTGAATCAAACATGCCAGCCAAGCTGCTGAATCAAACGCACCCCTTTACCTTCATGGCAGTCAAGATGCTGACTCAAACACCCTCCCCCGTTCATGCCAGTCGAACTGCTGAATCAACCCCCAATGCCAGTCAAGCTGTTGAATCAAACGCACCCTCCCTCCAAGTCAAGCTGCGTGAAGTGAGGGTTACAGCCTGAATGTAAAATGGATTAAATAAAGATTTTGTAGGACTGGCCTACACACAATATCTAATATATTATGTCAAAGTGGAATTATGTTTTTAATATTTATTTATTTATTTTTTTTTTCAATTAAAAATAAAATGGTGAAATGTCTTTAGTCATTAAGTATTAAGTATTCCCCTTTGTTATAGCAAGCCTAAATAAGTCCAGGAGTGAAAATATGCTTAACAAGTCACATAAGTTGGTTGCATGGATGAACAAAAATTGTGTTTAAAAGGATCCGCCCCTTTTCTTCAATTTTCACCTGAAATGACATACCCAAATCTAACTGCCTGTAGCTCAGGACCTGAAGCAAGGATATGCATATTCTCGGTACCATTTGAAAGGAAGCACTTTGAAGTTTGTGGAAATGTGAATGGAATGTAGTAGAATATAATACAATAGATCTGGTAAAAGATAATACAAAGAAAAAAACAACAGTTCTTTTTTGTACCATCATCTTTGAAATGCAAGAGAAAGGCCATAATGTATTATTCCAGCCCAGGTGCAATTTAGATTTTGGCCACTAGATGGCAGCAGTGTATGTGAAACGTTTTAGACTGATCCAATGAACCATTGTATTTCTGTTCAAAATGTTGTATCAAGACTGCCCAAATGTGCAAAATTGGTTTATTAATAACTTTTCATGTTCAAAATTGTGCCCTCTCCTCAAACAATTGCAACAATAGCATATTATATCTACATATTATAGCTACTGTAGATTGGACAGTGCAGTTAGATTAACAAGAATTTAAGGATTCTGCCAATATCAGATATGTCTATGTCCTGGGAAATGTTCTTATTACTTACAACCTCATGCTAATCGCATTAGCCCACGTTAGCTCAACCGTCCCGTGGAAGGGACACTGATCCTGAAGAATTAACATGATTTTTGAATGATTAGCTCATCTCTGCACCCCACACTTATCTGTACGGTCCCTCAGTCAAGCAGTGAATTTCAAACACAGATTCAACCACAAAGACCAGTGAGGTTTTCCAATGACTCACAAGGAAGGATACCTATTGGTAGATGGGTAAAAAAAAAAGCAGACATTGAATATCCCTTTAAGCATGGTGAAGTTATTAATTACACTTTGGATGGCGTATCAAAACACCCAGTCACTACAAAGATACAGGCGTCCTTCCTTCCTAACTCAGTTGCCGGAGAGGAAGGAAACCCCCCAGGGATTTCACCATGAGTTTAATGCCTGTGATAGGAGGAAACTGAGGATGGATCAACAGCAGAATAAAAAATATTCCAAACCATGCATCCTGTTTGTGACAAGGCACTAAAGTAATACTGCTAAAAACATGTCAAAGCAATTTACTTTTTGTCCTGAAAACAAAGTCTTATGTTTGGAGCAAATCCAATACGACACATTACTGAGTACCACTCTTCATATTTTCAAGCACAGTGGTGGCTGCATCATGTTATGGGTATGCTTGTAATCGTTAAGGACTGGGGAGTTTTTCAGGATAAAAAAGAAACGGAATGGAGATAAGTACAGGCAAAATCATAGATGAAAACCTGGTTCAGCTTTCCACCAGACACTGGGAGATGAATTCACCTTTCAGCAGGACAACAACCTAAAACACAAGGCCAAATATACACTGGAGTTGCTTACCAAGAAGACAGTGAATTATTCCTGAGTGGCCGAGTTACAGTTTTGACTTAAATCTATTTGAAAATCTATGGCAAGACCTGAAAATGGTTTTCTAGCAGTAATCAACAACATATTTGACAGAGCTTGAAGAATTTAGAAAATGGTAATGGGCAAATATTGCACAATCCAGGTGTGGAAAGCTCTTAGAGACTCACCCAGAATAGAGGCAAAATCCAAGAGGAAAACCTGGTTCAGTCTGCTTTCCAACACTGGGAGATTAATTCACCTTTCAGGGGGACATTAACCTAAAAACACGAGGCCAAATCTACACTGGACTTGCTTACCAAGAAGACAGTGAATGTTCCTTAGTGACTGAGCTATAGTTTTGACTATCTACTTGAAAATCTATGGCAAGACCTGAAAATGGTTGTCTAGCAATGATCAACAACCAATTTGACAGAACTTGAATAATGTTGAAAAGAACAATGAGCAAACGTTACACAATACATGTGTCGAAAGCTCTTAGAGACTCACCCAGAATGATTCACAGCTCTTAGAGACTTACCCAGAATGACTCACAGCTTTAATTGCTGCCAAAGTTGCTTCTACAAAGTATTGACTGAGGGGGTGTGAATACTTATGTAAAGGATATATTTCTGTATTTCATTTCAGATAAATTAGCAAAAAATGTATGAAATATATTTTCACTTTGTCATTATGGTGTACTATTGTTTGTAGATGGATGAGAATTTTTTTAATTTTTTTTATTGATTTTGAATTCAGGCTGTAAAACAACAAAATGTAGAATAAATCAAGGGGACTGAATACTTCCTGGAGGTAATCAGACCCTTTTCCAAAGTAGTGCACTACATAGTAAATAGGCTGCCATTTTGGAACGCATCCTCAGTCATTCTTCATTTTGATCACAGGAAGGAATTGAGCACTTTACTCTACCAGGAACACGAACCACCATCAGTAAAACACATTAAAACACTAAGAGTTGTTGGTCAGCAGAATGTGGTTTTCTGCATCCCAAATGGCACCATGTTACCTTTATAGTGCACTACCATAGGGCTCTAGTCAAAAAAAGTAGTAGCACTATATAGGAAATAGTGTGCCATTTGGAACACAGCCTTTGTCTTCTGAGTGCTCCCCAGTCACCAACCCCTAACCTCTACCACGGTCAATAAGACAGTCAGCATTGTGTGTTTCACAGACAGACAGTTGAGGAACTGGTGCTTCGTTGCAACACCGACATGGTTCTTATTGGCTGGGTGCTGGCATAGAGTTGGATAGAGGACACGTCTTTGCATATCTTCAGTAATAGTTTCTGTGACAGCATAGGACACACCATTGAGGGCTATCTTCTTCTTCTTCTACTTCTATGAGTTTATTGGTAAACAAATTGAAACGGTGCACAATGTGTGTTTTGCTCAGGAGTACAATCAATTGGCTGATCCCTCCTGCTGACCTGGATGGAATTCTGTGATCGTAGATTAATTAACCAATAGGGATCTGTCAGTAGCATGTATTCATGGACCCCAAGGGAGCCAGGCTTCCCACAGAAATTGACCAACATTTTTTTTAAAGTAAATAAAATTATGTATCTTTTGTCTCTGTGTTTCATAATTTTCCTTCAATTCGTAAGAGGCTGAATGTATCTCACCGGAGAAAGCATCTGAGCAAGCTCCTCTCTGTCTCTCTACGATGTTGTCTGGTCCAAACAAATATTACATTGTTTGACACTCGTAGCATTGTATGGAATGCAAGGGAAGCCAGCGAGCATTTAGACTCCCTTGATAAAAAAATAATTAAAACATTAGCCAATCAGCATTGAGCTAAACTGAGTGAGCTCAACTGTGAATGGTCCTGGTGCACCAAAAAAAGCATCAAGGGAAGCCAGCTTGGATTTTTGCATTACACTTATCAAATTGCATTGAGAGCATACGCCATTGACAGAAACGACTTGAATTGTTACATCTCGTTGTCCTCCGGTTGCTAGCTAGCCAGCTAGCTAAAACTGGCCCTTTCCTAAGTTAGCCATGGATGGAGATAGGGATTTGGACTTGTGGTTTTACTTTATTCTCCGTACTGGCCAATGATTATAATGGTGATTCTGATCCAACCATTAATTCATACATTGTTGCGCCCCTGACCTGAGAGGATAGAAGTTCAACATGTAGCAAGATGTAGAAGGCTAATGCTAACTAGCTAACGCTGAAAGAGATGGTGTTTCTCTACCAGCAGGGTGAGTCAACATGAGAGAGAGGATGGTGTTTCTCTACCAGCAGGGTGAGTCAACATGAGAGGAGGATGGTGTTTCTCTACCAGCAGGGTGAGTCAACATGAGAGGAGGATGGTGTTTCTCTACCAGCAGGGTGAGTCAACATGAGAGAGAGGAGGATGGTGTTTCTCTACCAGCAGGGTGAGTCAACATGAAGAGAGGAGGATGGTGTTTCTCTACCAGTAGGGTGAGTCAACATGAGAGGAGGATGGTGTTTCTCTACCAGCAGGGTGAGTCAACATGAGAGAGGAGGATGGTGTTTCTCTACCAGCAGGGTGAGTCAACATGAGAGGAGGATGGTGTTTCTCTACCAGCAGGGTGAGTCAACATGAGAGAGAGGAGGATGGTGTTTCTCTACCAGCAGGGTGAGTCAACATGAGAGAGAGGAGGATGGTGTTTCTCTACCAGCAGGGTGAGTCAACATGAGAGAGAGGAGGATGGTGTTTCTCTACCAGCAGGGTGAGTCAACATGAGAGGAGGATGGTGTTTCTCTACCAGCAGGGTGAGTCAACATGAGAGAGAGGAGGATGGTGTTTCTCTACCAGTAGGGTGAGTCAACATGAGAGGAGGATGGTGTTTCTCTACCAGCAGGGTGAGTCAACATGAGAGAGAGGAGGATGGTGTTTCTCTACCAGCAGGGTGAGTCAACATGAGAGGAGGATGGTGTTTCTCTACCAGCAGGGTGAGTCAACATGAGAGGAGGATGGTGTTTCTCTACCAGCAGGGTGAGTCAACATGAGAGAGAGGAGGATGGTGTTTCTCTACCAGCAGGGTGAGTCAACATGAGAGAGAGGAGGATGGTGTTTCTCTACCAGCAGGGTGAGTCAACATGAGAGGAGGATGGTGTTTCTCTACCAGCAGGGTGAGTCAACATGAGAGAGAGGAGGATGGTGTTTCTCTACCAGCAGGGTGAGTCAACATGAGAGAGAGGAGGATGGTGTTTCTCTACCAGCAGGGTGAGTCAACATGAGAGGAGGATGGTGTTTCTCTACAAGCAGGGTGAGTCAACATGAGAGAGGAGGATGGTGTTTCACTACCAGCAGGGTGAGTCAACATAGAGAGGAGGATGGTGTTTCTCTACCAGCAGGGTGAGTCAACATGAGAGAGGAGGATGGTGTTTCTCTACCAGCAGGGTGAGTCAACATGAGAGGAGGATGGTGTTTCTCTACAAGCAGGGTGAGTCAACATGAGAGAGGAGGATGGTGTTTCTCTACCAGCAGGGTGAGTCAACATGAGAGAGAGGAGGATGGTGTTTCTCTACCAGCAGGGTGAGTCAACATGAGAGGAGGATGGTGTTTCTCTACCAGCAGGGTGAGTCAACATGAGAGGAGGATGGTGTTTCTCTACCAGCAGGGTGAGTCAACATGAGAGAGAGGAGGATGGTGTTTCTCTACCAGCAGGGTGAGTCAACATGAGAGGAGGATGGTGTTTCTCTACCAGCAGGGTGAGTCAACATGAGAGGAGGATGGTGTTTCTCTACCAGCAGGGTGAGTCAACATGAGAGAGAGGAGGATGGTGTTTCTCTACCAGCAGGGTGAGTCAACATGAGAGAGAGGAGGATGGTGTTTCTCTACCAGCAGGGTGAGTCAACATGAGAGGAGGATGGTGTTTCTCTACCAGCAGGGTGAGTCAACATGAGAGGAGGATGGTGTTTCTCTACCAGCAGGGTGAGTCAACATGAGAGAGAGGAGGATGGTGTTTCTCAACCAGCAGGGTGAGTCAACATGAGAGAGAGGAGGATGGTGTTTCTCTACCAGCAGGGTGAGTCAACATGAGAGGAGGATGGTGTTTCTCTACCAGCAGGGTGAGTCAACATGAGAGGAGGATGGTGTTTCTCTACCAGCAGGGTGAGTCAACATGAGAGGAGGATGGTGTTTCTCTACCAGCAGGGTGAGTCAACATGAGAGGAGGATGGTGTTTCTCTACCAGCAGGGTGAGTCAACATGAGAGAGAGGAGGATGGTGTTTCTCTACCAGCAGGGTGAGTCAACATGAGAGAGGAGGATGGTGTTTCTCTACCAGCAGGGTGAGTCAACATGAGAGAGAGGAGGATGGTGTTTCTCTACCAGCAGGGTGAGTCAACATGAGAGAGAGGAGGATGGTGTTTCACTACCAGCAGGGTGAGTCAACATGAGAGGAGGATGGTGTTTCTCTACCAGCAGGGTGAGTCAACATGAGAGGAGGATGGTGTTTCTCTACCAGCAGGGTGAGTCAACATGAGAGGAGAGGATGGTGTTTCTCTACCAGCAGGGTGAGTCAACATGAGAGGAGGATGGTGTTTCTCTACCAGCAGGGTGAGTCAACATGAGAGGAGGATGGTGTTTCTCTACCAGCAGGGTGAGTCAACATGAGAGAGAGGAGGATGGTGTTTCTCTACCAGCAGGGTGAGTCAACATGAGAGAGGAGGATGGTGTTTCTCTACCAGCAGGGTGAGTCAACATGAGAGAGAGGAGGATGGTGTTTCTCTACCAGCAGGGTGAGTCAACATGAGAGGAGGATGGTGTTTCTCTACCAGCAGGGTGAGTCAACATGAGAGAGAGGAGGATGGTGTTTCTCTACCAGCAGGGTGAGTCAACATGAGAGGAGGATGGTGTTTCTCTACCAGCAGGGTGAGTCAACATGAGAGAGGAGGATGGTGTTTCTCTACCAGCAGGGTGAGTCAACATGAGAGAGAGGAGGATGGTGTTTCTCTACCAGCAGGGTGAGTCAACATGAGAGGAGGATGGTGTTTCTCTACCAGCAGGGTGAGTCAACATGAGAGGAGGATGGTGTTTCTCTACCAGCAGGGTGAGTCAACATGAGAGAGAGGAGGATGGTGTTTCTCTACCAGCAGGGTGAGTCAACATGAGAGGAGGGATGGTGTTTCTCTACCAGCAGGGTGAGTCAACATGGAGAGGAGGATGGTGTTTCTCTACCAGCAGGGTGAGTCAACATGAGAGGAGGATGGTGTTTCTCTACCAGCAGGGTGAGTCAACATGAGAGAGAGGAGGATGGTGTTTCTCTACCAGCAGGGTGAGTCAACATGAGAGGAGGATGGTGTTTCTCTACCAGCAGGGTGAGTCAACATGAGAGGAGGATGGTGTTTCTCTACCAGCAGGGTGAGTCAACATGAGGAGAGGAGGATGGTGTTTCTCTACCAGCAGGGTGAGTCAACATGAGAGAGGAGGATGGTGTTTCTCTACCAGCAGGGTGAGTCAACATGAGAGAGGAGGATGGTGTTTCTCTACCAGCAGGGTGAGTCAACATGAGAGAGGAGGATGGTGTTTCTCTACCAGCAGGGTGAGTCAACATGAGAGGAGGATGGTGTTTCTCTACCAGCAGGGTGAGTCAACATGAGAGAGAGGAGGATGGTGTTTCTCTACCAGCAGGGTGAGTCAACATGAGAGAGAGGAGGATGGTGTTTCTCTACCAGCAGGGTGAGTCAACATGAGAGGAGGATGGTGTTTCTCTACCAGCAGGGTGAGTCAACATGAGAGGAGGATGGTGTTTCTCTACCAGCAGGGTGAGTCAACATGAGAGGAGGATGGTGTTTCTCTACCAGCAGGGTGAGTCAACATGAGAGGAGGATGGTGTTTCTCTACCAGCAGGGTGAGTCAACATGGAGAGGAGGATGGTGTTTCTCTACCAGCAGGGTGAGTCAACATGGAGAGGAGGATGGTGTTTCTCTACCAGCAGGGTGAGTCAACATGAGAGGAGGATGGTGTTTCTCTACCAGCAGGGTGAGTCAACATGAGAGAGAGGAGGATGGTGTTTCTCTACCAGCAGGGTGAGTCAACATGAGAGGAGGATGGTGTTTCTCTACCAGCAGGGTGAGTCAACATGAGAGAGAGGAGGATGGTGTTTCTCTACCAGCAGGGTGAGTCAACATGAGAGAGAGGAGGATGGTGTTTCTCTACCAGCAGGGTGAGTCAACATGAGAGAGGAGGATGGTGTTTCTCTACCAGCAGGGTGAGTCAACATGAGAGAGAGGAGGATGGTGTTTCTCTACCAGCAGGGTGAGTCAACATGAGAGAGGAGGATGGTGTTTCTCTACCAGCAGGGTGAGTCAACATGAGAGAGAGGAGGATGGTGTTTCTCTACCAGCAGGGTGAGTCAACATGAGAGAGAGGAGGATGGTGTTTCTCTACCAGCAGGGTGAGTCAACATGGAGAGGAGGATGGTGTTTCTCTACCAGCAGGGTGAGTCAACATGAGAGGAGGATGGTGTTTCTCTACCAGCAGGGTGAGTCAACATGGAGAGGAGGATGGTGTTTCTCTACCAGCAGGGTGAGTCAACATGAGAGAGAGGAGGATGGTGTTTCTCTACCAGCAGGGTGAGTCAACATGAGAGGAGGATGGTGTTTCTCTACCAGCAGGGTGAGTCAACATGGAGAGAGGAGGATGGTGTTTCTCTACCAGCAGGGTGAGTCAACATGAGAGGAGGATGGTGTTTCTCTACCAGCAGGGGTGAGTCAACATGAGAGGAGGATGGTGTTTCTCTACCAGCAGGGTGAGTCAACATGAGAGAGAGGAGGATGGTGTTTCTCTACCAGCAGGGTGAGTCAACATGGAGAGAGGAGGATGGTGTTTCTCTACCAGCAGGGTGAGTCAACATGAGAGAGGAGGATGGTGTTTCTCTACCAGCAGGGTGAGTCAACATGAGAGGAGGATGGTGTTTCTCTACCAGCAGGGTGAGTCAACATGAGAGGAGGATGGTGTTTCTCTACCAGCAGGGTGAGTCAACATGAGAGGAGGATGGTGTTTCTCTACCAGCAGGGTGAGTCAACATGAGAGGAGGATGGTGTTTCTCTACCAGCAGGGTGAGTCAACATGAGAGGAGGATGGTGTTTCTCTACCAGCAGGGTGAGTCAACATGAGAGGAGGATGGTGTTTCTCTACCAGCAGGGTGAGTCAACATGAGAGGAGGATGGTGTTTCTCTACCAGCAGGGTGAGTCAACATGAGAGAGAGGAGGATGGTGTTTCTCTACCAGCAGGGTGAGTCAACATGAGAGAGAGGAGGATGGTGTTTCTCTACCAGCAGGGTGAGTCAACATGAGAGAGAGGAGGATGGTGTTTCTCTACCAGCAGGGTGAGTCAACATGAGAGAGGAGGATGGTGTTTCTCTACCAGCAGGGTGAGTCAACATGAGAGGAGGATGGTGTTTCTCTACCAGCAGGGTGAGTCAACATGAGAGGAGGATGGTGTTTCTCTACCAGCAGGGTGAGTCAACATGAGAGGAGGATGGTGTTTCTCTACCAGCAGGGTGAGTCAACATGAGAGGAGGATGGTGTTTCTCTACCAGCAGGGTGAGTCAACATGAGGAGAGGAGGATGGTGTTTCTCTACCAGCAGGGTGAGTCAACATGAGAGGAGGATGGTGTTTCTCTACCAGCAGGGTGAGTCAACATGAGAGGAGGATGGTGTTTCTCTACCAGCAGGGTGAGTCAACATGAGAGGAGGATGGTGTTTCTCTACCAGCAGGGTGAGTCAACATGAGAGAGGAGGATGGTGTTTCTCTACCAGCAGGGTGAGTCAACATGAGAGAGAGGAGGATGGTGTTTCTCTACCAGCAGGGTGAGTCAACATGAGAGGAGGATGGTGTTTCTCTACCAGCAGGGTGAGTCAACATGAGAGAGAGGAGGATGGTGTTTCTCTACCAGCAGGGTGAGTCAACATGAGAGGAGGATGGTGTTTCTCTACCAGCAGGGTGAGTCAACATGAGAGAGAGGAGGATGGTGTTTCTCTACCAGCAGGGTGAGTCAACATGAGAGGAGGATGGTGTTTCTCTACCAGCAGGGTGAGTCAACATGAGAGAGAGGAGGATGGTGTTTCTCTACCAGCAGGGTGAGTCAACATGAGAGGAGGATGGTGTTTCTCTACCAGCAGGGTGAGTCAACATGAGAGAGGAGGATGGTGTTTCTCTACCAGCAGGGTGAGTCAACATGAGAGGAGGATGGTGTTTCTCTACCAGCAGGGTGAGTCAACATGAGAGGAGGATGGTGTTTCTCTACCAGCAGGGTGAGTCAACATGAGAGGAGGATGGTGTTTCTCTACCAGCAGGGTGAGTCAACATGAGAGGAGGATGGTGTTTCTCTACCAGCAGGGTGAGTCAACATGAGAGAGAGGAGGATGGTGTTTCTCTACCAGCAGGGGTGAGTCAACATGAGAGAGAGGAGGATGGTGTTTCTCTACCAGCAGGGTGAGTCAACATGAGAGAGAGGAGGATGGTGTTTCTCTACCAGCAGGGTGAGTCAACATGAGAGAGGAGGATGGTGTTTCTCTACCAGCAGGGTGAGTCAACATGAGAGGAGGATGGTGTTTCTCTACCAGCAGGGTGAGTCAACATGAGAGGAGGATGGTGTTTCTCTACCAGCAGGGTGAGTCAACATGAGAGGAGGATGGTGTTTCTCTACCAGCAGGGTGAGTCAACATGAGAGGAGGATGGTGTTTCTCTACCAGCAGGGTGAGTCAACATGAGAGGAGGATGGTGTTTCTCTACCAGCAGGGTGAGTCAACATGAGAGGAGGATGGTGTTTCTCTACCAGCAGGGTGAGTCAACATGAGAGGAGGATGGTGTTTCTCTACCAGCAGGGTGAGTCAACATGAGAGAGGAGGATGGTGTTTCTCTACCAGCAGGGTGAGTCAACATGAGAGGAGGATGGTGTTTCTCTACCAGCAGGGTGAGTCAACATGAGAGGAGGATGGTGTTTCTCTACCAGCAGGGTGAGTCAACATGAGAGAGAGGAGGATGGTGTTTCTCTACCAGCAGGGTGAGTCAACATAGAGAGAGGAGGATGGTGTTTCTCTACCAGCAGGGTGAGTCAACATGAGAGGAGGATGGTGTTTCTCTACCAGCAGGGTGAGTCAACATGAGAGGAGGATGGTGTTTCTCTACCAGCAGGGTGAGTCAACATGAGAGGAGGATGGTGTTTCTCTACCAGCAGGGTGAGTCAACATGAGAGAGGGAGGATGGTGTTTCTCTACCAGCAGGGTGAGTCAACATGAGAGGAGGATGGTGTTTCTCTACCAGCAGGGTGAGTCAACATGAGAGGAGGATGGTGTTTCTCTACCAGCAGGGTGAGTCAACATGAGAGGAGGATGGTGTTTCTCTACCAGCAGGGTGAGTCAACATGAGAGGAGGATGGTGTTTCTCTACCAGCAGGGTGAGTCAACATGAGAGGAGGATGGTGTTTCTCTACCAGCAGGGTGAGTCAACATGAGAGAGAGGAGGATGGTGTTTCTCTACCAGCAGGGTGAGTCAACATGAGAGGAGGATGGTGTTTCTCTACCAGCAGGGTGAGTCAACATGAGAGAGAGGAGGATGGTGTTTCTCTACCAGCAGGGTGAGTCAACATGAGAGGAGGATGGTGTTTCTCTACCAGCAGGGTGAGTCAACATGAGAGAGAGGAGGATGGTGTTTCTCTACCAGCAGGGTGAGTCAACATGAGAGAGAGGAGGATGGTGTTTCTCTACCAGCAGGGTGAGTCAACATGAGAGAGAGGAGGATGGTGTTTCTCTACCAGCAGGGTGAGTCAACATGAGAGGAGGATGGTGTTTCTCTACCAGCAGGGTGAGTCAACATGAGAGGAGGATGGTGTTTCTCTACCAGCAGGGTGAGTCAACATGAGAGAGAGGAGGATGGTGTTTCTCTACCAGCAGGGTGAGTCAACATGAGAGGAGGATGGTGTTTCTCTACCAGCAGGGTGAGTCAACATGAGAGGAGGATGGTGTTTCTCTACCAGCAGGGTGAGTCAACATGAGAGGAGGATGGTGTTTCTCTACCAGCAGGGTGAGTCAACATGAGAGAGGAGGATGGTGTTTCTCTACCAGCAGGGTGAGTCAACATGAGAGGAGGATGGTGTTTCTCTACCAGCAGGGTGAGTCAACATGAGAGAGGAGGATGGTGTTTCTCTACCAGCAGGGTGAGTCAACATGAGAGGAGGATGGTGTTTCTCTACCAGCAGGGTGAGTCAACATGAGAGGAGGATGGTGTTTCTCTACCAGCAGGGTGAGTCAACATGAGAGAGAGGAGGATGGTGTTTCTCTACCAGCAGGGTGAGTCAACATGAGGAGAGGAGGATGGTGTTTCTCTACCAGCAGGGTGAGTCAACATGAGAGGAGGATGGTGTTTCTCTACCAGCAGGGTGAGTCAACATGAGAGGAGGATGGTGTTTCTCTACCAGCAGGGTGAGTCAACATGAGAGAGGAGGATGGTGTTTCTCTACCAGCAGGGTGAGTCAACATGAGAGGAGGATGGTGTTTCTCTACCAGCAGGGTGAGTCAACATGAGAGGAGGATGGTGTTTCTCTACCAGCAGGGTGAGTCAACATGAGAGGAGGATGGTGTTTCTCTACCAGCAGGGTGAGTCAACATGAGAGAGGAGGATGGTGTTTCTCTACCAGCAGGGTGAGTCAACATGAGAGGAGGATGGTGTTTCTCTACCAGCAGGGTGAGTCAACATGAGAGAGGAGGATGGTGTTTCTCTACCAGCAGGGTGAGTCAACATGAGAGGAGGATGGTGTTTCTCTACCAGCAGGGTGAGTCAACATGGGAGAGGAGGATGGTGTTTCTCTACCAGCAGGGTGAGTCAACATGAGAGAGAGGAGGATGGTGTTTCTCTACCAGCAGGGTGAGTCAACATGAGAGAGGAGGATGGTGTTTCTCTACCAGCAGGGTGAGTCAACATGAGAGGAGGATGGTGTTTCTCTACCAGCAGGGTGAGTCAACATGAGAGGAGGATGGTGTTTCTCTACCAGCAGGGTGAGTCAACATGAGAGAGAGGAGGATGGTGTTTCTCTACCAGCAGGGTGAGTCAACATGAGAGAGAGGAGGATGGTGTTTCTCTACCAGCAGGGTGAGTCAACATGAGAGGAGGATGGTGTTTCTCTACCAGCAGGGTGAGTCAACATGAGAGGAGGATGGTGTTTCTCTACCAGCAGGGTGAGTCAACATGAGAGAGAGGAGGATGGTGTTTCTCTACCAGCAGGGTGAGTCAACATGAGAGAGAGGAGGATGGTGTTTCCCTACCAGCAGGGTGAGTCAACATGAGAGAGGAGGATGGTGTTTCTCTACCAGCAGGGTGAGTCAACATGAGAGGAGGATGGTGTTTCTCTACCAGCAGGGTGAGTCAACATGAGAGGAGGATGGTGTTTCTCTACCAGCAGGGTGAGTCAACATGAGAGGAGGATGGTGTTTCTCTACCAGCAGGGTGAGTCAACATGAGAGAGGAGGATGGTGTTTCTCTACCAGCAGGGTGAGTCAACATGAGAGAGAGGAGGATGGTGTTTCTCTACCAGCAGGGTGAGTCAACATGAGAGGAGGATGGTGTTTCTCTACCAGCAGGGTGAGTCAACATGAGAGGAGGATGGTGTTTCTCTACCAGCAGGGTGAGTCAACATGAGAGGAGGATGGTGTTTCTCTACCAGCAGGGTGAGTCAACATGGAGAGGAGGATGGTGTTTCTCTACCAGCAGGGTGAGTCAACATGAGAGGAGGATGGTGTTTCTCTACCAGCAGGGTGAGTCAACATGAGAGGGAGGATGGTGTTTCTCTACCAGCAGGGTGAGTCAACATGAGAGGAGGATGGTGTTTCTCTACCAGCAGGGTGAGTCAACATGAGAGGAGGATGGTGTTTCTCTACCAGCAGGGTGAGTCAACATGAGAGAGAGGAGGATGGTGTTTCTCTACCAGCAGGGTGAGTCAACATGAGAGAGAGGAGGATGGTGTTTCTCTACCAGCAGGGTGAGTCAACATGAGAGGAGGATGGTGTTTCTCTACCAGCAGGGTGAGTCAACATGAGAGGAGGATGGTGTTTCTCTACCAGCAGGGTGAGTCAACATGAGAGAGAGGAGGATGGTGTTTCTCTACCAGCAGGGTGAGTCAACATGAGAGGAGGATGGTGTTTCTCTACCAGCAGGGTGAGTCAACATGAGAGGAGGATGGTGTTTCTCTACCAGCAGGGTGAGTCAACATGAGAGGAGGATGGTGTTTCTCTACCAGCAGGGTGAGTCAACATGAGAGGAGGATGGTGTTTCTCTACCAGCAGGGTGAGTCAACATGAGAGAGAGAGGATGGTGTTTCTCTACCAGCAGGGTGAGTCAACATGAGAGAGGAGGATGGTGTTTCTCTACCAGCAGGGTGAGTCAACATGAGAGAGAGGAGGATGGTGTTTCTCTACCAGCAGGGTGAGTCAACATGAGAGAGAGGAGGATGGTGTTTCTCTACCAGCAGGGTGAGTCAACATGAGAGAGAGGAGGATGGTGTTTCTCTACCAGCAGGGTGAGTCAACATGAGAGAGAGGAGGATGGTGTTTCTCTACCAGCAGGGTGAGTCAACATGAGAGGAGGATGGTGTTTCTCTACCAGCAGGGTGAGTCAACATGAGAGGAGGATGGTGTTTCTCTACCAGCAGGGTGAGTCAACATGAGAGAGGAGGATGGTGTTTCTCTACCAGCAGGGTGAGTCAACATGAGAGAGAGGAGGATGGTGTTTCTCTACCAGCAGGGTGAGTCAACATGAGAGGAGGATGGTGTTTCTCTACCAGCAGGGTGAGTCAACATGAGAGGAGGATGGTGTTTCTCTACCAGCAGGGTGAGTCAACATGAGAGGAGGATGGTGTTTCTCTACCAGCAGGGTGAGTCAACATGAGAGAGAGGAGGATGGTGTTTCTCTACCAGCAGGGTGAGTCAACATGAGAGAGAGGAGGATGGTGTTTCTCTACCAGCAGGGTGAGTCAACATGAGAGGAGGATGGTGTTTCTCTACCAGCAGGGTGAGTCAACATGAGAGGAGGATGGTGTTTCTCTACCAGCAGGGTGAGTCAACATGGAGAGGAGGATGGTGTTTCTCTACCAGCAGGGTGAGTCAACATGAGAGAGAGGAGGATGGTGTTTCTCTACCAGCAGGGTGAGTCAACATGAGAGAGGAGGATGGTGTTTCTCTACCAGCAGGGTGAGTCAACATGAGAGGAGGATGGTGTTTCTCTACCAGCAGGGTGAGTCAACATGAGAGGAGGATGGTGTTTCTCTACCAGCAGGGTGAGTCAACATGAGAGAGGAGGATGGTGTTTCTCTACCAGCAGGGTGAGTCAACATGAGAGGAGGATGGTGTTTCTCTACCAGCAGGGTGAGTCAACATGAGAGAGGAGGATGGTGTTTCTCTACCAGCAGGGTGAGTCAACATGAGAGGAGGATGGTGTTTCTCTACCAGCAGGGTGAGTCAACATGAGAGGAGGATGGTGTTTCTCTACCAGCAGGGTGAGTCAACATGAGAGGAGGATGGTGTTTCTCTACCAGCAGGGTGAGTCAACATGAGAGGAGGATGGTGTTTCTCTACCAGCAGGGTGAGTCAACATGAGAGGAGGATGGTGTTTCTCTACCAGCAGGGTGAGTCAACATGAGAGAGAGGAGGATGGTGTTTCTCTACCAGCAGGGTGAGTCAACATGAGAGGAGGATGGTGTTTCTCTACCAGCAGGGTGAGTCAACATGAGAGAGAGGAGGATGGTGTTTCTCTACCAGCAGGGTGAGTCAACATGAGAGAGAGGAGGATGGTGTTTCTCTACCAGCAGGGTGAGTCAACATGAGAGGAGGATGGTGTTTCTCTACCAGCAGGGTGAGTCAACATGAGAGAGAGGAGGATGGTGTTTCTCTACCAGCAGGGTGAGTCAACATGAGAGGAGGATGGTGTTTCTCTACCAGCAGGGTGAGTCAACATGAGAGGAGGATGGTGTTTCTCTACCAGCAGGGTGAGTCAACATGAGAGAGAGGAGGATGGTGTTTCTCTACCAGCAGGGTGAGTCAACATGAGAGGAGGATGGTGTTTCTCTACCAGCAGGGTGAGTCAACATGAGAGGAGGATGGTGTTTCTCTACCAGCAGGGTGAGTCAACATGAGAGGAGGATGGTGTTTCTCTACCAGCAGGGTGAGTCAACATAGAGAGGAGGATGGTGTTTCTCTACCAGCAGGGTGAGTCAACATGAGAGGAGGATGGTGTTTCTCTACCAGCAGGGTGAGTCAACATGAGAGAGAGGAGGATGGTGTTTCTCTACCAGCAGGGTGAGTCAACATGAGAGAGAGGAGGATGGTGTTTCTCTACCAGCAGGGTGAGTCAACATGAGAGGAGGATGGTGTTTCTCTACCAGCAGGGTGAGTCAACATGAGAGGAGGATGGTGTTTCTCTACCAGCAGGGTGAGTCAACATGAGAGAGAGGAGGATGGTGTTTCTCTACCAGCAGGGTGAGTCAACATGAGAGGAGGATGGTGTTTCTCTACCAGCAGGGTGAGTCAACATGAGAGGAGGATGGTGTTTCTCTACCAGCAGGGTGAGTCAACATGAGAGAGAGGAGGATGGTGTTTCTCTACCAGCAGGGTGAGTCAACATGAAGAGAGGAGGATGGTGTTTCTCTACCAGCAGGGTGAGTCAACATGAGAGAGAGGAGGATGGTGTTTCTCTACCAGCAGGGTGAGTCAACATGAGAGGGAGGATGGTGTTTCTCTACCAGCAGGGTGAGTCAACATGAGAGAGAGGAGGATGGTGTTTCTCTACCAGCAGGGTGAGTCAACATAGAGAGGAGGATGGTGTTTCTCTACCAGCAGGGTGAGTCAACATGGAGAGGAGGATGGTGTTTCTCTACCAGCAGGGTGAGTCAACATGAGAGGAGGATGGTGTTTCTCTACCAGCAGGGTGAGTCAACATGGAGAGAGGAGGATGGTGTTTCTCTACCAGCAGGGTGAGTCAACATGAGAGAGGAGGATGGTGTTTCTCTACCAGCAGGGTGAGTCAACATGAGAGGAGGATGGTGTTTCTCTACCAGCAGGGTGAGTCAACATGGAGAGGAGGATGGTGTTTCTCTACCAGCAGGGTGAGTCAACATGAGAGGAGGATGGTGTTTCTCTACCAGCAGGGTGAGTCAACATGAGAGGAGGATGGTGTTTCTCTACCAGCAGGGTGAGTCAACATGAGAGGAGGATGGTGTTTCTCTACCAGCAGGGTGAGTCAACATGAGAGGAGGATGGTGTTTCTCTACCAGCAGGGTGAGTCAACATGAGAGAGAGGAGGATGGTGTTTCACTACCAGCAGGGTGAGTCAACATGAGAGAGAGGAGGATGGTGTTTCTCTACCAGCAGGGTGAGTCAACATGAGAGGAGGATGGTGTTTCTCTACCAGCAGGGTGAGTCAACATGAGAGGAGGATGGTGTTTCTCTACCAGCAGGGTGAGTCAACATGAGAGGAGGATGGTGTTTCTCTACCAGCAGGGTGAGTCAACATGAGAGGAGGATGGTGTTTCTCTACCAGCAGGGTGAGTCAACATGAGAGAGAGGAGGATGGTGTTTCTCTACCAGCAGGGTGAGTCAACATGAGAGGAGGATGGTGTTTCTCTACCAGCAGGGTGAGTCAACATAGAGAGGAGGATGGTGTTTCTCTACCAGCAGGGTGAGTCAACATGAGAGAGAGGAGGATGGTGTTTCTCTACCAGCAGGGTGAGTCAACATGAGAGGAGGATGGTGTTTCTCTACCAGCAGGGTGAGTCAACATGAGAGGAGGATGGTGTTTCTCTACCAGCAGGGTGAGTCAACATGAGAGGAGGATGGTGTTTCTCTACCAGCAGGGTGAGTCAACATGAGAGGAGGATGGTGTTTCTCTACCAGCAGGGTGAGTCAACATGAGAGGAGGATGGTGTTTCTCTACCAGCAGGGTGAGTCAACATGAGAGAGAGGAGGATGGTGTTTCTCTACCAGCAGGGTGAGTCAACATGAGAGAGAGGAGGATGGTGTTTCTCTACCAGCAGGGTGAGTCAACATGAGAGAGGAGGATGGTGTTTCTCTACCAGCAGGGTGAGTCAACATGAGAGAGGAGGATGGTGTTTCTCTACCAGCAGGGTGAGTCAACATGAGAGGAGGATGGTGTTTCTCTACCAGCAGGGTGAGTCAACATGAGAGAGAGGAGGATGGTGTTTCTCTACCAGCAGGGTGAGTCAACATGAGAGGAGGATGGTGTTTCTCTACCAGCAGGGTGAGTCAACATGAGAGGAGGATGGTGTTTCTCTACAAGCAGGGTGAGTCAACATGAGAGGAGGATGGTGTTTCACTACCAGCAGGGTGAGTCAACATGAGAGAGAGGAGGATGGTGTTTCTCTACCAGCAGGGTGAGTCAACATGAGAGGAGGATGGTGTTTCTCTACCAGTGGGGTGAGTCAACATGAGAGAGAGGAGGATGGTGTTTCTCTACCAGCAGGGTGAGTCAACATGAGAGAGAGGAGGATGGTGTTTCTCTACCAGCAGGGTGAGTCAACATGAGAGAGAGGAGGATGGTGTTTCTCTACCAGCAGGGTGAGTCAACATGAGAGAGAGGAGGATGGTGTTTCTCTACCAGCAGGGTGAGTCAACATGAGAGGAGGATGGTGTTTCTCTACCAGCAGGGTGAGTCAACATGAGAGAGAGGAGGATGGTGTTTCTCTACCAGCAGGGTGAGTCAACATGAGAGAGAGGAGGATGGTGTTTCTCTACCAGCAGGGTGGGTCAACATGAGAGGAGGATGGTGTTTCTCTACCAGCAGGGTGAGTCAACATGAGAGGAGGATGGTGTTTCTCTACCAGCAGGGTGAGTCAACATGAGAGAGAGGAGGATGGTGTTTCTCTACCAGCAGGGTGAGTCAACATGAGAGGAGGATGGTGTTTCTCTACCAGCAGGGTGAGTCAACATGAGAGGAGGATGGTGTTTCTCTACCAGCAGGGTGAGTCAACATGAGAGAGAGGAGGATGGTGTTTCTCTACCAGCAGGGTGAGTCAACATGAGAGAGAGGAGGATGGTGTTTCTCTACCAGCAGGGTGAGTCAACATGAGAGGAGGATGGTGTTTCTCTACCAGCAGGGTGAGTCAACATGAGAGAGAGGAGGATGGTGTTTCTCTACCAGCAGGGTGAGTCAACATGAGAGGAGGATGGTGTTTCTCAACCAGCAGGGTGAGTCAACATGAGAGAGAGGAGGATGGTGTTTCTCTACCAGCAGGGTGAGTCAACATGAGAGGAGGATGGTGTTTCTCTACCAGCAGGGTGAGTCAACATGAGAGAGAGGAGGATGGTGTTTCTCTACCAGCAGGGTGAGTCAACATGAGAGAGAGGAGGATGGTGTTTCTCAACCAGCAGGGTGAGTCAACATGAGAGAGAGGAGGATGGTGTTTCTCTACCAGCAGGGTGAGTCAACATGAGAGGAGGATGGTGTTTCTCTACCAGCAGGGTGAGTCAACATGAGAGAGAGGAGGATGGTGTTTCTCTACCAGCAGGGTGAGTCAACATGAGAGAGAGGAGGATGGTGTTTCTCTACCAGCAGGGTGAGTCAACATGAGAGGAGGATGGTGTTTCTCTACCAGCAGGGTGAGTCAACATGAGAGGAGGATGGTGTTTCTCTACCAGCAGGGTGAGTCAACATAGAGAGGAGGATGGTGTTTCTCTACCAGCAGGGTGAGTCAACATGAGAGGAGGATGGTGTTTCTCTACCAGCAGGGTGAGTCAACATGAGAGGAGGATGGTGTTTCTCTACCAGCAGGGTGAGTCAACATGAGAGGAGGATGGTGTTTCTCTACCAGCAGGGTGAGTCAACATGAGAGGAGGATGGTGTTTCTCTACCAGCAGGGTGAGTCAACATGAGAGGAGGATGGTGTTTCTCTACCAGCAGGGTGAGTCAACATGAGAGAGAGGAGGATGGTGTTTCTCTACCAGCAGGGTGAGTCAACATGAGAGGAGGATGGTGTTTCTCTACCAGCAGGGTGAGTCAACATGAGAGAGAGGAGGATGGTGTTTCTCTACCAGCAGGGTGAGTCAACATGAGAGGAGGATGGTGTTTCTCTACCAGCAGGGTGAGTCAACATGAGAGAGAGGAGGATGGTGTTTCTCTACCAGCAGGGTGAGTCAACATGAGAGGAGGATGGTGTTTCTCTACCAGCAGGGTGAGTCAACATGAGAGAGAGGAGGATGGTGTTTCTCTACCAGCAGGGTGAGTCAACATGAGAGAGAGGAGGATGGTGTTTCTCTACCAGCAGGGTGAGTCAACATGAGAGGAGGATGGTGTTTCTCTACCAGCAGGGTGAGTCAACATGAGAGGAGGATGGTGTTTCTCTACCAGCAGGGTGAGTCAACATGAGAGAGAGGAGGATGGTGTTTCTCTACCAGCAGGGTGAGTCAACATGAGAGGAGGATGGTGTTTCTCTACCAGCAGGGTGAGTCAACATGAGAGGAGGATGGTGTTTCTCTACCAGCAGGGTGAGTCAACATGAGAGGAGGATGGTGTTTCTCTACCAGCAGGGTGAGTCAACATGAGAGGAGGATGGTGTTTCTCTACCAGTAGGGTGAGTCAACATGAGAGAGAGGAGGATGGTGTTTCTCTACCAGCAGGGTGAGTCAACATGAGAGAGAGGAGGATGGTGTTTCTCTACCAGTAGGGTGAGTCAACATGAGAGGAGGATGGTGTTTCTCTACCAGCAGGGTGAGTCAACATGAGAGGAGGATGGTGTTTCTCTACCAGCAGGGTGAGTCAACATGAGAGAGAGGAGGATGGTGTTTCTCTACCAGCAGGGTGAGTCAACATGAGAGGAGGATGGTGTTTCTCTACCAGCAGGGTGAGTCAACATGAGAGAGAGGAGGATGGTGTTTCTCTACCAGCAGGGTGAGTCAACTTGAGAGGAGGATGGTGTTTCTCTACCAGCAGGGTGAGTCAACATGAGAGGAGGATGGTGTTTCTCTACCAGCAGGGTGAGTCAACATGAGAGGAGGATGGTGTTTCTCTACCAGCAGGGTGAGTCAACATGAGAGGAGGATGGTGTTTCTCTACCAGCAGGGTGAGTCAACATGAGAGGAGGATGGTGTTTCTCTACCAGCAGGGTGAGTCAACATGAGAGAGAGGAGGATGGTGTTTCTCTACCAGCAGGGTGAGTCAACATGAGAGAGAGGAGGATGGTGTTTCTCTACCAGCAGGGTGAGTCAACATGAGAGGAGGATGGTGTTTCTCTACCAGCAGGGTGAGTCAACATGAGAGGAGGATGGTGTTTCTCTACCAGCAGGGTGAGTCAACATGAGAGAGAGGAGGATGGTGTTTCTCTACCAGCAGGGTGAGTCAACATGAGAGAGAGGAGGATGGTGTTTCTCTACCAGCAGGGTGAGTCAACATGAGAGAGAGGAGGATGGTGTTTCTCTACCAGCAGGGTGAGTCAACATGAGAGGAGGATGGTGTTTCTCTACCAGTAGGGTGAGTCAACATGAGAGGAGGATGGTGTTTCTCTACCAGCAGGGTGAGTCAACATGAGAGAGAGGAGGATGGTGTTTCTCTACCAGCAGGGTGAGTCAACATGAGAGAGAGGAGGATGGTGTTTCTCTACCAGCAGGGTGAGTCAACATGAGAGAGAGGAGGATGGTGTTTCTCTACCAGCAGGGTGAGTCAACATGAGAGGAGGATGGTGTTTCTCTACCAGCAGGGTGAGTCAACATGAGAGGAGGATGGTGTTTCTCTACCAGCAGGGTGAGTCAACATGAGAGAGAGGAGGATGGTGTTTCTCTACCAGCAGGGTGAGTCAACATGAGAGGAGGATGGTGTTTCTCTACCAGTAGGGTGAGTCAACATGAGAGGAGGATGGTGTTTCTCTACCAGCAGGGTGAGTCAACATGAGAGGAGGATGGTGTTTCTCTACCAGCAGGGTGAGTCAACATGAGAGAGAGGAGGATGGTGTTTCTCTACCAGCAGGGTGAGTCAACATGAGAGAGAGGATGGTGTTTCTCTACCAGCAGGGTGAGTCAACATGAGAGGAGGATGGTGTTTCTCTACCAGCAGGGTGAGTCAACATGAGAGGAGGATGGTGTTTCTCTACCAGCAGGGTGAGTCAACATGAGAGGAGGATGGTGTTTCTCTACCAGCAGGGTGAGTCAACATGAGAGGAGGATGGTGTTTCTCTACCAGCAGGGTGAGTCAACATGAGAGAGAGGAGGATGGTGTTTCTCTACCAGCAGGGTGAGTCAACATGAGAGAGAGGAGGATGGTGTTTCTCTACCAGCAGGGTGAGTCAACATGAGAGGAGGATGGTGTTTCTCTACCAGCAGGGTGAGTCAACATGAGAGGAGGATGGTGTTTCTCTACCAGCAGGGTGAGTCAACATGAGAGGAGGATGGTGTTTCTCTACCAGCAGGGTGAGTCAACATGAGAGAGAGGAGGATGGTGTTTCTCTACCAGCAGGGTGAGTCAACATAGAGAGGAGGATGGTGTTTCTCTACCAGCAGGGTGAGTCAACATGAGAGGAGGATGGTGTTTCTCTACCAGCAGGGTGAGTCAACATGAGAGGAGGATGGTGTTTCTCTACCAGCAGGGTGAGTCAACATGAGAGGAGGATGGTGTTTCTCTACCAGCAGGGTGAGTCAACATGAGAGAGAGGAGGATGGTGTTTCTCTACCAGCAGGGTGAGTCAACATGAGAGGAGGATGGTGTTTCTCTACCAGCAGGGTGAGTCAACATGAGAGGAGGATGGTGTTTCTCTACCAGTAGGGTGAGTCAACATGAGAGGAGGATGGTGTTTCTCTACCAGCAGGGTGAGTCAACATGAGAGAGAGGAGGATGGTGTTTCTCTACCAGCAGGGTGAGTCAACATGAGAGGAGGATGGTGTTTCTCTACCAGTAGGGTGAGTCAACATGAGAGGAGGATGGTGTTTCTCTACCAGCAGGGTGAGTCAACATGAGAGGAGGATGGTGTTTCTCTACCAGCAGGGTGAGTCAACATGAGAGGAGGATGGTGTTTCTCTACCAGCAGGGTGAGTCAACATGAGAGAGAGGAGGATGGTGTTTCTCTACCAGCAGGGTGAGTCAACATGAGAGAGAGGAGGATGGTGTTTCTCTACCAGCAGGGTGAGTCAACATGAGAGGAGGATGGTGTTTCTCTACCAGCAGGGTGAGTCAACATGAGAGAGAGGAGGATGGTGTTTCTCTACCAGCAGGGTGAGTCAACATGAGAGGAGGATGGTGTTTCTCTACCAGCAGGGTGAGTCAACATGAGAGGAGGATGGTGTTTCACTACCAGCAGGGTGAGTCAACATGAGAGGAGGATGGTGTTTCTCTACCAGCAGGGTGAGTCAACATGAGAGGAGGATGGTGTTTCTCTACCAGTAGGGTGAGTCAACATGAGAGAGAGGAGGATGGTGTTTCTCTACCAGCAGGGTGAGTCAACATGAGAGAGAGGAGGATGGTGTTTCTCTACCAGTAGGGTGAGTCAACATGAGAGGAGGATGGTGTTTCTCTACCAGCAGGGTGAGTCAACATGAGAGGAGGATGGTGTTTCTCTACCAGTAGGGTGAGTCAACATGAGAGAGAGGAGGATGGTGTTTCTCTACCAGTAGGGTGAGTCAACATGAGAGAGAGGAGGATGGTGTTTCTCTACCAGCAGGGTGAGTCAACATGAGAGAGAGGAGGATGGTGTTTCTCTACCAGCAGGGTGAGTCAACATGAGAGGAGGATGGTGTTTCTCTACCAGCAGGGTGAGTCAACATGAGAGGAGGATGGTGTTTCTCTACCAGCAGGGTGAGTCAACATGAGAGGAGGATGGTGTTTCTCTACCAGCAGGGTGAGTCAACATGAGAGGAGGATGGTGTTTCTCTACCAGCAGGGTGAGTCAACATGAGAGAGAGGAGGATGGTGTTTCTCTACCAGCAGGGTGAGTCAACATGAGAGAGAGGAGGATGGTGTTTCTCTACCAGCAGGGTGAGTCAACATGAGAGGAGGATGGTGTTTCTCTACCAGCAGGGTGAGT
Source organism: Salmo salar (assembly GCF_905237065.1). Classification (NCBI taxonomy): domain Eukaryota; kingdom Metazoa; phylum Chordata; class Actinopteri; order Salmoniformes; family Salmonidae; genus Salmo; species Salmo salar. The sequence continues at coordinate 99,464,710 of NC_059453.1, forward strand.
CAACATAGAGAGGAGGATGGTGTTTCTCTACCAGCAGGGTGAGTCAACATAGAGAGGAGGATGGTGTTTCTCTACCAGCAGGGTGAGTCAACATGAGAGAGAGGAGGATGGTGTTTCTCTACCAGCAGGGTGAGTCAACATGAGAGGAGGATGGTGTTTCTCTACCAGCAGGGTGAGTCAACATGAGAGAGAGGAGGATGGTGTTTCTCTACCAGCAGGGTGAGTCAACATGAGAGAGAGGAGGATGGTGTTTCTCTACCAGCAGGGTGAGTCAACATGAGAGGAGGATGGTGTTTCTCTACCAGCAGGGTGAGTCAACATGAGAGGAGGATGGTGTTTCTCTACCAGCAGGGTGAGTCAACATGAGAGGAGGATGGTGTTTCTCTACCAGCAGGGTGAGTCAACATGAGAGGAGGATGGTGTTTCTCTACCAGCAGGGTGAGTCAACATGAGAGGAGGATGGTGTTTCTCTACCAGCAGGGTGAGTCAACATGAGAGAGAGGAGGATGGTGTTTCTCTACCAGCAGGGTGAGTCAACATGAGAGGAGGATGGTGTTTCTCTACCAGCAGGGTGAGTCAACATGAGAGGAGGATGGTGTTTCTCTACCAGCAGGGTGAGTCAACATGAGAGGAGGATGGTGTTTCTCTACCAGCAGGGTGAGTCAACATGAGAGGAGGATGGTGTTTCTCTACCAGCAGGGTGAGTCAACATGAGAGGAGGATGGTGTTTCTCTACCAGCAGGGTGAGTCAACATGAGAGGAGGATGGTGTTTCTCTACCAGCAGGGTGAGTCAACATGAGAGAGAGGAGGATGGTGTTTCTCTACCAGCAGGGTGAGTCAACATGAGAGGAGGATGGTGTTTCTCTACCAGCAGGGTGAGTCAACATGAGAGGAGGATGGTGTTTCTCTACCAGCAGGGTGAGTCAACATGAGAGGAGGATGGTGTTTCACTACCAGCAGGGTGAGTCAACATGAGAGAGAGGAGGATGGTGTTTCTCTACCAGCAGGGTGAGTCAACATGAGAGGAGGATGGTGTTTCTCTACCAGCAGGGTGAGTCAACATGAGAGAGAGGAGGATGGTGTTTCTCTACCAGCAGGGTGAGTCAACATGAGAGGAGGATGGTGTTTCACTACCAGTAGGGTGAGTCAACATGAGAGGAGGATGGTGTTTCTCTACCAGCAGGGTGAGTCAACATGAGAGAGAGGAGGATGGTGTTTCTCTACCAGCAGGGTGAGTCAACATGAGAGGAGGATGGTGTTTCTCTACCAGCAGGGTGAGTCAACATGAGAGAGAGGAGGATGGTGTTTCTCTACCAGCAGGGTGAGTCAACATGAGAGAGAGGAGGATGGTGTTTCTCTACCAGCAGGGTGAGTCAACATGAGAGAGAGGAGGATGGTGTTTCTCTACCAGCAGGGTGAGTCAACATGAGAGAGAGGAGGATGGTGTTTCTCTACCAGCAGGGTGAGTCAACATGAGAGAGAGGAGGATGGTGTTTCTCTACCTGCAGGGTGAGTCAACATGAGAGGAGGATGGTGTTTCTCTACCAGCAGGGTGAGTCAACATGAGAGAGAGGAGGATGGTGTTTCTCTACCAGCAGGGTGAGTCAACATGAGAGGAGGATGGTGTTTCTCTACCAGCAGGGTGAGTCAACATGAGAGGAGGATGGTGTTTCTCTACCAGTAGGGTGAGTCAACATGAGAGAGAGGAGGATGGTGTTTCTCTACCAGCAGGGTGAGTCAACATGAGAGGAGGATGGTGTTTCTCTACCAGCAGGGTGAGTCAACATGAGAGAGAGGAGGATGGTGTTTCTCTACCAGCAGGGTGAGTCAACATGAGAGGAGGATGGTGTTTCTCTACCAGCAGGGTGAGTCAACATGAGAGAGAGGAGGATGGTGTTTCTCTACCAGCAGGGTGAGTCAACATGAGAGGAGGATGGTGTTTCTCTACCAGCAGGGTGAGTCAACATGAGAGAGAGGAGGATGGTGTTTCTCTACCAGCAGGGTGAGTCAACATGAGAGGAGGATTGTGTTTCTCTACCAGCAGGGTGAGTCAACATGAGAGAGAGGAGGATGGTGTTTCTCTACCAGCAGGGTGAGTCAACATGAGAGAGAGGAGGATGGTGTTTCTCTACCAGCAGGGTGAGTCAACATGAGAGGAGGATGGTGTTTCTCTACCAGCAGGGTGAGTCAACATGAGAGGAGGATGGTGTTTCACTACCAGTAGGGTGAGTCAACATGAGAGGAGGATGGTGTTTCTCTACCAGCAGGGTGAGTCAACATGAGAGGAGGATGGTGTTTCTCTACCAGCAGGGTGAGTCAACATGAGAGAGAGGAGGATGGTGTTTCTCTACCAGCAGGGTGAGTCAACATGAGAGAGAGGAGGATGGTGTTTCTCTACCAGTAGGGTGAGTCAACATGAGAGAGAGGAGGATGGTGTTTCTCTACCAGCAGGGTGAGTCAACATGAGAGGAGGATGGTGTTTCTCTACCAGCAGGGTGAGTCAACATGAGAGGAGGATGGTGTTTCTCTACCAGCAGGGTGAGTCAACATGAGAGGAGGATGGTGTTTCTCTACCAGCAGGGTGAGTCAACATGAGAGAGAGGAGGATGGTGTTTCTCTACCAGCAGGGTGAGTCAACATGAGAGGAGGATGGTGTTTCTCTACCAGCAGGGTGAGTCAACATGAGAGGAGGATGGTGTTTCTCTACCAGCAGGGTGAGTCAACATGAGAGGAGGATGGTGTTTCTCTACCAGCAGGGTGAGTCAACATGAGAGGAGGATGGTGTTTCTCTACCAGCAGGGTGAGTCAACATGAGAGAGAGGAGGATGGTGTTTCTCTACCAGCAGGGTGAGTCAACATGAGAGAGAGGAGGATGGTGTTTCTCTACCAGCAGGGTGAGTCAACATGAGAGGAGGATGGTGTTTCTCTACCAGCAGGGTGAGTCAACATGAGAGAGAGGAGGATGGTGTTTCTCTACCAGCAGGGTGAGTCAACATGAGAGAGAGGAGGATGGTGTTTCTCTACCAGTAGGGTGAGTCAACATGAGAGAGAGGAGGATGGTGTTTCTCTACCAGCAGGGTGAGTCAACATGAGAGGAGGATGGTGTTTCTCTACCAGCAGGGTGAGTCAACATGAGAGGAGGATGGTGTTTCTCTACCAGCAGGGTGAGTCAACATGAGAGGAGGATGGTGTTTCTCTACCAGCAGGGTGAGTCAACATGAGAGGAGGATGGTGTTTCTCTACCAGCAGGGTGAGTCAACATGAGAGAGAGGAGGATGGTGTTTCTCTACCAGCAGGGTGAGTCAACATGAGAGAGAGGAGGATGGTGTTTCTCTACCAGCAGGGTGAGTCAACATGAGAGGAGGATGGTGTTTCTCTACCAGCAGGGTGAGTCAACATGAGAGGAGGATGGTGTTTCTCTACCAGCAGGGTGAGTCAACATGAGAGAGAGGAGGATGGTGTTTCTCTACCAGCAGGGTGAGTCAACATGAGAGGAGGATGGTGTTTCACTACCAGCAGGGTGAGTCAACATGAGAGAGAGGAGGATGGTGTTTCTCTACCAGCAGGGTGAGTCAACATGAGAGAGAGGAGGATGGTGTTTCTCTACCAGCAGGGTGAGTCAACATGAGAGAGAGGAGGATGGTGTTTCTCTACCAGCAGGGTGAGTCAACATGAGAGAGAGGAGGATGGTGTTTCTCTACCAGCAGGGTGAGTCAACATGAGAGAGAGGAGGATGGTGTTTCTCTACCAGCAGGGTGAGTCAACATGAGAGGAGGATGGTGTTTCTCTACCAGCAGGGTGAGTCAACATGAGAGAGAGGAGGATGGTGTTTCTCTACCAGCAGGGTGAGTCAACATGAGAGGAGGATGGTGTTTCTCTACCAGCAGGGTGAGTCAACATGAGAGGAGGATGGTGTTTCTCTACCAGCAGGGTGAGTCAACATGAGAGGAGGATGGTGTTTCTCTACCAGCAGGGTGAGTCAACATGAGAGAGAGGAGGATGGTGTTTCTCTACCAGCAGGGTGAGTCAACATGAGAGGAGGATGGTGTTTCTCTACCAGCAGGGTGAGTCAACATGAGAGAGAGGAGGATGGTGTTTCTCTACCAGCAGGGTGAGTCAACATGAGAGGAGGATGGTGTTTCTCTACCAGCAGGGTGAGTCAACATGAGAGAGGAGGATGGTGTTTCTCTACCAGCAGGGTGAGTCAACATGAGAGAGAGGAGGATGGTGTTTCTCTACCAGCAGGGTGAGTCAACATGAGAGGAGGATGGTGTTTCTCTACCAGCAGGGTGAGTCAACATGAGAGAGAGGAGGATGGTGTTTCTCTACCAGCAGGGTGAGTCAACATGAGAGAGAGGAGGATGGTGTTTCTCTACCAGTAGGGTGAGTCAACATGAGAGGAGGATGGTGTTTCTCTACCAGCAGGGTGAGTCAACATGAGAGGAGGATGGTGTTTCTCTACCAGCAGGGTGAGTCAACATGAGAGGAGGATGGTGTTTCTCTACCAGCAGGGTGAGTCAACATGAGAGGAGGATGGTGTTTCTCTACCAGCAGGGTGAGTCAACATGAGAGGAGGATGGTGTTTCTCTACCAGCAGGGTGAGTCAACATGAGAGAGAGGAGGATGGTGTTTCACTACCAGCAGGGTGAGTCAACATGAGAGAGAGGAGGATGGTGTTTCTCTACCAGCAGGGTGAGTCAACATGAGAGGAGGATGGTGTTTCTCTACCAGCAGGGTGAGTCAACATGAGAGGAGGATGGTGTTTCTCTACCAGCAGGGTGAGTCAACATGAGAGGAGGATGGTGTTTCTCTACCAGCAGGGTGAGTCAACATGAGAGAGAGGAGGATGGTGTTTCTCTACCAGTAGGGTGAGTCAACATGAGAGGAGGATGGTGTTTCTCTACCAGCAGGGTGAGTCAACATGAGAGGAGGATGGTGTTTCTCTACCAGCAGGGTGAGTCAACATGAGAGAGAGGAGGATGGTGTTTCTCTACCAGCAGGGTGAGTCAACATGAGAGGAGGATGGTGTTTCTCTACCAGCAGGGTGAGTCAACATGAGAGGAGGATGGTGTTTCTCTACCAGCAGGGTGAGTCAACATGAGAGGAGGATGGTGTTTCTCTACCAGCAGGGTGAGTCAACATGAGAGGAGGATGGTGTTTCTCTACCAGCAGGGTGAGTCAACATGAGAGGAGGATGGTGTTTCTCTACCAGCAGGGTGAGTCAACATGAGAGGAGGATGGTGTTTCTCTACCAGCAGGGTGAGTCAACATGAGAGGAGGATGGTGTTTCTCTACCAGCAGGGTGAGTCAACATGAGAGGAGGATGGTGTTTCTCTACCAGCAGGGTGAGTCAACATGAGAGAGAGGAGGATGGTGTTTCTCTACCAGCAGGGTGAGTCAACATGAGAGGAGGATGGTGTTTCTCTACCAGCAGGGTGAGTCAACATGAGAGAGAGGAGGATGGTGTTTCTCTACCAGCAGGGTGAGTCAACATGAGAGGAGGATGGTGTTTCTCTACCAGTAGGGTGAGTCAACATGAGAGAGAGGAGGATGGTGTTTCTCTACCAGCAGGGTGAGTCAACATGAGAGGAGGATGGTGTTTCTCTACCAGCAGGGTGAGTCAACATGAGAGGAGGATGGTGTTTCTCTACCAGCAGGGTGAGTCAACATGAGAGGAGGATGGTGTTTCTCTACCAGCAGGGTGAGTCAACATGAGAGGAGGATGGTGTTTCTCTACCAGCAGGGTGAGTCAACATGAGAGAGGAGGATGGTGTTTCTCTACCAGCAGGGTGAGTCAACATGAGAGAGAGGAGGATGGTGTTTCTCTACCAGCAGGGTGAGTCAACATGAGAGAGAGGAGGATGGTGTTTCTCTACCAGCAGGGTGAGTCAACATGAGAGAGGAGGATGGTGTTTCTCTACCAGCAGGGTGAGTCAACATGAGAGGAGGATGGTGTTTCTCTACCAGCAGGGTGAGTCAACATGGAGAGGAGGATGGTGTTTCTCTACCAGCAGGGTGAGTCAACATGAGAGAGAGGAGGATGGTGTTTCTCTACCAGCAGGGTGAGTCAACATGAGAGGAGGAGGATGGTGTTTCTCTACCAGCAGGGTGAGTCAACATGAGAGAGAGGAGGATGGTGTTTCTCTACCAGCAGGGTGAGTCAACATGAGAGGAGGATGGTGTTTCTCTACCAGCAGGGTGAGTCAACATGAGAGGAGGATGGTGTTTCTCTACCAGCAGGGTGAGTCAACATGAGAGAGAGGAGGATGGTGTTTCTCTACCAGCAGGGTGAGTCAACATGAGAGAGAGGAGGATGGTGTTTCTCTACCAGCAGGGTGAGTCAACATGAGAGAGAGGAGGATGGTGTTTCTCTACCAGCAGGGTGAGTCAACATGGAGAGAGGAGGATGGTGTTTCTCTACCAGCAGGGTGAGTCAACATGAGAGAGGAGGATGGTGTTTCTCTACCAGCAGGGTGAGTCAACATGAGAGGAGGATGGTGTTTCTCTACCAGCAGGGTGAGTCAACATGAGAGAGGAGGATGGTGTTTCTCTACCAGCAGGGTGAGTCAACATGGAGAGGAGGATGGTGTTTCTCTACCAGCAGGGTGAGTCAACATGAGAGGAGGATGGTGTTTCTCTACCAGCAGGGTGAGTCAACATGAGAGGAGGATGGTGTTTCTCTACCAGCAGGGTGAGTCAACATGAGAGGAGGATGGTGTTTCTCTACCAGCAGGGTGAGTCAACATGAAGAGAGGAGGATGGTGTTTCTCTACCAGCAGGGTGAGTCAACATGAGAGGAGGATGGTGTTTCTCTACCAGCAGGGTGAGTCAACATGAGAGAGAGGAGGATGGTGTTTCTCTACCAGCAGGGTGAGTCAACATGAGAGGAGGATGGTGTTTCTCTACCAGCAGGGTGAGTCAACATGAGAGAGAGGAGGATGGTGTTTCTCTACCAGCAGGGTGAGTCAACATAGAGAGGAGGATGGTGTTTCTCTACCAGCAGGGTGAGTCAACATGAGAGGAGGATGGTGTTTCTCTACCAGCAGGGTGAGTCAACATGAGAGAGGAGGATGGTGTTTCTCTACCAGCAGGGTGAGTCAACATGAGAGGAGGATGGTGTTTCTCTACCAGCAGGGTGAGTCAACATGAAGAGAGGAGGATGGTGTTTCTCTACCAGCAGGGTGAGTCAACATGAGAGGAGGATGGTGTTTCTCTACCAGCAGGGTGAGTCAACATGAGAGGAGGATGGTGTTTCTCTACCAGCAGGGTGAGTCAACATGGAGAGAGGAGGATGGTGTTTCTCTACCAGCAGGGTGAGTCAACATGAGAGAGAGGAGGATGGTGTTTCTCTACCAGCAGGGTGAGTCAACATGAGAGGAGGATGGTGTTTCTCTACCAGCAGGGTGAGTCAACATGAGAGAGAGGAGGATGGTGTTTCTCTACCAGCAGGGTGAGTCAACATGAGAGAGAGGAGGATGGTGTTTCTCTACCAGCAGGGTGAGTCAACATGAGAGAGGAGGATGGTGTTTCTCTACCAGCAGGGTGAGTCAACATGGAGAGGAGGATGGTGTTTCTCTACCAGCAGGGTGAGTCAACATGAGAGAGAGGAGGATGGTGTTTCTCTACCAGCAGGGTGAGTCAACATGAGAGAGGAGGATGGTGTTTCTCTACCAGCAGGGTGAGTCAACATAGAGAGAGGAGGATGGTGTTTCTCTACCAGCAGGGTGAGTCAACATGAGAGGAGGATGGTGTTTCTCTACCAGCAGGGTGAGTCAACATGAGAGAGGAGGATGGTGTTTCTCTACCAGCAGGGTGAGTCAACATGAGAGGAGGATGGTGTTTCTCTACCAGCAGGGTGAGTCAACATGAGAGAGAGGAGGATGGTGTTTCTCTACCAGCAGGGTGAGTCAACATGAGAGAGGAGGATGGTGTTTCTCTACCAGCAGGGTGAGTCAACATGGAGAGGAGGATGGTGTTTCTCTACCAGCAGGGTGAGTCAACATGGAGAGGAGGATGGTGTTTCTCTACCAGCAGGGTGAGTCAACATGAGAGGAGGATGGTGTTTCTCTACCAGCAGGGTGAGTCAACATGAGAGAGGAGGATGGTGTTTCTCTACCAGCAGGGTGAGTCAACATGAGAGGAGGATGGTGTTTCTCTACCAGCAGGGTGAGTCAACATGAGAGAGAGGAGGATGGTGTTTCTCTACCAGCAGGGTGAGTCAACATGAGAGAGGAGGATGGTGTTTCTCTACCAGCAGGGTGAGTCAACATGAGAGAGAGGAGGATGGTGTTTCTCTACCAGCAGGGTGAGTCAACATGAGAGAGAGGAGGATGGTGTTTCTCTACCAGCAGGGTGAGTCAACATGAGAGAGAGGAGGATGGTGTTTCTCTACCAGCAGGGTGAGTCAACATGAGAGAGGAGGATGGTGTTTCTCTACCAGCAGGGTGAGTCAACATGAGAGAGAGGAGGATGGTGTTTCTCTACCAGCAGGGTGAGTCAACATGAGAGGAGGATGGTGTTTCTCTACCAGCAGGGTGAGTCAACATGGAGAGGAGGATGGTGTTTCTCTACCAGCAGGGTGAGTCAACATGAGAGAGGAGGATGGTGTTTCTCTACCAGCAGGGTGAGTCAACATGAGAGGAGGATGGTGTTTCTCTACCAGCAGGGTGAGTCAACATGAGAGAGGGAGGATGGTGTTTCTCTACCAGCAGGGTGAGTCAACATGAGAGGAGGAGGATGGTGTTTCTCTACCAGCAGGGTGAGTCAACATGAGAGAGAGGAGGATGGTGTTTCTCTACCAGCAGGGTGAGTCAACATGAGAGAGAGGAGGATGGTGTTTCTCTACCAGCAGGGTGAGTCAACATGAGAGGAGGATGGTGTTTCTCTACCAGCAGGGTGAGTCAACATGAGAGAGGAGGATGGTGTTTCTCTACCAGCAGGGTGAGTCAACATGAGAGAGAGGAGGATGGTGTTTCTCTACCAGCAGGGTGAGTCAACATGAGAGAGAGGAGGATGGTGTTTCTCTACCAGCAGGGTGAGTCAACATGAGAGGAGGATGGTGTTTCTCTACCAGCAGGGTGAGTCAACATGGAGAGGAGGATGGTGTTTCTCTACCAGCAGGGTGAGTCAACATGAGAGGAGGATGGTGTTTCTCTACCAGCAGGGTGAGTCAACATGAGAGAGAGGAGGATGGTGTTTCTCTACCAGCAGGGTGAGTCAACATGAGAGAGAGGAGGATGGTGTTTCTCTACCAGCAGGGTGAGTCAACATGAAGAGAGGAGGATGGTGTTTCTCTACCAGCAGGGTGAGTCAACATGAGAGGAGGATGGTGTTTCTCTACCAGCAGGGTGAGTCAACATGAGAGAGGAGGATGGTGTTTCTCTACCAGCAGGGTGAGTCAACATGAGAGGAGGATGGTGTTTCTCTACCAGCAGGGTGAGTCAACATGAGAGGAGGATGGTGTTTCTCTACCAGCAGGGTGAGTCAACATGAGAGGAGGATGGTGTTTCTCTACCAGCAGGGTGAGTCAACATGAGAGAGGAGGATGGTGTTTCTCTACCAGCAGGGTGAGTCAACATGAGAGAGGAGGATGGTGTTTCTCTACCAGCAGGGTGAGTCAACATGAGAGGAGGATGGTGTTTCTCTACCAGCAGGGTGAGTCAACATGAGAGAGGAGGATGGTGTTTCTCTACCAGCAGGGTGAGTCAACATGAGAGGAGGATGGTGTTTCTCTACCAGCAGGGTGAGTCAACATGAGAGAGAGGAGGATGGTGTTTCTCTACCAGCAGGGTGAGTCAACATGAGAGAGAGGAGGATGGTGTTTCTCTACCAGCAGGGTGAGTCAACATGAAGAGAGGAGGATGGTGTTTCTCTACCAGCAGGGTGAGTCAACATGAGAGGAGGATGGTGTTTCTCTACCAGCAGGGTGAGTCAACATGAGAGAGAGGAGGATGGTGTTTCTCTACCAGCAGGGTGAGTCAACATGAGAGGAGGATGGTGTTTCTCTACCAGCAGGGTGAGTCAACATGAGAGAGAGGAGGATGGTGTTTCTCTACCAGCAGGGTGAGTCAACATGAGAGAGAGGAGGATGGTGTTTCTCTACCAGCAGGGTGAGTCAACATGAGAGGAGGATGGTGTTTCTCTACCAGCAGGGTGAGTCAACATGAGAGAGGAGGATGGTGTTTCTCTACCAGCAGGGTGAGTCAACATGAGAGAGGAGGATGGTGTTTCTCTACCAGCAGGGTGAGTCAACATGAGAGAGAGGAGGATGGTGTTTCTCTACCAGCAGGGTGAGTCAACATGAGAGAGAGGAGGATGGTGTTTCTCTACCAGCAGGGTGAGTCAACATGAGAGAGGAGGATGGTGTTTCTCTACCAGCAGGGTGAGTCAACATGAGAGAGAGGAGGATGGTGTTTCTCTACCAGCAGGGTGAGTCAACATGAGAGGAGGATGGTGTTTCTCTACCAGCAGGGTGAGTCAACATGAGAGAGAGGAGGATGGTGTTTCTCTACCAGCAGGGTGAGTCAACATGAGAGAGAGGAGGATGGTGTTTCTCTACCAGCAGGGTGAGTCAACATGAGAGGAGGATGGTGTTTCTCTACCAGCAGGGTGAGTCAACATGAGAGAGGAGGATGGTGTTTCTCTACCAGCAGGGTGAGTCAACATGAGAGGAGGATGGTGTTTCTCTACCAGCAGGGTGAGTCAACATGAGAGAGGAGGATGGTGTTTCTCTACCAGCAGGGTGAGTCAACATGAGAGGAGGATGGTGTTTCTCTACCAGCAGGGTGAGTCAACATGGAGAGGAGGATGGTGTTTCTCTACCAGCAGGGTGAGTCAACATGAGAGAGAGGAGGATGGTGTTTCTCTACCAGCAGGGTGAGTCAACATGAGAGAGGAGGATGGTGTTTCTCTACCAGCAGGGTGAGTCAACATGAGAGAGGAGGATGGTGTTTCTCTACCAGCAGGGTGAGTCAACATGAGAGGAGGATGGTGTTTCTCTACCAGCAGGGTGAGTCAACATGAGAGGAGGATGGTGTTTCTCTACCAGCAGGGTGAGTCAACATGAGAGGAGGATGGTGTTTCTCTACCAGCAGGGTGAGTCAACATGAGAGAGAGGAGGATGGTGTTTCTCTACCAGCAGGGTGAGTCAACATGAGAGAGGAGGATGGTGTTTCTCTACCAGCAGGGTGAGTCAACATGAGAGAGAGGAGGATGGTGTTTCTCTACCAGCAGGGTGAGTCAACATGGAGAGGAGGATGGTGTTTCTCTACCAGCAGGGTGAGTCAACATGAGAGAGAGGAGGATGGTGTTTCTCTACCAGCAGGGTGAGTCAACATGAGAGGAGGATGGTGTTTCTCTACCAGCAGGGTGAGTCAACATGAGAGAGAGGAGGATGGTGTTTCTCTACCAGCAGGGTGAGTCAACATGAGAGAGAGGAGGATGGTGTTTCTCTACCAGCAGGGTGAGTCAACATGAGAGAGGAGGATGGTGTTTCTCTACCAGCAGGGTGAGTCAACATGGAGAGGAGGATGGTGTTTCTCTACCAGCAGGGTGAGTCAACATGAGAGGAGGATGGTGTTTCTCTACCAGCAGGGTGAGTCAACATGAGAGAGGAGGATGGTGTTTCTCTACCAGCAGGGTGAGTCAACATGAGAGGAGGATGGTGTTTCTCTACCAGCAGGGTGAGTCAACATGAGAGAGAGGAGGATGGTGTTTCTCTACCAGCAGGGTGAGTCAACATGAGAGGAGGATGGTGTTTCTCTACCAGCAGGGTGAGTCAACATGAGAGAGAGGAGGATGGTGTTTCTCTACCAGCAGGGTGAGTCAACATGAGAGAGGAGGATGGTGTTTCTCTACCAGCAGGGTGAGTCAACATAGAGAGGAGGATGGTGTTTCTCTACCAGCAGGGTGAGTCAACATGAGAGGAGGATGGTGTTTCTCTACCAGCAGGGTGAGTCAACATGAGAGAGGAGGATGGTGTTTCTCTACCAGCAGGGTGAGTCAACATGAGAGAGAGGAGGATGGTGTTTCTCTACCAGCAGGGTGAGTCAACATGAGGAGAGGAGGATGGTGTTTCTCTACCAGCAGGGTGAGTCAACATGAGAGAGAGGAGGATGGTGTTTCTCTACCAGCAGGGTGAGTCAACATGGAGAGGAGGATGGTGTTTCTCTACCAGCAGGGTGAGTCAACATGAGAGAGGAGGATGGTGTTTCTCTACCAGCAGGGTGAGTCAACATGAGAGGAGGATGGTGTTTCTCTACCAGCAGGGTGAGTCAACATGAGAGAGAGGAGGATGGTGTTTCTCTACCAGCAGGGTGAGTCAACATGAGAGGAGGATGGTGTTTCTCTACCAGCAGGGTGAGTCAACATGAAGAGAGGAGGATGGTGTTTCTCTACCAGCAGGGTGAGTCAACATGAAGAGAGGAGGATGGTGTTTCTCTACCAGCAGGGTGAGTCAACATGAGAGGAGGATGGTGTTTCTCTACCAGCAGGGTGAGTCAACATGAGAGAGAGGAGGATGGTGTTTCTCTACCAGCAGGGTGAGTCAACATGAGAGAGGAGGATGGTGTTTCTCTACCAGCAGGGTGAGTCAACATGAGAGAGGAGGATGGTGTTTCTCTACCAGCAGGGTGAGTCAACATGAGAGAGGAGGATGGTGTTTCTCTACCAGCAGGGTGAGTCAACATGAAGAGAGGAGGATGGTGTTTCTCTACCAGCAGGGTGAGTCAACATGAGAGAGAGGAGGATGGTGTTTCTCTACCAGCAGGGTGAGTCAACATGAGAGAGAGGAGGATGGTGTTTCTCTACCAGCAGGGTGAGTCAACATGAGAGGAGGATGGTGTTTCTCTACCAGCAGGGTGAGTCAACATGAGAGAGAGGAGGATGGTGTTTCTCTACCAGCAGGGTGAGTCAACATGAGGAGAGGAGGATGGTGTTTCTCTACCAGCAGGGTGAGTCAACATGAGAGAGAGGAGGATGGTGTTTCTCTACCAGCAGGGTGAGTCAACATGAGAGAGGAGGATGGTGTTTCTCTACCAGCAGGGTGAGTCAACATGGAGAGAGGAGGATGGTGTTTCTCTACCAGCAGGGTGAGTCAACATGAGAGAGAGGAGGATGGTGTTTCTCTACCAGCAGGGTGAGTCAACATGGAGAGGAGGATGGTGTTTCTCTACCAGCAGGGTGAGTCAACATGAGAGAGAGGAGGATGGTGTTTCTCTACCAGCAGGGTGAGTCAACATGAGAGGAGGATGGTGTTTCTCTACCAGCAGGGTGAGTCAACATGAGAGAGAGGAGGATGGTGTTTCTCTACCAGCAGGGTGAGTCAACATGAAGAGAGGAGGATGGTGTTTCTCTACCAGCAGGGTGAGTCAACATGAGAGAGAGGAGGATGGTGTTTCTCTACCAGCAGGGTGAGTCAACATGAGAGAGGAGGATGGTGTTTCTCTACCAGCAGGGTGAGTCAACATAGAGAGGAGGATGGTGTTTCTCTACCAGCAGGGTGAGTCAACATGAGAGAGAGGAGGATGGTGTTTCTCTACCAGCAGGGTGAGTCAACATGGAGAGAGGAGGATGGTGTTTCTCTACCAGCAGGGTGAGTCAACATGAGAGAGAGGAGGATGGTGTTTCTCTACCAGCAGGGTGAGTCAACATAGAGAGGAGGATGGTGTTTCTCTACCAGCAGGGTGAGTCAACATGAGAGAGAGGAGGATGGTGTTTCTCTACCAGCAGGGTGAGTCAACATGAGAGGAGGATGGTGTTTCTCTACCAGCAGGGTGAGTCAACATGAGAGAGAGGAGGATGGTGTTTCTCTACCAGCAGGGTGAGTCAACATGAGAGAGAGGAGGATGGTGTTTCTCTACCAGCAGGGTGAGTCAACATGAGAGGAGGATGGTGTTTCTCTACCAGCAGGGTGAGTCAACATGAGAGAGAGGAGGATGGTGTTTCTCTACCAGCAGGGTGAGTCAACATGAGAGGAGGATGGTGTTTCTCTACCAGCAGGGTGAGTCAACATGAGAGAGAGGAGGATGGTGTTTCTCTACCAGCAGGGTGAGTCAACATAGAGAGGAGGATGGTGTTTCTCTACCAGCAGGGTGAGTCAACATGAGGAGAGGAGGATGGTGTTTCTCTACCAGCAGGGTGAGTCAACATGAGAGAGAGGAGGATGGTGTTTCTCTACCAGCAGGGTGAGTCAACATGAGAGGAGGATGGTGTTTCTCTACCAGCAGGGTGAGTCAACATGAGAGAGAGGAGGATGGTGTTTCTCTACCAGCAGGGTGAGTCAACATAGAGAGGAGGATGGTGTTTCTCTACCAGCAGGGTGAGTCAACATGAGAGAGAGGAGGATGGTGTTTCTCTACCAGCAGGGTGAGTCAACATGAGAGAGAGGAGGATGGTGTTTCTCTACCAGCAGGGTGAGTCAACATGGAGGAGGATGGTGTTTCTCTACCAGCAGGGTGAGTCAACATGAGAGAGAGGAGGATGGTGTTTCTCTACCAGCAGGGTGAGTCAACATGAGAGGAGGATGGTGTTTCTCTACCAGCAGGGTGAGTCAACATGAGAGGAGGATGGTGTTTCTCTACCAGCAGGGTGAGTCAACATGAGAGAGAGGAGGATGGTGTTTCTCTACCAGCAGGGTGAGTCAACATGAGAGGAGGATGGTGTTTCTCTACCAGCAGGGTGAGTCAACATGAGAGAGAGGAGGATGGTGTTTCTCTACCAGCAGGGTGAGTCAACATGAGAGGAGGATGGTGTTTCTCTACCAGCAGGGTGAGTCAACATGAGAGGAGGATGGTGTTTCTCTACCAGCAGGGTGAGTCAACATGAGAGGAGGATGGTGTTTCTCTACCAGCAGGGTGAGTCAACATGAGAGAGGAGGATGGTGTTTCTCTACCAGCAGGGTGAGTCAACATGAGAGAGAGGAGGATGGTGTTTCTCTACCAGCAGGGTGAGTCAACATGAAGAGAGGAGGATGGTGTTTCTCTACCAGCAGGGTGAGTCAACATGAGAGAGAGGAGGATGGTGTTTCTCTACCAGCAGGGTGAGTCAACATGAGAGAGAGGAGGATGGTGTTTCTCTACCAGCAGGGTGAGTCAACATGAGAGAGG
The DNA here is from genome assembly GCF_905237065.1 of Salmo salar. Classification (NCBI taxonomy): domain Eukaryota; kingdom Metazoa; phylum Chordata; class Actinopteri; order Salmoniformes; family Salmonidae; genus Salmo; species Salmo salar. Next base: position 99,479,815 of record NC_059453.1, read on the forward strand.
AGGATGGTGTTTCTCTACCAGCAGGGTGAGTCAACATGAAGAGAGGAGGATGGTGTTTCTCTACCAGCAGGGTGAGTCAACATGAGAGAGAGGAGGATGGTGTTTCTCTACCAGCAGGGTGAGTCAACATGAGAGAGAGGAGGATGGTGTTTCTCTACCAGCAGGGTGAGTCAACATAGAGAGGAGGATGGTGTTTCTCTACCAGCAGGGTGAGTCAACATGAGAGAGGAGGATGGTGTTTCTCTACCAGCAGGGTGAGTCAACATGAGAGGAGGATGGTGTTTCTCTACCAGCAGGGTGAGTCAACATGAGAGAGAGGAGGATGGTGTTTCTCTACCAGCAGGGTGAGTCAACATGAGAGGAGGATGGTGTTTCTCTACCAGCAGGGTGAGTCAACATGAGAGGAGGATGGTGTTTCTCTACCAGCAGGGTGAGTCAACATGAGAGAGAGGAGGATGGTGTTTCTCTACCAGCAGGGTGAGTCAACATGAGGAGAGGAGGATGGTGTTTCTCTACCAGCAGGGTGAGTCAACATGAGAGGAGGATGGTGTTTCTCTACCAGCAGGGTGAGTCAACATGAGAGAGAGGAGGATGGTGTTTCTCTACCAGCAGGGTGAGTCAACATGAGAGAGAGGAGGATGGTGTTTCTCTACCAGCAGGGTGAGTCAACATGAGAGAGAGGAGGATGGTGTTTCTCTACCAGCAGGGTGAGTCAACATGAGAGAGGAGGATGGTGTTTCTCTACCAGCAGGGTGAGTCAACATGAGAGAGAGGAGGATGGTGTTTCTCTACCAGCAGGGTGAGTCAACATGAGAGAGAGGAGGATGGTGTTTCTCTACCAGCAGGGTGAGTCAACATGAGAGAGAGGAGGATGGTGTTTCTCTACCAGCAGGGTGAGTCAACATGAGAGAGAGGAGGATGGTGTTTCTCTACCAGCAGGGTGAGTCAACATGAGAGAGGAGGATGGTGTTTCTCTACCAGCAGGGTGAGTCAACATGAGAGGAGGATGGTGTTTCTCTACCAGCAGGGTGAGTCAACATGAGAGGAGGATGGTGTTTCTCTACCAGCAGGGTGAGTCAACATGAGAGGAGGATGGTGTTTCTCTACCAGCAGGGTGAGTCAACATGAGAGAGGAGGATGGTGTTTCTCTACCAGCAGGGTGAGTCAACATGAGAGGAGGATGGTGTTTCTCTACCAGCAGGGTGAGTCAACATGAGAGGAGGATGGTGTTTCTCTACCAGCAGGGTGAGTCAACATGGAGAGGAGGATGGTGTTTCTCTACCAGCAGGGTGAGTCAACATGAGAGGAGGATGGTGTTTCTCTACCAGCAGGGTGAGTCAACATGAGAGGAGGATGGTGTTTCTCTACCAGCAGGGTGAGTCAACATGAGAGAGAGGAGGATGGTGTTTCTCTACCAGCAGGGTGAGTCAACATGAGAGGAGGATGGTGTTTCTCTACCAGCAGGGTGAGTCAACATGAGAGGAGGATGGTGTTTCTCTACCAGCAGGGTGAGTCAACATAGAGAGGAGGATGGTGTTTCTCTACCAGCAGGGTGAGTCAACATGAGAGGAGGATGGTGTTTCTCTACCAGCAGGGTGAGTCAACATGAGAGAGAGGAGGATGGTGTTTCTCTACCAGCAGGGTGAGTCAACATGAGAGAGAGGAGGATGGTGTTTCTCTACCAGCAGGGTGAGTCAACATGAGAGGAGGATGGTGTTTCTCTACCAGCAGGGTGAGTCAACATGAGAGAGAGGAGGATGGTGTTTCTCTACCAGCAGGGTGAGTCAACATGAGAGGAGGATGGTGTTTCTCTACCAGCAGGGTGAGTCAACATGAGAGAGGAGGATGGTGTTTCTCTACCAGCAGGGTGAGTCAACATGAGAGAGAGGAGGATGGTGTTTCTCTACCAGCAGGGTGAGTCAACATGAGAGGAGGATGGTGTTTCTCTACCAGCAGGGTGAGTCAACATGAGAGGAGGATGGTGTTTCTCTACCAGCAGGGTGAGTCAACATGAGAGGAGGATGGTGTTTCTCTACCAGCAGGGTGAGTCAACATAGAGAGGAGGATGGTGTTTCTCTACCAGCAGGGTGAGTCAACATGAGAGAGAGGAGGATGGTGTTTCTCTACCAGCAGGGTGAGTCAACATGAGAGAGAGGAGGATGGTGTTTCTCTACCAGCAGGGTGAGTCAACATGAGAGGAGGATGGTGTTTCTCTACCAGCAGGGTGAGTCAACATGAGAGAGAGGAGGATGGTGTTTCTCTACCAGCAGGGTGAGTCAACATGAGAGAGAGGAGGATGGTGTTTCTCTACCAGCAGGGTGAGTCAACATGAGAGGAGGATGGTGTTTCTCTACCAGCAGGGTGAGTCAACATGAGAGAGGAGGATGGTGTTTCTCTACCAGCAGGGTGAGTCAACATGAGAGAGAGGAGGATGGTGTTTCTCTACCAGCAGGGTGAGTCAACATGAGAGAGGAGGATGGTGTTTCTCTACCAGCAGGGTGAGTCAACATGAGAGGAGGATGGTGTTTCTCTACCAGCAGGGTGAGTCAACATGAGAGAGAGGAGGATGGTGTTTCTCTACCAGCAGGGTGAGTCAACATGAGAGAGAGGAGGATGGTGTTTCTCTACCAGCAGGGTGAGTCAACATGAGAGGAGGATGGTGTTTCTCTACCAGCAGGGTGAGTCAACATGAGAGGAGGATGGTGTTTCTCTACCAGCAGGGTGAGTCAACATGAGAGAGAGGAGGATGGTGTTTCTCTACCAGCAGGGTGAGTCAACATGAGAGAGAGGAGGATGGTGTTTCACTACCAGCAGGGTGAGTCAACATGAGAGGAGGATGGTGTTTCTCTACCAGCAGGGTGAGTCAACATGAGAGAGAGGAGGATGGTGTTTCTCTACCAGCAGGGTGAGTCAACATGTTTTTCTACTTGAACAAACGTGCATGCAGACACACACACACATGCGCAGACTGAAATCAGAGCCACATCATATAGTTGAGTCAACTCCTGTTTTCTTTGAGACTTTGTTCTAAATCAATAGTTGTTTAGTTTATCCGAAAATGTCGGAAACATTAACTTGCTTGACCCTACTGCAGGTCATGTAACTGTTTATTATATGCAATATGCTTTGTGGACTTCACCAGACAGATGTTGCTCTCAAGGTTTTCTGATGAAACAAAACTATGGTTGAATTCATTCTGCCACTGTGTCTTGCTATTATTATCTCTGCCTTTAAAATCAAATCAAACTTTATTTGTCACATGCGCTGAATACAACCGTGATATGCTTACTTACAAGCCCTTAATTAACCAACAATGCAGTTCAAGAAAGAGTTAATAAGAAAATATTTACCAAAAAAACGAAAGTAAAAAAATCTAAAAAAATAACACAATAAAATAACAATAACGAGGCTTTATAAAGTGGGTACCGGTACCAAGTCAATGTGATTGGGAACAAGTTAGTCGAGTAGGTAGGGGTAAAGTGACTATGCATAGATAATAAGCAGTGGGGGGGGGTCAATTGTATATAGTCCATTTGATTAATTGTTCATCAGTCTTATGGCTGGGGGGTAGAATCTGTTAAGGATCCTTTTGGTCCTAGACTTGGAGCTCCGGTACCGCTTGCCACAAGGTAGCAGAGAGAACAGTCTATGACTTGGGTAACTGGGGTGTTTTTGACATTTTTTGGGGGCAATTCCTCTGACACCTTATATACAGTACCATTAAAAAAAAATGTGGACACACCTACTCATTCAAGAGTTTTTATTTATTTTTTCGCTTTTCTACATTGTAGAATAATAGTGAAGACATCAAAACTATGAAATAGCACATACGGAATCATGTAGTAACCAAAAAAGTGTTAAACAATTCAAAATGTATTTGATATTTTAGATTATTCAAAGTAGCCACCCTTTGCCTTGATGACAGCTTTGCACACTCTTGGCATTCTCTCAACCAGCTTCACCTGGAATGCTTTTCCAACAGCACTTGTTGGCTGCTTTTCCTTCACTTTGCGGTCCAACTCATCCCAAACCATCTCAATTGGGTTAAGGTCGGGTGATTGTGGAGGCCAGGTCATCTGATGCAGCTCTCCATCACTCTCTTTCTTGGTCAAATAGCCCTTACACAGCCTGAAGGTGTGTTGGGTCATTGTCCTGTAGAAAAACAACTGATAGTCCCACTAAGCTCAAACCAGATGGGATGGCGTATCGCTGCAGAATGCTGTGGTAGACATGCTGGTTAAGTGTGCCTTGAATTCAAAATAAATCACTGACAGTGTCACCAGCAAAGCACCCCCACACCATCACACCACCTCCTCCATGCTTCACGGTGGGAACCACACAAATCAAATCAAATCAAATTGTATTGGACACATACACGTGATTAGCAGATGTTATTGCGGGTGTAGCGAAATGCTTGTGCTTCTTGCTCCGACAGAGCAGCAATATCTAACAAATTACACATGTACCCAATACACACAAATCTAAGTAGGAGTGAATTAAGACGATGTCAGAGCGGAACGGACTAAGATACAGTAGAATAGTATAGAATACAGTATAAACATATGAGATTAGTAAAGCAGTATGTAAACATTATTAAAATGACTAGTGTTCCGTTCCTTAAAGTGGCCAGTGATTTCAAGTCTATGTATATAGGGCAGCAGCCTCTAATGTGCTAGTGATGGCTGTTTAACAGTCTGATGACCTTGAGATAGAAGCTGTTTTTCAGTCTCTCGGTCCCAGCTTTGATGCACCTGTACCGATCTCACCTTCTGGATGGTAGTGGGGTGAACAGGCAGTGGCTCGGGTGGTTGTTGTCCTTGATGATCTTTTTGGCTTTCCTGTGACATTGTGTGCTATAGGTGTCCTGGAGGGCGGGTAGTTTGCCCCTGGTGATGCTTTGGGCAGAGCACACCACCCTCTGGAGAGCCTTGCGGTTGCAGGCTGTGCAGTTGCCGTACCAGGCGGTGATACAGTCCAAGAGCATGCTTTCAATTATGTATCTGTAGAAGTTTGTGAGAGTTTTAGGTGACAAGCAAATTTCATTAGCCTCCTGAGGTTGAAGAGGCTCTGTTGCACCTTCTTCACCACGCTGTCTGTGTGGGTGGACCATTTCAGTTTGTCAGTGATGTTTCCCTCAAGGAACTTGAAGCTTTTTCACCTTCTCCACTGCGGCCCCGTCGATGTAGATAGGGGGGTGTACCCTCTGCTGTTTCCTGAAGTCCACGATCATCTCCTTTGTTTTGTTGACGTTGAGTGAGAGGTTGTTTTCCAGGCACCCGAGTGCCCTCACCTCCTCCCTGTAGGCTGTCTCATCATCATTGGTAATCAAGCCTACTACTGTTGTGTCGTCTGCAAACTTGATGATTGAGTTGGAGGCGTCTGTGGCCATGCAGTCATGGGTGAACAGGAAGTACAGGAGGGGGCTGAGCACGCACCATTGTGGGGCCCCAGTGTTGAGGGTCAGCAGAGTGGAGGTGATGTTTCCTACCTTTACCACCTGGGAGCGACCCGTCAGGAAGTCTAGGACCCAGTTGCACAGGGCGGGGTTTAGACCCAGGTCCTCTAGCTTAATGATGAGCTCGGAGGCTACTATGGTGTTGAATGCTGAGCTATAGTCAATAAACAGCATTGTTACATAGGTACTCCTCTTGTCCAGATGGGATAGGGCAGTGATGGCAATTGCATTGTCTGTGAATCTATTGGGGCGGTAAGCAAATTGAAGTGGGTCTAGGGTGGCAGGTAAGGTGGAGGTAATATGATCCATGACTAGTCTCTCAAAGCTCTTCATGATGACAGAGGTGAGTGCTACAGGAAGATAGGCAGTAAGTTCAGTTACCTTAAACTGTGATGGCAATTGCATTGTCTGTGGATCTATTGGGATGGTAAGGTGGAGGTGATATGATCCTTATGTAGTTTCTCTTCATGATGACGGAGGTGACGGGGCGATAGTTAGTTACGATCAGTTACCTTAAACTTCTTGGGTACAATGGTGCCGATCTTGAAGCTAGTGGGGACAGCGGACTGGGATCGGGAGAGATTGAATATATCCGTAAACACACCAGCCAGCTGGTCTGTGCATGCTCTGAGGACGCGTCTAGGTCGGAAGCTTTGCGAGGGTTAACACTTTTAAAATGTTTTACTCACGTCGGCCACGGAGAAGGAGATTCCACAGTCCTTGGTAGCGGGCCGCATCGGTGTTATCCTCAAAGCGGTTGAAGAAGGTGTTTAGCTTGTCCGGAAGCAAGATGTCGGTCTCGGCGACGTGGCTGGTTTTCCCTTTGTAGTCCATGATTGTCTGTAGTCACTGCCACATGTCTAAGCCGTTGAATTGTGACTCCACTTTATCTCTATACTGACGTTTAGCTTGTTTGATTGGCTTGCGGAGTGAATAACTACACTGTTTATATTCTGCCATATTACCAGTTGCTTTGCCATGGTTAAATGCGGTTGTTCACGCTTTCAGTTTTGCTACCATCTATCCACGGTTAAGATAGGTTTTTTCTTCTTCGGGATCGGTGTCTGTTGAGCTAATGTAGGCTAATGCGATTAGCATGAGGTTGTAAGTAACATGAACATTTCCCAGGATATAGACATATCTGATATTGGCAGAAAGCTTAAATTCTTGTTAATCTAACTGCACTGTCCAATTTACAGTAGCTATTACATTACATGAAAAGTTATTAATTAACATATTAGGCACATTTGGGCAGGCTTGACACAAAATTTTGAACATAAATGCAATGGCTCATTGGATCAGTCTAAAACTTTGCACATACACTGATGCCATCTAGTGGCCAAAATCTAAATTGCACATGGACTGGAATAATACATTATGGCCTTTCTCTTGCATTTCAAAGATGATGTACAAAGAATACAAAATAACTATTTTTTTTCTTTGTATTATCTTTTACCAGATCTATTGTGTTACATTCTTCTACATTCCTTTCATATTTCCATAAACTTCAAAGTGTTTCCTTTCAAATGGTACCAAGAATATGCATATCCTTGCTTCAGGTCCTGAGCTAAAGGCAGTTAGATTTGGGTATGTAATTTTAGGCAAAAATTGAAAAAAAAGGGGCTAATCCTTAACAATTAGTAGTCACAATGGGTACTACATCTCCTATACACTTCCTTATAAACTCAGTCACCGTATCTGTGTATGCGTCTAGATTATTTTCGCAAACTACCTGGGAACATATCCCAGTCCACGTGATCAAAACAATCCTGAAGCTTGGATTCCGATTGGTCAGACCAGCATTGAATAGTACGAAGCACGGGCACTTCCTGTTTGAGTTTCTGCCAATAGGATTGGAGGAGCAAGATGAAATCATGGCCAAAAGATTTGCCAAAAGATGGGCGGGCAAATCTAACCACAAGGCTACCTGCCTCCCCAGGATATGTGGTTTCCAGTTTGCGTAAAGTCCTGTGAAGTTCTTTGAGGGCCGTAGAGGTTTCTGGTTGAGGTGGGATGTAAACGGCCGTGGCGATAATGGAGGAGAATTCTCTTGGGAGATAATATGGTCGGCATTTAATTGTGAGTTATTCTATGTAGGGTGAACAAAATGACTTGAGTTCCTGTATGTTCCTAGAATTACATCATGAGTCGTTAATCATGAAACACACCCGTCCGCTCTTCTGCTTCCTGGAGAGATATTTATTCCTGTCTGCGCGATGTACTGAGAATCCTGCTGGCTATACCAACTTCGACAGACTATCCCGAGAAAGCCATGTTTCCGTGAAACAAAGTATGTTACAGGCCACGATGTCTCTCTGGAATAAATCCTTGCTCTAAGCTCATCAACTTTGTCATCCAAGACTGAACAATAATGAGTAATATACTCGGAAGCGGTGGGTGGTGTGCACGCCTACTAAGTCGAACCATCAGGCCGCCTCGAGTGCCTCTCCACCGCCGGTGATGTTTTGGGTCGGAATAAGATCAATTGCTCTGGGGAGAGTGGACAAAGGATCTGCTCCAGGGAAATCATATTCCTATAAGGGCACAAGGCGAGAGAGACCCAAATGCAGATGGTTGAGCTCCGATATTTATTATAACAAAAGGGGTAAGCAAAAGGCAGGTCGGGGTGAGGACAGGCAGGGGTTCAGTCAGTCCAAACAGTACCAGGCGATAGGCAGGCTCGAGGTCAGGACTGGCAGGGGTTCAGTGAACAGGTCCGAGTCCAAACAGTACCAGGGGACAGGCAGGCTCGAGGTCAGGACAGGCAGGGGTTCAGTGAACAGGTCTGAGTCCAAACAGTCAAACGGGATATGCAGGGTCGAGGTCAGGACAGGCGAGAGTGGTCAGGCAGGCGTGTTTGGCGCCAGGACAGGCAAGGATCAAAACCAGGAGGGCTAGGAAAAAACAGACACTGGGAAAAATAGGAGCTAGTAAAAATGTTGGTTGACTTGGCAAAACCAGACGAACTGGCACAGGAGAGACAGGAAACACAAGGATATATACATCGGGGATAATAAGCGACACCTGGAAGCGGGTGGAGACAAGATCACAGCATGACAATTCCTGCTCGTAAATACTGGTAGTTCTGGTGAGTTACCGCCGCTCTAATATCCAATGGTTCTTCCCGGCTGTATGTAATGACACAAAACATTTCCTGAGCTAATAATGTAAAAAATAGTACATAAAAAACTAAATACTGCAAAGTTTCCTGCAAAGACACGGCGGTTTGAACCAAAAATCTCAAATTTGGCCTCATCAGACCAAAGGACAGATTTCCACCGGTCTAATGTCCATTGATCGTGTTTCTTGGCCCAAGCAAGTCTCTTCTTATTATTGGTGTCCTTTGGTAGTGGTTTCTTTGCAGCAATTCGACCATGAAGGAGGCCTGATTTACTACATGATTCCTTATGTGTTATTTCAGAGTTTTGATGTCTTCACTATTATTGTACAATGTAGAAAATAGTAAAAATAAAGAAAACCCCTTGAATGAGTAGGAGTGTCCAAATATTTGACTGGTACTATAGGTTGATAGGAAGTCCCACCCATTTGACTTCTTCAAAACGGTAGATGTTCTCAATAGCACTGCCCATGCTAAAACAGGCTTTGTGGCAAGTGCTCCCTCTATCCAACTCTATAGTTTCTGTCGTAAAAGGGACTTAAAGGGATTTCACATTATAATGTTTTCGCTGCTTCTGTTATTCAGTACATACACTGAGTATACAAAACATTATGAACACCTGCTCTTTCCGTGACATAGACTGACCAGGTGAAAGCTATGATCCCTTATTATCTTCACTTGTTACATCTACTTCAGTCACTGTAGATGAAGAGGGAGAGACAGGTTAAAGAAGGATTGTTCAGCCTTGAGACAATTGAGACATGGATTGTGTCTGTGTGCCATTTAGAGGGTGAATGTACAAGATACAATATTTAATACTTAAAATTAATAAAATTCAATATTAGGAAGGTGTTCTTAATGTTTTGTAGATTCAGTGTATATGAAACAACTAAATACATTAATAAATGGGTTGGAAACAAAGATCTTAACCAATGATTTAATGTTGCTTATTGTAAAATTGCTACTAAATAGCATACATCCATATTATATATTGTGATGTTGTTTTAAAAGTCCCTGGAATGTGTGTCAGCAGGGTAGAAACAACAGGAAGTGTGTACCGCTGCCGCCTTGCATGGAGACCTGGGTGAGCAGAGAGGGGACAGAGAGGGAGCAGAGAGGGGGCAGAGAGGGAGCAACGAGGGGGCAGAGAGGGAGCAGAGAGGGAGCAGAGAGGGGGAAGAGAGGGAGCAGAGAGGGAGGAGAGAGGGGGCA